>NC_079873.1:2667547-2997092 GCF_023065955.2 Ursus arctos | reverse complement strand
GAAGGTTATAGGACTTTCTTTACGAATAAAAGTAAGTAAGACTTAGGCTCCAAAGACCAACCAGTTGTAACAACCTCATAGAATGACTACTATTCCCTGTTCCAGACAGTTTTTAGATTTCCCAAGACCCCAGGCAAGCCACCCGTTCCTCTGAGATGACCATCGTATCAGCACCAAACATTTATCCCTGTCTTCCCCAAAGAAGACGCTTTCATTCTTTTTACTAAAAAGACCTTCCGTGTAAATGCCCAATGACTTCCTCAGAAAACATACCCACAGTTCATTTGCATTGTTCTGTTTTCCTAACAGCTTTTTAACGATCTGATCTTTAATATATGTATCCATTGGCTCAATCATGTCTTCAAACAAGGAAGAAATCATATAACCCTAATTCCCTGATTTTTGCAAGTTTGGAAGGAAGGAAACAAATTTCCTCCTATCTCTGGACATCTGGTGATTTTTCAGGGACATTGAAACAGCCACACAACCTCTTCTTTGGGGGGTTTTTTGGTCCACATTTCCATGTATGTTTACTTTCTTTCCTTAGAAATTTATCAGATAAATACCTTGAAGATATATTTTGTTCTTACCAGAAAAATGAATAGATAAGGGCACTCCTGGCGTCCATGTCATGGGAGTGAAAATGCTGCGAGAACTGACTCACTGCTGTCTGCTCCAGGGTCTTGGCTTGGCATCTGACCTTTAAGGAGAACATGGCTGAACCGAGTCCCCAGCGTGGGTGTCCAACTGGGCACTCGTCTTCATGCTCAGAGCAGAGCAACACTGTTCGTGCCATAGGATCGTCTCCTTTGCTTTCCACCCCCTTCTCTTCGGGTCCCAGGACCTTTATTTTTACTTCTTGCTTTCTTTCCCCTATTCCTCTGTCTAGTGTTCTTTATAACCTCCTGTTGTGGAAGCTTTGAAATAGTTTTCACGGCTCATAACATCCTGGCAAACTTTTCTCCATTGCCTCCCTGATTTGGATAATGATCCCGGCTAATGCTGCGTTCCACCCATTACTACCCTCTGCAGCTGTTCTTCTGTATCTCTAATATTCCTGGTTGGTTTGCTTTTTTACTGGATCCTACCAACACGTGTTCCCTGGGAATGCAGCCTAAGATCATCCCATCTTAGGAAGCTCATTCTAATTGCCGATCAATGAGAAATTAAATAGCAGCAAAAGATGATTGCAACAGGTCGGTCTTGGGATCCTGTTAATCCTCTTATTTTCGTCTTAAAGGAAATCATTTGACATTTAGATCCCAACTGTCTTTCACTAATATTACTCAAAACGTAGGTAAGAGAATGATGAGTAGGAATAGAGCCTTCCTACACAAACACTCACACCTTATAACCCAGCAAGTAATGGTTAAGGTACCCTTTTTCTTCATATAGGCAATCTGTCTTCACTAAGAAGTATATTTCACCATGTCTGAGTCTTTGGCCTTTTGTGTTGGCTGCGTCCCCAGTGCCTACAACTGGTTAATGAATGAGTTTGTGTGTGTCCCCGGGGATTTGTTTTTGTTTGTTTGGGTACATTTGGGTCATACCGCTGTATAGAAGAGGAGCATTTCTTGTTGAACAGAAATACCAAAGTACCTGTTAAGAACCTAGAACCCAGAGCCATGTCCAAGAGTCATTGGATTAAACTCACTGGAGTAGGCCTTCAGTAGAAGGGACTGTTACCAGCACAGTCAATTGGACAATGAAGCAAGGGTCTAGAAGACACGTCTGGAAGGAAGTAGGAGTCACACTGCATCCTCCACTCTGTGACTAGTTGTGCCTGAGACACACAGAGAAGGGGAAAGATAGTCATGCTGGGTTCAGTAAGACACACAGGAATGTACAGAAGGAAGAAAGACATACGAACTGCTGTCTGGGGAAGTCCCCACTTAACAACAGTTAACAGAGAACAGCAGTGCCTCTACTAAATAATTACCCAGGTGGTATATTTTAGCCTGTCTTCCCAGGCTGCCTCATAGTCTCACCCTGGAAAGCATCGCCAATTTCCCATGAAGGGTCATGCTGTTGGGAGACACTCTGAAGAGGAAAACAGCTCAGGCCAAGAACAGGTAAACACCAAGTGTGAGCCAGAGACAGGGTATCTAAACATTATCTCAGATTTTCTCACTAGAAATTCTCACCCCTTGGAGCACCCTTTAAGTCCATGCTTGCCATTGAGAATTCCTCAAACCCATCCATTTGGAGAAGAAAACATACATATTAAAAAAAAAAAAAAAATCCTGGAGTGCCAGACTGGCTCAGTTGGAAGAGCATGCAACTCTTGTTCTTGGGGCTGTGAGTTCAGTCCCCATGTTGGGTGTAAAGGTTACTTAAACAAACTTAAAAAAAAAATATGTGACATATTCCAAAACCTTCCTAATCCTTCTTTAAGCTTCTGGAAGCTTTAAATGTGCAAAGAGATATGGACAGGATTAGAATGATATTCTATAAATTTCAGAGAGGACAGCTTCCAGAAAGAAAGGTCCCTATTGTCTCTGTCTGCTGTTTACCTTTGCTTTTACATTCGTGTATGGGTGGTTTTCACTTGGTTTTTGTTTGTTCTTTGTCTTAATTTCATTGCATGTGTTTTACTAGATGATGGACATTTGATCCTCTGATGACATTTTACTCTGTCAGGTTCTGGACATAGTCTGTCATCAGAATGTTTAGTGTCAGCTAGGCAGGAATTGCTTTTATCCTCTCTCCCCACTGCCTGAGTTATTCGTGATTATGACCTATTACAATAGTCAAAGCAAAACCCGGTGTCAGCAACCGGGAATCACATACTAGCTCTTCTCAAGTTGTATGCACTCAGTCACAGAAGAAGAGTTGTTAGTTATCTGTGAAGTGACTTGATTTTTTTTGTTACCTTGCAGGAACATATCAGAAAATATAGTATAGTCCAATACACCATAAACTTTTTTTTAAAGATTTTATTTGTTTATTTGAGAGACAGAAAGCGAGTGAGTGAGAGGAGGAGCAGAGGGAGAGGGACAAGCAGACTCTGTGCTGAGTGCGGAGCCAGATGCAGGGCTCAATCCCATGATCCAGAGATCACGACCTGAGCCAAAACCAAGAGTCAGAGCTTAACTGACTGAGCCACCTAGGCTCCCCTCTAGTGTAACCTTTTATCCAAGTTTGCATTATAAAAAATGTGTCTTCTGTACGATTCCTCCTATCCAGTGTTTGAGTGTGTTCAGGAAATATTGATTAGTGTATGTGATGTGCCAACAATGGCCCAAACCTCAAAATTCAGCAGGAATCAGACAGACTCTGCTCGTGATCCAGTGAGTCATCCTCCTGTGAAAGGAGAGAGAACAGAAATAAGCTAAAGCAGCAATTATCAAATATATAACCCGTTCCTAAGTTACAGGATGAAAAATAAAGACAGGCAGGCACATGGAGTGTGCTGGGGTCTTATTTCAGTAGGAGACATTGTTCCCTAGGGAAGGGTTTGAAGCAAAGCTCTGACGGTAGTTGGAAGAGTAAGTTAAATGTTTATCTGTGGAAAGAACATGCTGGGAACTGACAATAGAAAATGCAAAGGTGTTTTGAGAGGTTAACTTGGTTGAATGCATCAAAATTCTAAATGTGCACTCACTTTGGTGAGGCATTCCCATTTGTAGAAAGTTTTAAATTATTGATACACATAAAAATTGTTCACTGCTTTGTTGTTCGTAATGTTGAAACATTAAAAATAAATTTAACAGTGTGATGGCTATGACACATTCAAAATGGAAAATGTAAGAAATTAAAAATAATAACTTAGATCTCAGTGAATCAATCTATGGATAAATCTCTAAAAAACTCCCTGGAAAAAAAAAAGAAGGATAATATTCTTTATATCTTCTCATGTTTTCTATGTGTAAAACAAAGACTGCATTCCAATATATTAGTATGTTTGTGTGTTCATGACAATGCATGCATATGTACAATGCAGAATTTATACCCGTCTCTTGAAAGTGTCCAGTGCTGGCCAGCAGGCATAAAGATGCAAGTTGGGACGGGAAATACAGTTTTTTAAAGATTGATTGATTGATTTTAAGAGAAGGGTGGGTAGGGAGGAGCAGAGGGAGAGAGAGAAGCTCAAGCAAACTCCCCGTGGAGTGTGGAAGCCTGATGGGGGCTCCATCTCACAGCGCTGAGATCATGACCTGAGCCAAAATCAAGAGTCAGACACTTAACGACTGAGCCACCCAGGCGCCCTGGGAAATGTTTTAGTATGAACTTGTATGTTCATGTATCTATTGATATCTGTGAGCCTTGGGGATTTAGGTTATGCTGACCTCATAAAATGTAGGACAGTTGTCTTCCTTTTGTCTTTCTGAAAACTTTATCTAAGATGAGTGATCTTCTGTTCTTTGCATGTTTGAAAGGATTTACTACTGAAATCTTTTGGACCAGCAGCTTCTTTATGGAAAGTATTATGATGGCACATTCAGTTTCCTTAGTAGATAAAGGACTATAGAGATGTTCTTTTTCATCTTGTGTCAACTTTGGTAACCTATCTTTCAAGAAGTGTATCCATTCCATGAAAAGTATTAAACTGGTATAACTTTGTTAATAGTTTTCCTGACTATTCATGTCTGTAACATCTGTGGTGACAGTCCCCCTTCCCTTATTAACATTGGTCACACACACACATTTATGAAGGAGAGAAGGAAACTAGGCAAAAAATATGCAGATTCTGCCTTTTATTCTTTCAAGTTTTCTGTAATTTTTATGACATAATATGTACGTGTGTGTATTATACACGCATGCACACACAATCACATATGGGTGTGTGTATCACATTTCATAATTTTTTAAAACTCGTTTATGCCAGGGTTCACCTTTCAACATGCCTTACGAGACTGAAGTTCAATTCACCTACTTCACTCTCCAGCAGTTCCAGACACACTATGATGACAGGAGTCAGAACTCCAAATGCATACACTCTTTTATTCAAGAAGAATAATTCAAACATTTTTTTATTTATATTTTCCTGGGGCCTGGACTGGGTCTCTGAGCAGTGTATATTAACCATTGGAATAAGGTCTGCATCCAGAGTGCTGATCTCTGCAGTGGTGAACACCTGGGTTATCGTGGATGGGTGATCCATGTGTTCTGCCTATTACAATGGGAATGGCCATTCCTTAGAAATCCTAGGGTCTACGTCTCTTTGAAGCATAGTGGAATGGCACACTTTAGATCTTATGTACTGTGTTAATGGCTTCCCAGTTGAGCTCTCAGTCTGACTGTTTGTGCAAGCACTACACCGACTCCATGATCCTATGGATTGACCAGGTCTCAGCCGGTGCCCCATCTTGGATGACTGGTGATCCTATTGTAAAGAAGTATCCGTTCCCCCATCAGTTTCATTAGTGATGTTGCTGTGATAGTAGGCATTGCCCCTCGATTATGACTCATGGCATCATAGACTGTCTGTATAAATCTCAGTGAGATGGACACATGCTCCTTTCCTTGTGGTGGATAAGATGGTTCTAGGGACTTTTTTTCTTGACCAGACTGCCTCGTCCCATGACAGTAAAAATATCCATCAGCCTTTCCTCTTCCCCTCATGGTTTAGACCTTTTTCTCCCTCTCTTTGCGACACATCTATAGCACATTTAATCCTAATGTAAATTGTCTCTGATGGGATGTTAATCCTATTATAGCCATACTTTCCCGGATAGTTGTATTTAAAGTGGATATTTGTGTGTTTTTAAAAGTAAGTGACTTTCTGCACAAACACACAGGTACAAGATACATATTTAGTCAACTTATTTAATCATTCAGAAATTCAGTAATACCAAACAGGACCTGAATGTTGAGGGAGAGGAATGAAATGGCAAAAGGAAGCATGCTTATGAAGATAGAAAGATGATGTCAAGCAGAAACAAGGAATATATTCTTCGTACTGTTGATCCTGATTCCATGCAGAAGATGATATGCCTGTTTCTCAGTGATACACTCTGCAAGTGGAGAAAACAGGACAGAAGATTGAGTTGAGTTGACTGTATGATAGCCTGACTGGCATGAGCCTCAGAAAGTATAATGTCAAGGGTTGGAGGAGCTTTTAGTTAACCCAACGCACAAGTTCCACAGGAACATCAGACTCTCCATCCCTACGATATAGGAGGACCCTCTGGAATTTTTTCATGGATGTACATACGATGGGACCTTTCATGATTAGGATCCCTTTCAGGACTTTGATAACTTCAGAACACATGTTCATGGGGATGGTACATCAAAAAGGATTTTACAGGATCTCTGATGAAGTTATACTCTGCTCTTCCAATTCCAGAAGCTCTGTGTCTTGAAGATGTTATACTCAGCCTGGAAGCTGATGTCTCTGTTTGCTCATTTTTCCTCCATTTCTTCCCAACAACAGCCACAAAAGGTGCACTTTAACCAACACCAGCATCATGGTTTGAGGCTCATCTTACTTTAGAAATTTCAAAAATCACACTTTAAGCAAATCTTGGAGGCATGTGTCACGCAGCATGGTTGGGGGGTCTCCAAAGCAGCTGCTGCAATTATGCAAAATTGCACCTGCCGTATGCAGGAATAGTGCAGAAGGAATAGTGACATGTACGGACAACCCTCAACTCAGACCTGGATGGAAAACTCATGGTTTTTCCAGTCATCCCCACCGACTTCTGGAATCTCCTGCTTCTCTCTGAATAACTGTTGTTGGCATGATTCTTCATGATCTGCTTTGTCACCAAAACTGCTTTTTAGCATGAATCACCTCATCCTGTTTGCAGTCTCCTAGGGCTCAGGGTAAACACAATAACCTCATGTAACAGAAAGAGTTCTCTACTGTCCAAATTATTGGGCGAGTTGACATAGCTACACTCACAACAGGGTCATTCTTACTTACGATATTTAGGAGGAGTTGGGGATCACTGTTTTTATTAATTGACAGGACAGTCATCTGGGGACAAAACAAATACAAAAGGTGAAAAAAGAAGCAACCAATCATGACCATTTCCCAGTGTTTGTAAGGTTTTCTTCCTTTTTTAAAATTTTAATTTGAAATTATTTATTTATTTATTTATTTGAGAGAGAGTGAGAGTGAGTGGGGAGAGGAGCAGAGGGAGAGGGACAAGTAGACCCCACACTGAGTGTAGAGTCTGATGTGGGGCTCCATCCCACAACCCTGAGATCATGACCTGACCTAAAATCAGGCGCTGCCACCCAGGTGCCCCATGATTTCTTCTTTTAAATAATGGATTTTATGACAGATAATTCATGGAAGAGAAAATTGAAAATGAACCAGTTTGTCTCTTCATAGCACATTTACATATCAGGTGAGGGATATATTCAGGAAAAAAATATATGTAGTCACATTACCAGTACCAGTGACCTTTATAATATTTTCTTCTGGAATATTCCTTTGTCTAGTGAACTGCTTGAATTTTTCAACAGCTTTCTCATCAGCCTGAGCTCCTCTGCCTGAAAATCACAATGCGTAAAGCAGAAATTGCCCATTAGAGCCCTTAGGAATTTCTGAATACAGAATGAGAAAAACATGAATGGGGAAATCTCGTCTTTCACTGAGTCTCAAACAATTACCGTTGACCTTGTCTCAGTGTCAGCTGCCTTACTTAGATGGATAAGAGCCATTAAACCCTGTCCAGCTGCATAACCGTGCACTGTCCAGCATCAGCAGCAGGACTCCCGGGACGTATCAGGAACTTCATGAGTCTTGGACCCAATCCATCAAGAATATCCGATCTACTACATCTCTGCCTATGCCTCAGAATCTGTATTGGACATGCACGCCTGGTTCTGGACCCAAATTGCAAGCATGATTCTCACCTTCCAGACAAATAGCTGCCCCATCACACGTAGTGATGAGAGACAGCTCTTTTTTTTTTTTTTTTTAATTAAAACCACAGTTGTCAAATACCTTTTTCCAAACTGAAACCTAGTATCCCAGAGACTACAGCACCCATTTCAATGTCCCTGTGTGGTTATTCAGGGGTTTCAACAGTGTCACAACAACAATGCATTCGAAGGACTAAACGTGTTGTAGGTTTATTTTAAAAGCTTCAGCTCCAAGGCTGTAGAGTGTATTTTAAAAAATGGTCATAGATTGAAGGAATTGGGGTCAACCTGAAGATGGCCATGGCTTAATTTTTAAATACCTCCCACTTCTACTAACTCTTGTTTACACTTTTCTTTTTAGAATCATTTCAGGATCCTTGACACAATGGACATAAAGACTTAGGCCTCGTTTGCAGAATCAGTAATGTCCATAGGTACTGATTTTCTCAATGAAAATGCCGACAGTGGAAATGTCCCTTATATGGCCATGACAATTGTCAGGATGTAATACATACCAAACAATAAAACTATGTCCGTGGTGTTTCCTTCTTCATCCACGTTGACATCATAGCCTATTATACTATTTGGGGTCATATCGATAATTTGGAAATCATTGGTCCCCTCATCTGTGAGAGAGAGAAAAAAAATATATATATATGTAAAATTTATATAAACTTATATAAAACTTATACATGTGTGTAAAGCCTTGCCTTTGTTTGTTTATTATAGATTGGGGTTATCGTGGCATAGTTAGCGTACTGGAATGATATTTTTATACTGGTCTCTGTGTCTCCCTGGCAGTGTAGTGAACATTAACATTGCTTAGGACGATGAGAACAAGGAGGGTAGGGGACACTTTTCCTTAGTGCCACCTTAGTGCGACCTCCTTAGAACAAGGAGGGTAGGGGACACCACATTCGTTAGTGCAATTAAAGATTTCACACCTCCCAGTTTTACTAAAATTTAGTTCTCTGAAACATGTTGCAATGACCAACATGGCTTTAAACAACACGACTTGGGGTTATATGGCATATTATCACATACAAGGTTAAAATCTCTTCATATTTGCCTTATCCCAGCAATGAAGTTGATTTCTGTTTAGATCAGTTGGCATTCAAAAGCATGCATAACCGTATACTGAGTGTCTGCCCCTTAATCTAGGTGTATCACTTAACACATTTATAGTTGCCACGGACATGTCCATTTTTATTAATATGGTTGTACTTGTGAACACAGCACAGGTGGTGACAATCTAAACAGTTGACTCAGATCCCACCTGCAGGGGACACCTTCCTCTCTGGCTATGCCCATCCATCCTGCCATGTGTATAAGAAAAAGAAAAAGCATTAATGGACCTCACATCATCACCACACCTTCCAACATGCATTCTCTCTTCCGACCACAGTGTACGTAACACCTTATTTGAACCACTCCTCGGGATTTTATCTGAAACTCTGCTGGTTTGTGTGTTCCACTGAACCAGCATGGCGAAAGACCAAGGAGTCCCGGATGGAACTTCACCGTCACCCAGACAAGTGTGTAAGTCTTGCCCAAGCCTACTCTAGCTCCATGAATCTTGGGTTACGTTGGAACAATTTAAATAAGATTTTGTGCATCTCTTAAGATTCTTAGAATGATGACGTTATAAAGGAAGCTTTGTAGAAATCTCATTACGTCGGTTTGTAAAGGTAATGCAGGTTATGGAAGTGGTGGGATTGAATACATCAGGGCCACTGCTGGCTTTGTGGCTTGCTTTCTCCAGAACAGAGCTGGGCAGGTTACAACTCCTAGGTCCCAAAGGTCTGCTACAGTTAAGTCCTGCTCCTTTTGTTTCTATCCCTTCTTAAATTGCTGTGTCCAGATCTAGTTAAAAAGGGCTACAGAAATGCAGGAAAATGAAACAAAAGGTGATAGAGAACGTTGATGACTTAGGCAAATAGAAAAATCATATACAAGTAAGAAAAATGAAATTGTAATTTTAAAAAATCTACTGGTAACATAAAAGTGACCAAAACGTGTAGGGAAGAATGGTAGGCATGTAATTCACTTTATTTGCATATATTTTACTTAATTACATACCCATTGTGCCATTTCTTATCTCAGACAAGGGCTGCAACCACAGATTTACACGTTTTAATTTCAGTCAGGTATTTAGACATTAGGCCACTTAAAATTTGGAACGTTGTTTAGGATCCTTAGAAAGAGCTCAGGGATCTAAATCTTAACCAACATCCCCATTGCTTTAGACAGAAGCTGAGCTTATGAAGAAAATGTACCTGGTGTTTGAAAATCACTCTGATTTCCTTGGATTTTAAGTTAATTACCCATGCATGGAATGGAATAAGAGGTTTTAAGATGATATTTTAAAGTGTATTCCATTAAAGCAAAGTGACATCGATATGTAAACTCAGGATAGACCCATTCGATTTAGTTCCTAAGGTCATTTGAACTTACCTGGAAACATTTTCATGCACTTGAGAACCTTACGAAGTAAAGGTCCTAAACACACACTCTCATCACTCACTGAATAATACTCAAAATTAGGAGAGGCCACCGAAGCCCTATCATTGAACGGTCTATGCGTGACAAAATAAAGTACTTGGAAAATTTAGGGGCGTGTGCCCAGTCATACTTCCGATCATTCGTCAAACTAGAATTCAGGTATACAGAGTTCCAGAGAGAACTTGAGACTAAGATTTCAACCTTAAGATATCAGTAAAGCGCATATACTTACAATCAACAGTGATAGCATTGTTTGTTCCTATTCCTCCCACAACAGATTTTTCTGTGCATTGTCCATTAATCCTAAAAAACAGAATGTCTTTACGTGGATGGATGAAAACAATCAGACTTTGGTCCATAATTAACGTTTTCTTTCATTCAACTGCACAGAACCCTATATGAGGCACCATTTGAGTGCCTAGAAACAACGTGACATTCGAAAGAGAAGTAGGTTTTCTGGGGCGCCTGGGTGGCGCAGTCCTTAAGCGTCTGCCTTCGGCTCAGGGCGTGATCCCGGCGTTACGGGATCGAGCCCCACATCAGGCTCCTCCGCTACGAGCCTGCTTCTTCCTCTCCCACTCCCCCTGCTTGTGTTCCCTCTCTCGCTGGCTGTCTCTCTCTGTCACATAAATAAATAAACAAATCTTTAAAAAAAAAAAAAAGAAGGTTTTCTGCGATCCAGTATGACCTGGCAAGGATGTCTTTGTGTACACATGGAATTAGACCAATAGTTCTAAAGACAAAGAGCAAATGCAAAACAGGTCATATTTAAAACCAATTGAACATGAAGAAATCTGAAATATTAGAAAAGAAGGGAAAAAAAGAACATTCCCCCGATTTAAACATTTTCTGGAAGCAGAGAGAAATAGCTGTCAAGGCAGGCCTTAGCCATTCTTACAACAGTGGCCAAGATTTCTTGTATAATAAACAGAAAGAATCACCCCAAAAAGAAAAGAAAATACGGGTTTAATTTAATCAGAACCACAAACTTCTATAAAAACACCACTAAGAAAATTGAACACCAGGCCACATATATGTATATAAAGACATTACACAGACACACACAAGCACACACAAATACACATGATACACATATGTGATATACGGAAACTATATACAACAATTATATATATGTCAGATATATAACAAAGGATTTTGTGTGTGTCTGTGTGTGTATATGACCAAAAATATATATTTGGAAAAATAGGAAGAATGCACACAACACAAATAATAAAAGAGGAAATAATCCAGCTAAAATGGGGCAAGTTGTTGAAGAGATATGTCACAAAAGAGGGACCACAGGAAACCGTGGTCACTGCTATGAGTTATTAGGGACATGCAGAGTAAGACAATGGCAACATCCCACTTGGCATTCATGGGACTGGATAAAATCACAGACGAAGTCGTACCAAGGTTTTGAAAGAATGTGTTCCCATTGAATTTCTAATGTATTACTGGCGATAACCCAAAAGGTGCTGTCGCTTAGAAAACAATTTGGGGGGCGCCTGGGTGGCACAGCGGTTAGGCGTCTGCCTTCGGCTCAGGGCGTGATCCCAGCGTTCTGGGATCGAGCCCCACATCAGGCTCCTCCGCTAGGAGCCTGCTTCTTCCTCTCCCACTGCCCCTGCTTGTGTTCCCTCTCTCGCTGGCTGTCTCTCTCTCTGTCAAATAAATAAATAAAATCTTAAAAAAAAAAAAAAAAAGAAAGTCCTTAAAAAAAAAATTTTGGGTTTCCTCTCATTAAAGATGCTCATAGGCCATGATGCAACAGTTGGACTGCTGCCCAGGAGAACTGCAAATACATGTCGATGCAAACATGCGTCACAAAGCTGTGCACGCTAGCCTTATCGAAGCTATCCCAAATACCCGCAAGGTGGAAACATTATCCAGTACCTGGACAACGGAGACGTTGTTCCTTACACAAAGTACTTTAACTTGGCAATGACAAAAGGGACTGTTTGGCCGGGCAGCCATGTGGATAAATGTTGAAAGCCTTATGGGGAGCGAGAAAAGCAGCAGGAGACGCATAGTGCGTAATTCCACGGTGTGATGTTCTGCAGCAGGGGAGAAAAGCACGTCAGGTGTTCTCTATGTGGCCACCTGGGCAGACATGAGGAAAGAAGCAGACTTTGTGCGGTGATGGAAATGTCTTATATCTTGACTGGCAGTGGTGAATGCATGGACACATATGTGAAAACTCACTGAACTATGCCTTCCCATGCATGCCTGTGATCACACGTACATGGCACTTCAGTCAACCTGATTGCAGAATGAGGGGCCCCATGTAAAGTCAGCTAAACGCAGACGGACATAAAAATTGTAAAACTGACCCCAAAAGATCATATGGTATGCTTTAAAAAAAAATTGAAAACTGACAGGTATATCTGTTGGGATACAATGTATGTGTAATTTGATTAATGTATATGTAACATATAACCAACCATATCATATATTATACGTAATCAATTATGTATCTACTCAGAGAGGATGTGTGTGTAGTTTCATTACATGTATATATAAAATAACGAACCATATTGTATATTATACATGATCAGTTGTGTATCTCTTGGGATCGGCTATGTGTGTGTAATTTGATTATTCAAGTATTATTATTGGAACGCTCACTCTACTGCAGACATATATATGCATTATAATTACTATATATTACTATGTATTATACTTGTATAGCATGTTTATAGTTATCTAACATGTTATATAATTATAATAGATCAATTATATTTGTATACTTATAAACCCATCTCTCCAAACATAACCCTCTTATTTTACTTTCTTGAGGCTCATGTGTTTTGTTTTTTATCCTCCAGAATCTGTGTCTGAGCGTGAGAAGGTGGAGAGAGAGATTTTTGGATCCCACTTACAGCTTTAGAAGTTCAGTCTTCAGAAACAGACTTCATTCAGTTTCTTATAATGTGTGATTTTTCATATATGTTCTGAATCCCTTCATCATTGGAAAAATCATCCTCCGTTTTATTCCTGTTCCAGTTTCTTCCCAATTCCTAACAGATGAACACGTCTCTCTGCTTATTTTCAGCCCTTTACTCATGTCTGTCCTCCAGCCGGTCAGTTTGCTCAGGTATTGCTAAGTCTAGCAAGATTTCCTTCACTTCCTCCTCAAGTCCCCGCCTTGCAAAGTTCCTCTTTTCTTTATACTGCCCACTTTTCGAACTATTAAGCCACCATCCGTTCCCAGTACAGTTCTATCTGGATTCCAAGGACTGCAAACAGTAAAAATTAACAATTCACTTTCCACCTACAATGGAAATACAGGTTTTAATCTTACCGGCATTGGATCTGTTTGCATGATTCGGTGCTTTGGGATGCCCTACATTTCTTTGATTTAAATAATTCCTCCTGCTTCATTTTGTTATCCTCAGATTCTTCTGCTGAAACTTAAAGGTTGGTGTGGAAATTATTGTTATTTGCAGATGAACTCATCAATATGTGGTTACAGTTATCTCCAATGTAGCAATAAAATTCAAGGGTGTGTGTGTGTGTGTGTGTGTGTGTGTGTGTGTGTGTCTGAGAGAGACAGAGATAGAGACAGAGAGAGAGATGTCTGCAGGTCCTCACATTTTCTCATTCCGTTTAAGGACCTTTCTATTGATCTGTGTGCCAACGTTTGTCCTGTTTCTTCCTTCTTTGTTTGAAAATCCCAGTCCACCTTCTAAAGCATCCTACACATGCCCTGTGCCTTGTGATACTTCATAGATTCCCTGGCATGCGATCATTGATCATTTTCTGGTGCTCTCATTTCACCTACACTTTATTCTTATGATAGAATTTCACGCATCATATTGTTACTAGTTTATAGATCTATATCAGACTCTATTTTGACCATGAAGGTAAAAAAAAAGTTTCCTCATCTTCTCTTAGTCTTTTGAGTTCTTAATAAAATGCCTATCGATTAGTGGGCGTTTTATAAATAATACTTGAAGTAGCAAAGGTTTTGGTGAATTTCACAATTTAATGATAATTAAAATTTGCTGCTTGTGAGTTCTTCAGGGTAGAGAATGATAGAGCCAGTGAACCCTATGGTCACAGAAGCTCCATGAGAATCATCTCCTTAAAGCAGGAAGGGTGTGGTCAATTATAAAGAACTGAGACAGTCACACTCTTCAACATCATGCAGATATTACATTGCAAACATAGAGCTCAGATGCCCTCTGAGGGTCAGGCATTGACAGGCGTTTTTGCTCTATGTGATTTTTACTTACTTGGCGTAAAAATGGAAGGAGATTTGCCTTCTCGCCATGTCCACCTCAATACGTCTCATGTAACCCTTGAACGGGCCATTGTCGCTGATCTTGTCAGGGTTGCTGGCTGCCAAATACATCGTCTCCCATTGTCCTGGAAGCTAATGGCAAAGTTCCCATCAGTAAGTTTACTCAATTTCTTTTTATTTTCTCCAACATCATCCAGTATGGCTTTCCCTTCTCTTTTGAGTCAGCCCGGAACTAACTTCATTGAACAACGCAGGATTTATAAACTGGGAAAACCCAAGTCAACAGCAAAAGAACAAATTGATATATTTCTAAAATAGCATACTCATTCTTATCGAATGCAAGACCTCAGCCCCAGCACTGGTTGGCTGATGCACGTTCTCTTTTATAAGTATAGTAGAAATGTATAAACCGCCAGTTAGTAGACCATAGGAGACACATACAGTAGACATGTGTAAGGAGCCTATTAACAGAGGGATTCTCAGTTTCCAGGTAGACAGCTAAGCTTGGTGCACATCAATTTGGATATACATATAAAAACCCTCAAAAGACACACACACACACACACACACACACACACACACATACACAGACCTCCTTGTCAGGTCAGCCAGTTCATGGTACCTGTGTTAATTGATGAATTAGGGGTAGCTGGGCATCACAAACCACAGCAAGTACAAGAGACAATAGTAGAATCTTCATGTCTCTGGCACTTCTTGGTTCCTCTTCTGGAGAAGTTCGGGGTGGGTTTTCCGTTGATGAGATTCTGAATTTTCATCACTTTATATAGTATATGTCTGTGAATGTGGCAATGTTTGTCTACTTGTCATTCTTTGCAAGAGATCATTGTGCAACACTGAAAACATCCTGTTTGGCAGAGACGTATTCCAAAGATCTGTGAGATCTGGGGCATATTGCTCATTTCTTTCTTACCTGGAAAAGACATTCAGAAGCTCAGTTGACCTGTAGCGTCATTCAGGTCAAGCCTGCATATCTCATGTCACACGGATACTCATGCATTCTTGGGAAGAAGAAACGTCTCCTTCCCTTTTTGCCAGATGAGTTTCAAGGAGATCACCTTCCTGCCTCAGCACAAATGTTCCCTATTCCTTGTGGTAAGATGGAAGGATCTATGTGTGGACTTTGACACAAGCCAACTCATAAATGCAAATGCCAAGACCCAAGTGTGGAGACATGTGATCTTCCTCTTTCCCAGTCTGTGAAATGGGTGAGCAAGCCAGATGAGCTTCTTCACAGACAAAGCTGTACAAAGTCCTGACCATGTCTGTCCCTCTGGGCTCATTGTGAATATTAGGTAATTATGTATCTATGGAAAGCTCATAGGAGACTGTTTAGCTTGGAGGAAACAGGTCTTGAGTTGTTATTAATATCTTTGAAGAAAACCAGTGAGCCAATCGATAAAATAAGAGTGTTTTAGTAAGCTGTTACCATCGTCAGTTTGTTCAACATTAAATGAACTTGCCACTCATCCTTACAGGCTAATAAAATGAATCAACAAGAAAACAGGCATCTTGCAATCCTTTTGCTCACATTTGGTCAATTATGGAATAGAATAAGTGGGCTGTGGGATAAGAACGGAAAGACTGGAATGTCCAGAATAAATGAGTATCTTTTTAAATATGATAAGACCAGGGTTAATACGGTCTCAAACCCAGTCTGTGACACTAATCCCTCAGGAAAGGTTGACTTGTGTCCCCCTCCAAACTCATGTGTTGACATCCTACCTGCCAGAATCCCAGAATGGGATATACTTTGGAAATGGGATCATTGTGAACATGTAGTTAGTTCAGAGCAGGTCATGGTGGACTAGGGTGGGCCCCTAATCCAGTATGGCTGGTGTCCTTCTAAAAGCGGAAATTTGGACGCATGTGCACGTGGAGCACGTGGGATGATACTGCCACAAAGCAGCGACCTTCCACTGGCAAGAAGACAAAGACACAGCAGACCCTCCCCTAGAGCCTTATTGGAGACCACAGCCGCGTCCACATACCCGGTCACACTTCTGGCCTCCGCATCTCTGGGATAATACATCTCTGTTGCTCTAAGCCACCCGGTTTGATTGATTGATTGTTTCTACAACAGCGCTAGCAAACTCATACAGACTCAGGATTTGATATCAACTTTGACTTAGGCCACATAGCTAAGTTCCTTGCCAAGTCTTTCTACTTCTGCCTGAGCCCAGTGAGCTCTTTTCTCTGAAGCTAAGAACTCAGTAGGGCATGAGAGTTCCAGTTCTCACGCCAGCTGTTTGGAAGGTGTCAGGAGAGCATTCCTACAAATGACTAAGCACCTTCAGTCAAGTAAAGGACAAGACAAACAATGGATTTTCCTTGTTTTTTAGTTTCCCTCACATTTTTTAATCAACATTGAAAACGGAGACAGGTTAAAGTTATTGACTCGATTTATTTTCTTGGCGTGACCGTGTGGTCTCCACGTTCTTGGAAGGTCTTGTTTCCTCCAGAGATCTGGTTATGCTCTGGGCACAGGACAGTCTGTTCTATCTTGATTTCACACATTCTTTTTTTTTTTTTTTTTATTGATTCTAAAGATGCTTTCTGTTCTCTCACAAAAGGCAACAAAGACAACTGATGAGGGACTTCCCTGCTGGAAGAGTGTAATTAATTGCCCATAGTGTGGACTCAAAAGACTGTTTAAGACAGTCATTCCTTTGGAGTAATTGTCTCTCATTTGGGCTTTGACATTTTGTCATCTTTTGATGAAAGTATCTCAGGACCCCTGCTTCTTCAACTGACCTTTTGCTCCAAGTTCTAAAACTGGCTAGTTTGGGTCATTGAATTGGACTCTTTCATTTGTCTCTCTCTCTGCTTTTGGAGCCATTGTTACTGTTCTGTATTTTGTATTTCCCTCTGTGGGTTATCCCATTTCGGTTGCCTCTTGCATGAGAAAGAAGTCAGTCATTTCTGTATCTGACAATGTTCTGTCCAGCTTCATCCATTTTGAACATTATGAGATGGATACTACTCTGTCATCAATCAACGTGGGGATGGAATTTATGTAATTGAATGTTGTCCTCTGTGGTTCCCTTGAAATACTCTTCACTTATCAACATGCCATTTGGGTCTTAATTATATAAATTACCTAGGTATATTCACTCAACACATACTAAAGTACAGCAGATATGGTACACTGGAGGCTCAATTATTAATATTCAAAGGATTCTAGGTCTCCCTTCTCTTTTCCTTTCCTATAAAACTGGACTGTTTTAGATATCTGAAATGACTTTTCAAATACACAAGGCACACCCCACATCTTGTCCGCCCACCACGTTCTTTGCTTTCTGATTCTCGCATTTCTTTGGATATCCATCAAGACTCTGGCAATCAATTCAATATTCTTATCTTTTCTAGGTTTATCTCTAGGAGTCTAGGTCTCTTCTGTTTGCCTTTCGCATTTTCTTATCTACATATTCATGGGTAAAGTATCCAATAAACACCTGTCTACTCTGTCCGGAAAGGCTGACACCACATAACCCTTAGCCAAACCCGTTAGGTTACTAGCCTCACTACATGCCAAGAACAGAAAAAGGTAAACATCTGAAAGACGTCTTAATTTCTCTACATATCATTTCACTTTTCATATAAAAATCTTGATGTGAATTCCTCATGGATTCCCCACCAGCACCCAGGTGTTCAAAGTCAGAAGGATGATCATTACTCATATTTTGAGATCTGTACTCAGTGCATTTAGGTGACCAACTCATCCCAGTTTTCCTGGGAGTGTTTTCCTGGTTTTCACGCGGACAGTCTTACATCCTAGGAAAGCCCACAGTGCCAAGCCAATGGGGACAAGCGATTGCCTTGAGAGTAGTGATTAACCACTGGAAATTCCAGACCTTCCCATGGAGATCCTGGGTCACTTGATCTGGGGCATGGCTTTCTTACCTGTGTGTTTTTAAGAGTTCATGGCATTGGTGAGAAGAGCCATTGTTTTTGCCAAGTCTGCAAAGTGCTATGTAATTTCCCCAACTTTCCTTACCAACCCTAGCCTTGTCCACACACTACCTGCAACTATACCATCCCCTCCTCAAAAATACACATGGGCATCTGGGTGACTCTGAAAGTTGGCCACCAGTCCTTGAGCCTAAATGCCACTGTCACTGGACAATCAATGTCAAACTTAAATGCTTCAAGATTAACCTTCTCCTCCCCCATTTTACTACATCTTCCTCATAGGCTCTGCCCTTGGACAGGAGTGTCAGCTGCTTTTTCGTGTTATTCTCTTGTGCTGAAGCCCCAGTGCCAAAAATTCCTGGTGCACATAGGAGGGGGTAGGTTTGCCAGGCAAAATACAATGTGCCTTGTTAAATCTGAAGTTCACGTACAGTGTGGGCATACTTACCTGGAAAGAGAAATCTCCGCTGTTTATCTCAAATTCAAATGTACCTGCCCGTGTGCATTTGTATTCACTGAGTCTGACTCATGGGCGTATGGAGGCTGAAAAGTCTTAACAGGTGCAGTCAGAAAGCTGGAGACTCAGGAGAGCCGATGGTGTAAATTCCAGTCCAAGGGCACGGGACCTGCATCCCGTTTGATGTCAGGAAGAGAGAGCAAATTTTCTTTTTTTTTTTTTTTTTAAAGATTTTATTTATTTATTTGACAGAGAGAGACAGCCAGCGAGAGAGGGAACACAGCAGGGGGAGTGGGAGAGGAAGAAGCAGGCTCATAGCAGAGGAGCCTGACGTGGGACTCGATCCCGGTACGCCAGGATCACGCCCTGAGCCGAAGGCAGACGCTTTGACGACTGCGCCCCCCAGGCGCCCCAAGAGCAAATTTTCTTTTATTCTGCCTTTTTACTTCTGTAGCCAGCCTCAGCTGCATGAATTCTGAATGCCACACAGAACTGTAAACCCGGTCTGTAGATCAGATCTCAGTCTTTACTGGGTCTAGATCTGGTGGAACTATAGATCCAGTCTGTAGATCAGATCTCGATCTGTACTAGATCTAGATCTAACGGAACTGTAGATCTGGTCATGGACATTATGTATATCTGGACCTTATACATTCAAGAATGTCACTTTTTTCTTTTTTTTTAATAATAATTTTTTATTATGTTATGTTAGTCACCATACAGTATATTCTTAGTTTTGGATGTAGTGTTCCATGATTCATTATTTGCGTATAACACCCAGTGCACCATGCAAGTAGTGCCCGCCTTAATACCGATCACTGGCCTATCCCAGTCCCCCACCATCCTCCCCTCTGAAGCCCTCAGTTTGTTTCCCAGAGTCCATAGTCTCTCATGGTTCATTCCCCCTTCTGTTTACCCCCCTTCGTTCTTCCTTTCTTTCTCCTACCGATCTTCCTGCTATTTCTTATGTTCCATAAATTAGTGAAACCATATGATAATTGTCTTTCTCTGCTTGACTTATTTCACTTAGCATAGTCTCCTCCAGTCCCGTCCATGTTGCTGCAAATGTTGGGTAATCATTCTTTCTGATGGCTGAGTAATATTCCATTGTATATATGGACCACATCTTCTTAATCCAGTCATCTGTTGAAGGGCATCTCGGCTCCTTCCATGATTTAGCTATTGTGGACAATGCTGCTATGAACATTGGGGTGCCTATGGCCCTTCTCTTCACTACGTCTGTATCTTTGGGGTAAACACCCAGTAGTGCGATGGCTGGATCATAGGGTAGCTCAATTTTTAACTTTTTAAGGGACCTCCACACTGTTTTCCAAAGTGGCTGTACCAACTTGCATTCCCACCAACAGTGTAAGAGGGATCCCCTTTCTCCACATCCTCTCCAACATTTGTTGTTTCTTGCCTTGTCAATTTTTGCCATTCTAACTGGCGTAAGGTGGTATCTTAGTGTGGTTTTGATTTGCATTTCCCTGATGGCTAATGATTTTGAAAATTTCTTCATGTGTCAAGAATGTCACTTTTTTTCATCCACCTAGAAGGACTTTTTGCCCCTTCGCAGGGCAGTATTGCCCCCACTGAGAACGCATCTGCTAGAGAAAATCCAAGTGATGAGTCGCTACTTGAATTCCCACATTCCTCTCCTTCACGGATGGGGTATATTTCAGCTCTCCAAGTGTGCACAGCAGCAGGAAAAACACACATCAGCCCCTTTCCTCATGCACTTTCCTCTCCAGAAATTCTCTCCTCTCTCTGCCTCTTCAAGCCTGCTTAGCCATAGAAAATCCCACCAATCCATCCATGCAGAGATGGCAAAAAGAATCCGTAGACCTCTGGGACGCGTCTCTCCGATGGCTGTTCTAACTCCAGGAGACACACGTGGCAGGCAGTAGCCGTAAGAATGGGTGTCGATAGGACTGGAATAGTCTCCCACACTTCCTGCAAATGTCAGAGGGGGCAGCTTCCTGCCTGAAGGAAAGGCACCACTGTGTCTCCCATACTTCATGCATTGGTTTTAATTTGGTTAGCTTCCATTTGTTTCTCAGTCCTTTATTTTAGTTTCAGGGTGTGCATTTATTTTACCAAATGATGGGCTTTGCCTTCCTGGGATGATACAGCACTGAGCACTGTTCTTTATTGCAGCGTTTATTGTCAATGAACTGTGGATTGTCCCCCCCCCCCCCAGTAATGGTTCAATATTATCTAGTCCCACATTTGAAGAAAAAGCCCCTGTCAGCACAAGTAAATCACAGTGGAAACGTGTGGAAAGCTCCTTTTCAAACCCTTGCTAGCAGGATATACAGGTGCACTCAGGAGTAACACCTCCCCAAATATTGTGGCCGTATGCTGGTGGTGTTAGGAGACAAGTCCATTATCTTTCTTGGTGTCTCCAAGTGTTTAAAATTAACTATTAGAAAGCCTAGCAGAGAGCAATGTGGTCACTTACCCCCATGTATGCTGTCCAAAAAAAAGGGTATTTTCACAAGTGCTCATAGCAGGTGTTTGGTGTGCAATCAGTGGGTCGCTGTTGAGCCCAGACCAGGTGAAGACCATTGTTGTTGGTCTGTAGCGGAGAAAGCAGTGACCCACACAGGTACGATTCCCAGAGCTTCTGTTCCGATGAGGGGACACAGGAAATAAACCATCAATGGAGAAAATTGCAAGTATTAATGCACATGGAAACATAACCCAGGAAGCCAGGCAGGGAGTGGTGGAGGGGCATTTAAGCAGAGATCCGAAAAGACGGGAAAGAGAAAGTCATGCAGTTATCTGAGTAAAATGATTCCAGAAGGAAGGGCTAGTAACCCCAATGTTCTTTTAAGTACGAATTTTGGTAAAATATACAGAAGTTATAATTTAGCATCCTAATCATTTTTAAGCATACAGTTCAGTAACGTGAAGTACATTCCCATTGTTATGCAACCATCTCCAGAATTCTTGCCAAGTTGCAAAACTGAAACTCTGTCCCCATTCAACACTGACTGTGATGAAAGGAGTAAGTGATGTAACCCGATAGGATAATAAAACTTCTCTTACCGCCCCCGAAGGCCAGGATTACAGCACAGTCTTATCTCTAGATTTAGCCGCCAGGCCCTTGGAGCCCTAGAGTCCACTTGGCGTATTTACACTTCAAGGAGGAAAAATCCCATGCCCTTATAGCCACTCGTAGGTGATAAAACTATTGGGGTCTCCCAAAATCCTAGAGAGATTTCATTTACACCCAAAGGGCTGTCGTAAGAGGACCCCTCACAGCTCCCTATTCCCACCGTGTGCACAGAGAGAACTATTTTTCCCTACTTCCTAGGCTGTAGGGTGCTAGGCCACTCACTCGTACAATTGACCTGTTTCTCATTGCAGCCACACCAGATAAGGGCTGGGGGCAAAAGGTGAGGACACACTCATTATGTGCTGTGACATTTGCAATAAGAACTCCATCTCTGAATCATAACACCTTGTGTTCACATTCAGGGTACAATTGATAAAAACTCCGAAACACTAAGTGTCAGTAAGCTCCCATGGTTATGGCAGTATCAGACAAAATAATGGAAAATGCAAAAGGGGAAAAAAAAGGAACACTGGAAAACAGTACAAGATGAAAAACACCAGGAAGGTCTAACAACTCTAAAAGTAAATGTGATGAACACTAACTTCTGAAGTCACCATAGCATACATTGACTGTTGTATGCATTCACAATTAGAATGGAGGTTTTTTTCCACGATTGTTTCAGGACGGAGGGACAACGGAACTAACATATCACTAGAAACAGGAAAATTTGGAAAACAAAATCCATCAAATTCAGCTAATTAACATATCTAAAACACTGCACAGAACAGTGCAAGAACTCTTGTACTTCAAGAAGCAAACCAGAAGTTTTTACCTGTTTAAACTTAACGGAAGTTTGAAGGACTATAAAAGAGTAAAATCATACAGATTATTATGCAGCTGAGTAGGGGAAGAATGCATGCATAGAAAGTCTAGGTCAGTTGATCAAACACAGCTGTTCCATTTGGGGTAAGACGTACATAAAGCGATCATAAACAATAAATCGAGGCCATTTCTAAGCCCCATAAGCAATAATTGGTTGTAATTTCCTAGGGCTTCACTTTACATCTGTGAGACCAGGTATGTACAGGAGTATTGTGGAACCACTTTGGAAATCTGGCCTTTACCCGTAGAATTGAAAACCACTCGTGCGTTTTGAGTGGAGAAATGCCATGCTTCAACTTCAACTTTAACAAAAGTATACAGGTGATTTCTTGACTGTCGCTGGGCAGGGTGGAGGGGGCAGCAGGGGGACCGCTCTGGGGTCTTGTTGAACCGCACATCAATGAAAGTGAGGGTGTTAGCGCAGGTGGGTGGTAATGGTGTTCCTCACGACTGCTGTCTAGTTTCTGCAAACACTTTCAAGGACGCCCCTCATGATCTGCTTACGGTTGCATCTAGTGAGAGATGACGAATAGTCAAGGAGCATCACAAGATTTGGAAGTTTGGAAACTTCTCCTACTCAGACACTAAATGTGGGTACGCTTGGGGTACATGGTGTTGAGCTCACACTTGGACATTTCACGTGTGAGAAATACATTGGATGTTCTTATCAACCACTTGGCTCACGTGTCAAACACCCGGTATCAGCGGTGGTTTGCTTGACTCGATCTTTATTTTGATCTCACGGCCACGCAAGCCGTGCATGTCTTCTCATTGTAGGGCACAAGCTGAGGAATAGCTCTTGATGTGGCATGTGTCCGTTCTCATGGCAGAAGGAAAGAACAGGAGTCACCTGTGATGCCCAAAATCTTGTTTAAAATTTCTTCTCAGGGGTGGTACTAGGCATGCCTGATGCAGAACAGCTCCTGTGGTAACAACATGACACTACCCGTGGCATTTAGCCATGGGAGGTCCTTGAAATGTGGGTACACCCCGGTCAGTCATGGGGAAACTTTTCTTTATATTTTGTCTCACCTACACTCCTTACATAAGCCTCATAGGCATTGGAGTGAATTCAGGAAAGATTTGAAAAGGAGAAATAGTCCATGGGTTGACTCGCTTGAAAAATTTTGCAAGAAGAAAGCTGAAAACATGGCATATTTGGACAGAAACATATACTAAATAAACTTTTTTTTTTTTTTTAGTTAGCATGTCAAAATAAGTAGCACAAGAGAAACACATAATGCAGGAGACTGAAAGAATCAAATATAGCAGGACCATATTTTGTAAAGCACACCCTTATTTTTGCAAACCTAAAATCCTTAAATCAACAGTAAACAATGGGTGGTGACATTTAAGCTAAAACCTCAAGTTGAGCAGAAGTCAACTAGGTAAATGTCACTGGTATAGGGCTAATAGATTGTCTGGAAGGAGGGGTGGCTAAAGGGTTGACCAGTTGGACGTATAACAAATTACTCCGGTAATAATATAGTGGCTTCAATGCAATTGTTGACTTCAAACTTATAAGAGGATTTTTCTCCTGTGGAACTTAGAGAAAGTGCATAATCTCCCATTTCAGCGACAAACATTCCCATTTATCTACGAAATGTATGTTTAGGCCCCATTTGGTTGCCCTGATCCCAGCAAGAGTAGAATGTTTGGTGTTATTTGAGCATATTCGTAACCAAGCTGTCTACACAGCAAGATGCGAACATGTAGATTGAAATTACCTTTGAAAACAAGACACCGGGGCTGAGTTTCTTTGTCAAGTGGAAAAAAAATAACTTCCAGCCCCATAGAACTGCTCTTTTGTGTTGGGTGTTAGGATCAACCAAGCACGTTTCGCAGTGGCTCAGGAGGCCCTAATGGTAAGTTTCCATGTAGTTGGAAAAATCCTTTGAACATCTCCATCCCTTGTGTGCATATACACGAACATAAGGGTCCATAACTCTGGGGGCAGATGGCCAGAGTCGGAACAACAGTCCGTAAACACAACATGGCGATCGCTAGCCCCCCTTCCTCATTTCCCGAGTTCTCCCACAAACTCTAGATTAGAACGAATATGAAAATATTCAGAGCAAGAACCTGACCAGTACCGAGAATTCCCAGTAAGACACAGCTGCTTTAAATCTCGCTCCTGAGGCAAGGTGTCCTATTCAAAGGACTTGGCTTCCCAAACTTCATTCAATAAATCCTCCTCCACTTTTAAGACTTGTTTACGAACACACCAAATGCTTGTTTGGGCTTATTTTTATGGTTCCTTAAAAAAAAAAAAAGTTTTAAGCCTCTTTTTTTATTGTGATTCAAATAGCTTCTCAAATCCTCTTTCCTTGAGAAGTCAAAAATGGACAAATTTCTATTTCCCTCTTTCATTCTATTGGAAATTGCATTTTTGGTGATTGTGTTCATTGCATCAAAGACTCTTGAATATTGTGCATACATCTTTTTTTTTTTAATGAAACTCTCTGCGTGTACGAAAATTTCCTATAAAACATTCCTTATGAAATGTAGTTCAATAAAACACTGTTTATTTTTACTTTACTTTTATGGCTGTTTATGGTTATAAAAAGGAATAGAATGACAAGGTCTGTCTTGAAATGCATTTCCACGTACTGCTGGTAGAGAGGACAGTATTATATAGAAATTCAATAAACCTGCCCAAATCATCACTATCTTAAATATTAAATTCCAGGAATCAGGGACTGTGTTCAGATTTCTTTGTATAGCAGACATTCTTATAATTGAAAGGTTAGCTCCATAGGTAAAATAGAAATATGTTCAAATTGTAAGTCTGTTTTAGACATTTTTGTTGGCATTCCACTTACAATATAGTTTTAGTGAGACGTACCAATGGCCAAGACCGTTGTTTCAAATGAGGGAGCGATTAGTTGAACACAGTTGTTTATTTCCTGAAAGGGAGAAAGAAAAAAATTATTAAAATAGATATTCCAGGGATTTCTCTTCATACTTTACATAAAACAGACCACAAAAAGGATTTCCAGACTTCTCCATAATGTGTTCATGGAAAGGTTTGGCCCAGCCAAAGCACAAAGGGCGTAGAGATATGGAAAAGGCGTAACTTTTGTAGACTGCACAGTACTTTCCAGAGCACTTCTGTTGGAAGGCATCGCCTGGGCACAAGGATTCCAAACAGACCAAGCAAGCATCATGACGCAGACAAATCTCGAGACGTGTGTTAGCACTTGCAAAATTCCGGAGTCTTCCCAGAAACAGCTTGTCCCCCAGCATCCTCTGCCTTCGGAGGTCTGACTGGGGTCCCCCACATTCCTCGGCCATCCTTCTCTTACCCCTCTCTGCCTGCCCTACATGTCATCCTTCATCCAACATTGCAAGACCCCTGCATTGCAGCCACTGTGGTGGATTCCTTCAGTGGCAGCCCGGGGATTTGCCCAGTGGGCCTGTCTTCTGTTCCTGCATCTGAAAACAAACATTCAGCAACGTGTCCTGATGTTCCCTTTAATGTGCGTGGGCCTTTCTTTCTGGAGTGGGCTTCCTCCCGTTGTTCAAGGCTCATTCACCAACCACAGCTGCTCTCTCTGCTTCCTAGGACCCAACCACTCAATGACACCTGACATAATAAACACGTATTTACTTGTTTGCCTGCCCCCCCACCCCTCCAAGGAGAGGGTCATCTAAGCTTTCCCAACACCGTCTGCCCCCGTGCCTATCAATCGACACGTGTTGTTTTGTCTGGCTGCTTGCCACGTTTCTGTGTGCAGCTGTGGCTTTCAGAGAGGCCCCCCGCCATGTCCCCACGCTCTCCTTGCGTTCTCACAGTGTATGCACACAGGCTTGCTGCTCTGCACGTGGCCATCTGGACATGGGAAGCCTCTCCTTCCCTGGGTCCCGCAAGTGGACAACTCCTGTTGGCTTCTCAAGAGGGTCTCAGGTGAACTTGTGGGTTACCAAGAACAAACGCGCATAATTAATTTGCCCTTCCGTCGTATATTTTAACCCCTCGTCCTGCCTGTTCATCATGAACTCTGTTCTTTGCCCTTGTTCCCTTAGCCTCTGTTTTACCTCAATTAAAATTAGCAACGACGTCCTAGGCTCCAGGCTTCTCCCTAAGGAAAGCACAAAGCACTTAAATAATGATTCTGAAAATCCCGCACATTCTCTATTGATTTATTTCAGTGATTTATTACTTCATGTGTTTAGTGCTTCCTTCATCTTGTGCTGGGTTTAATTTGTCCTCTTTTTTTTCTAGCTTCATAGAGAGGACTTTGATTTTAATCCTTATAAAAAATCTAATACGTGCCTATAAAGCTGTAAATATCCCTCTAATGACCCCGTTAGCTGCATCCCTCACATTTTAAATAGGGTTTTTAATACTTCCTAGACTTTCTTCTGTGACCCAGGGGCTGTGCAGAAATAGTTGACTTGGGGGCGCCTGGGTGGCACAGTGGTTAAGCGTCTGCCTTCGGCTCAGGGCGTGATCCCGGCGTTCTGGGATCGAGCCCCACATCAGGCTCCTCCGCTAGGAGCCTGCTTCTTCCTCTCCCACTCCCCCTGCTTGTGTTCCGTCTCTCGCTGGCTGTCTCTATCCTGTCGAATAAATAAATAAAATCTTTTTAAAAAAAATCTGAAACATAAAAAATAAAAAAAAAAAGAAATAGTTGGCTTGAACTGCCGAATATGCAGGGATTTCCCAGATAATTGTTTTCATTGATTTGTAATTTAATTCTGTTCTGATCAGAGAATATACTTGATGGGATTTCAATGTTTTAAAATGTCCCATTATTTATTTTATGGACCAGCAGATGGTCTGTCTTTGTGGACACTCAGGAGCACCTGAAGACAATGGTGGTGTGTTCCATGGCTCTTGGGTGAGTAAAGGTCAGTCTTCCAGACGGTGTGACGGGGCTGCTCACGCCATGCCTACCCTTATTTACACCCTGTCTCTTTGTTCTATCAGTATTTACTACATGATCAGTTATCTACACTCCGTCTACGGTTCTGTCAGCTCACAGGACGTTTGCACACTGAGTCTGTCCTTAAGGATTCGCCCATTGTTGACTTTAGAGCCCGTTCTGTCTCTTTTGAATCCGTTATTATGTGCATACATTTTTAATACTTTTCTGTTGTCTTGACGATTGGACCCATTTATCATTAGGAAATGTCCTTTCTTTTGCCCATATCTATATATTCCTGAAATCCACTCTGTCTGCTCTTCACATAACTAGCCGAGCTGTCTTAGGACCAGGGCGTGTGTACTATGTCTTGGCGATTCATTAATTTTGAATGTATGGCATTCTTATAATTAATATGAATATCTTACAATAGCATGATGGTGGATTTTCACTGTCATCCAGTTCCTGTATTACAAAGATGGGATTCATATGTCTAGGTCATTTCTATTTTTAATTTGTTGAGGTGTAACCTACACTGTGAACAGCATCCATTTACAGTGTACACTTCAGGGAATTTGGGAAGGTAGACACATCAGCATAACGCAGTGCTTTCCATGATGAAAGCAGAGAATGTCCCCATAACCCTCCTACTCCTTTCCAGTCACATCCTCCTTCTGTAAGAACCCCTAGGCAACCAACAGTATGTTTGCTCTTGCTGTAAATTCGATTGCACATTTTTCGAAATGCCAGATATAGGAAATAAGACAGCATGTTCTCTTCTGTCTTTGTCTTTTTGGCTCAGCGTATGGTTCTGAGAGTCCTCCATGGAAATGTGTCAATAATTTCTGAACATAAGTCCCTTTGTAATTGTCTACATAAATCACATTTTTGTCTGGCCCCAATTCGTTGCATGGCCAAGTTCCTTCCAGCTGAAGCAGCCTTGAATATACTTGAAAAATATTTGTGTGTCTTTTGGTTTCCACTCCTCTTGAATGAGTACCTAGGAGAGGGATTGCTGACGTATATGGTAAGATATTTTTAAGTAGACTTTATTTTTTAGAGCACTTTTAGGGTCACAGTAAAACTGAGAAGGTACAGAAATTTCAAGTTCTGGGGCTTGGGTGGCTCAGTCAGTTAAGTAGCTGCCTTTGACTCAGGTCATGATCTCAGACTCCCAGGATGGAGCCCCACATCAGGCTCCCCACTAGGCAGGGAGTCGGCTTCTCCCTCTGACCCTCCTCCCTCTCGTGCTCTTTTTCTCCCTCTCAAGTAAATAAATAAACTGTTAAAAAAAAAAGAAAAAGAAATTTCGGATCCTGTCTGTTTTCAGACCACCACCAACTGAAAACCAAACCGCACCATCCACAACACAATTTGTCCCAGCACCAACTTGCACCTTAACCCTCTCCTTCCTTTTCTTGCCAGGTGGTCCTCAGCTGCCTGCGTCTCATGTAGCAATTTGCCCACCCCCTTACACCCCGAGCCCACTTAAGAATGTTCTTCTTGGGGTGCCTTGGTGACTCAGTCAGTTGGGCCTCTGACTCTTGATTTCAGCTCAGGTCATGAGCTCAGGGTTGTGAGATCAAGCCCCATGTAGGGTTGCATGTTGGGTGTGGAGTTGCTTAAGATTCTCTGTCTCTCTCTCCCTCTGCCCTTCCCCACTTCCCCCACGGTGTGTGCATATGTCAAAATCACCGACTCTTGCCTTCAGCACGTTGCTTTGAAATCTTGTTTTGTCGTGTTTGGTCACTCAAAAACTACAGATGTACTGTGAATTATTTTGCAAGGTATACAGCTACTCTTATCGCCTTGCCTTTGCTCGTGTGCTTGTCCTTGTGTTCATACGCATGCCCTGGTGCCCATTGGCTTCTCGAGTTATTAGAAACTATGCTAGTGAGATTTGCTATCTCCAGCTATGTTGGCGAGGAGCACACTGCACCCTTTGCCCAAAGAACCACCCGTCCTTCCCTGGTTACTGGATGTCCTTCTTAATGAATTGGGTCAACTGTAATCTCTTTCAGAAATATTCCCTTACGCTTTATTCTCCCTTATGTAGACCTCTATGTGTGTGCGTCCAGCACAACAATATATCAGTATTTTAATGAAATAAGTATTTTACTTGAGCATGTGGTTACAGTCCTTGAGGGCAGAAACCCCAAACCTGTTAGATTTCTTACTTGAGAACCTAAACTAAGACATTATATAAATGCTCACATTTTATTGATCATTGAAATGATAATGGCTGAGGGGCGCCTGGGTAGCGCAGTCGTTAGGCGTCTGCCTTCGGTTCAGGGCGTGATCCCGGCGTTCTGGGTTCGAGCCCCACATCAGGCTCCTCTGCTGGGAGCCGGCTTCTTCCTCTCCCACTCCCCCTCCTTGTGTTCCCTCTCTCACTGGCTGTCTCTCTGTCAAATAAATAAATAAAATCTTACAAAAAAAAAAAAAAAGAAATGATAATGGCTGAATGAGTGACAGAGATATTTATGTGCTGTATTTGTCAACTAGAAGAAAACTCTACAGTACACTTAGAGCAGTCTGGAAGCAGGAGCAGGACGTAGGGAACATCCAATTACCATTGCAAAAGACGGTCGGATGCAACAGCAGCTCAGTAAACCACACTGATAATCTGGGAGGCTCGCAATGTGATTTAATCTAGGTTATTCATATGAAAGTGAAGTTTATGCAATGGATAACTCAACCCTGCAAACTCTGTCTACCTTTTTATTTATTCTGCTCCTCATTTACCTTGAAAACAATGTTGACAACTCTGTGTAAGCAGGACATTTTCAGACACATATCCTGGTACATTTGGCCGCTGAATCATTACTTCATTGGGTTTCGTAATAAGGATCTGGTAGACTTTGACCATGCTGGATAGCTCCGGGCATTCTAGGGAGATAATCACGGTAGCAGGCTAAACAGAAAAGAGGCAAATATTAGGACAGATAATAATAGGACCTAATGTCAGAAGTCTGAAGGAAGTGTTGCACTCCCCTGTAGAATGTAACTCTTCACAGCAAGATTTGAGCTCATACAGGCAGAAAAAGGGTCAAAGGTGCTTATAGACACTACATTTTATATATACTCGTTTCTCTACCACGTTAACATCTTCAGTACAGAAGTTCCTCCCATGAAAGAAGGAAACAGAGTCAAAGTACAATAGCTCAAGAAAGAGATGGAAAAAGTATAGCAGCATATGGATCATAAGTGGGTGGAAATCAGTAATGAACAAAAGTCACGGAGTGGGAGATGAAATTAAAGAAACACAAGAAAGACTAGATCGTGCAAGGAAAACATGAAAATGAGTTCAATTAAATATAAACAAAAAGGCATTAAGAAGGGTTGGAGAGGCTGTTTCTAAAAGACTTGGAGGCCAGGAAACAGAAAACCCCCCAAAACCATACTCCGTATTGCATGTTACAGATAAAATTCCAAACTACCTGTCTGAGAACACCTAACATCACTCCTTGAAGAGTCTCGTGTCATGTCAGGGGTAATTAACCAGGCATACGTTAGAAAAAATACTGAACACAGTACAAAATATCCTTGGCGAAAATACTAGGCTGAGCAATAAGGATTGAGATTTAGACTGGCCTCAGTTTCTCTGTAGTGATATTGGTGCCCTATCAGAGTAGGTAACACAAAATACAAGTAAGAGAGTGGGAGCCAAATGCTTTTTGCATCAAGCCACGCTGTGTCTTGAGTGTCAAGATAATTGTAAAATTATTTTCAGTTAAGAGGGGCGCCTGGGTAGCGCAGTGGTTAAGCATCTGCCTTCGGCTCAGGGCGTGTTCCCAGCGTTCTGGGTTCGAGCCCCACATCAGGCTCCTCCGCTAGGAGCCTCCTTCTTCCTCTCCCACTCCCCCTGCTGTGTTCCCTCTCTCGCTGGCTGTCTCTCTCTGTCAAATAAATAAATAAATTCTTTAAAAAAAAAATTATTTTCAGTTAAGAAAAACTGACGACATAACGTAACCATGAATATGTCTTATGGCACTTCCGGAGGAAATGATAAGGAAGTATCCATGAATGAGAAGGAAATCCCAAAATGCTTATTCTCACTACTAGCATCAATATTTACCATGTGTTAAAGGAATTAGGAATGCCAATACCAATGCAAAGGGCTAAAAGTATAAGGAACCCTTACAAATCAATTCCAAAAAAACCAAACAACTTGATTAAAAAAGAGTCAAAGGACTGGAATCACTAGAATATGAGTAGACATTTCTCCAAAGAAGACATCACCCATCATCAGGGAAATGCAAATCAAAACCACAAAGAGATATCACCTCACACCTGTCAGAATGGCCAAAACCAAAAAGACAAGAAACAACATGTGTTGGGAGGATGTGGAGAAAGGGGACGTCTTCTGAACTGGTGCAGCCACTGTGGACAACAGTACGGGGGTGCCTCAAAAAGTTAAAAATGGAATTACTGTAGGATCCAACAATCCCACTTCTCGGCCTTTATATTATGGAGCCTTAAAAAAGAAGAAAATCCTGTGATGTGAGACCAACAGGGATGAACCTGGAGAGCAGCGGACTACGTGACATTCGTCAAGTCACAGAAGGGCAGAGAGTGCATGTTTCCACTCAACACGAGGTACCCACAGCTGTCCAATGCACAGAAGCTTCAAACCACACAGAGGTGGCAGCAAAGGGAGCAGCAATGGAGAGGTGCTGGTCAATCCATGTAGAGTTTTGGTCATGTGGGACGACAGACTTCTGGGTCATCGTGCTCACTGTTACATAACATGGAACAAGTAATGCATGAAATCCTAGATAAGGTGCTATGATATGAGACCATACTATAAAGAAGTGTTAAAATAGATTATACACACACAAGTATATATAGCAGTATCTTTTACCTATTTAAGCAATAACAATTTAGAATCTATAATTGAAGATAAGATCTATTTTATGATAACAACAGAAAGCTTAAATTTGGAACATATCCCGAATATGGATAGGACAGAAATATATCTGAGGGAGTGGAGAGTAGCCTTGATCCAATGTAAAAGTGTTGTGGGTTAATGGAGGAAGAAATGGAACAACAGGATGGCACGGGTCCTTCTTGAAGGTTTCCCTATATTATATAAAATACACATTTATTTAAAACTTAAAAAAAATAAAATATATCTTTATTAACATCAAAAATACCAACAGAGTAATTCTACAGAATATGCAATACACTAACCCAAGAATGACCTGTGAACCTTTGAAAAAGAAAGTGTAACTATAGGGATATTAACGAAACAAGAGGTTGATCATAGAACAATGCCTTAATAATGCAAGCTTTATATTTCTGGTGTTAGACCGGTGTTTAGCAAAATAAGGCAGAGGAACAGGTGAGAACACTAAGAAATATACTCAAACCTAGGTAGGCAGACACATTTACCTGGCACTTGTTTACAGGAACATGGACCTTCCTTGGGTGCGCAGGGAAGCAAGGTTCTAGCTGGGGCACCTGTCCTTGGACCCTGCTGGTCAGTGGGGCAGAGGTGGACAAGCAGAATCCAGAGGGAACGAAGGAAGAGAAGAGAGAGGCAGGAAGGAAAAGGGAAGAAAAGCACAAAGAAAACTTGTTTAGAAAGTAAAGAAACCAAAATTCTCCACCCACTCCCTGAGAGGAAACTAGAACCCTTTATCCATTAAACTCATTGCAAAGTAGGTATTTTATAATTTCTTCCTTTTAAGGAAATTGCCTCTTGAGGTATGAAAAGCCATGCGCAGTGACAGCTGGCGAACACACCGGAGGCAGTCCAGGAGCACGCCCTGTCCTGCAGTGGACTCAGGAACTGGCTCCTTCACGTGCCCTTGTGCTGAGCCCCTGCTTGCAGACTGTCACCTCCTTGAACTCAGTCCTTGGGGAATCCTCCCCTGGGATTCTCAAGTGGTAACAAATGAAGAAAACCCATCGCATCTTTATAACAGAAACGTCACCTGCCACGTTGGGAAGCTTAAGAATTGCTGCTTCTCCATTTGTGTGCAGATGTCTTTAAAAACATGCTAAATACAGAGGTGTACTAAGGAAATAAGAGCCTGTATTTATTTCAGATATGTAGTAGTTGTAAGGTTTACCTTCCTCTGAGAAACAAAGTTATTAGCAGACCCTATGTTTACTTATACAAAATGTGATTTAATGGGAGAAGAAACAGATTGAATTGTTAACAACAGTCATTTAGCAAATCTTGAGAAGTTCAGATTGATGAGAAAAGTATAAAAGCACTGTTCTGCTTTGTTTGTAAAGAGATAAATCAGCCCCTTTAAAAGAAAATAAAGACTAAAACTTCAGATTTATGGTGAACAAATACATACCTATTGCTATTGCAAAGCATCACTTTTAGTAATTCTTAATAGTTAGTAATTCTGAAGATTATCCCAGCTCATTTTCTGCTTTCCCCTCGATTTTTCTGCAAAGCTCAAACCGCTGTAAAATATAAAGTCTATGAAAAGAAAGCAAGAACCCAAACAAACAAGGCAAAAGAATGTTATTTCGAGATAATTATTTGAGAACAAATGAAACCGACGTAAATATGTGTCTCAGATAAAAGGTAAAAGGCTTAACCAAGGAAAGAAAAGAAAAACAGAAGCAATGGGGACTCAAAGGATAAAGTGTGTATAAAGATTAGAAATAGACTTTGCTGTATGATTTGAAAATGTCCAGTCATATCAAGAAATAGAATTAGGGCTCCTGGGTAGCGCAGTCGTTAGGCGGCTGCCTTCGGCTCAGGGCGTGATCCTGGCGTTCCAGGATCGAGTCCCACATCAGGCTCCTCCGCTGGCAGCCTGCTTCTTCCTCTCCCACTCCCCCTGCTTGTGTTCCCTCTCTCGCTGGCTGTCTCTCTCTGTCAAAATAAATAAATAAAATCTTAAAAAAAAAAAAAAAGAAAGAAAGAAAGAAATAGAATTAGAACCTGCTGGAACTGGAGAGACCCAGTTCCAATGACCTCTTCCAGAAAGTGTTCGTTTTGGTGCCCCTGAGACCCCGTAGCACCTCATATGTCCTATTTTTTAGCTTTTACTTTTTGTTTAATTTATTCTTTTTCATTTGTCCTATTTTTTGGTTTAGTCGATGTTGCAAAAACCAAATTACAAAGAAAAGCATTGTAGTTATAACGTGTCCGCTATTTAGGACTTTAAATGTGTGCTTTTGTTTCTTATCATTGCTTTCATAGAATACCTGAGATTAGAACACATGTTCTTTTTTTTTTTTTTTAAGATTTTATTTATTTATTTGACAGAGATAGAGACAGCCAGCGAGAGAGGGAACACAAGCAGGGGAAGTGGGAGAGGAAGAAGCAGACTCATAGTGGAGGAGCCTGATGTGGGGCTCGATCCCAGAACGCCGGGATCACGCCCTGAGCCGAAGGCAGACGCTTAACCGCTGTGCCACCCAGGCACCCCAGAACACATGTTCTTTAAGAAAGGATAAATGAGGCATGATTTTTGCCTTTCCTTTCCTTTGAAGTCCTTAGGAATCCAACAGAAAGAGAAAAATTAAGAGTGGACACCATAAGCCACAGAGGGTACAACACACCCAGTTGGTTATGGGCTTTGAGATGGAGGGGAAGGAGCCAATGTAAGAAGCCACTATAAACCTCAGCCAGAATTCAGATTTCCCCAAAGAGCTACAACCACAGCATGTGAAATTATATGGCAGGGTGATCTAGGAGCCCTCGGAAGAGTTGGCACAATATCACCTTATACTGAGATACCACTTTGTCACCGAAGACCCAGCCTGCAGGCCGAGAAAGTCTGAGGCGAAGTGAACTCAAAGCAGAATGCAAACCATGGGTGAAATGAAGAGCTTGAGATGCACAGGTGTCAGCGACAAGCCACACAGAACTGGAATACCAGATACCGAGGGGAGCCATGCCCCAGCACAAGGGGATGCCAGGCCGGTTGTGAGGACGTTCAAGAGGACCACTGAAGTGGAATGCTCCAGGGCCTTGCCTGGTACACTGCCCAGAGCCTGACCCTCCCGTAACATTGGGCCATCATATGACACCATTCCAAGGTGGGTGATGATTATAAAGGAGCCAGTAGCGTGCTCACGGAAGGATATCCCTGGAAGGAATCCATAGCAAAGACGTAAGAAAAATGCAGATGAGAAACGCACATGAAAGAAAGGAAATGACACAGTTGACCCTTGAACAACACAAGGGTTGGGGCACCCACCACTGTGCAGTCAAAAATCCGTTCTCTAAATATCTTTGGATTCCCCCAAAACTTAACTACTCATAGCTTACTGTGGACAGGAGCCTTACTGATTACATGAACAGTCAGTTAACACAGAGTGTGTGTGTGATATGTATTGTACTATATTCTCAGAACAGAGAAAGCTGGAGAAAAGAAAATGCTACTAAGAAACTTATAAAGAAGAGAAAGTACGTTTACAGGGCTGTACTGTGCTATTGAAAAAATCTGTATATAAGTGGATCTGCACAGTTGAAACCCGTGTTGTTTAAGGGTCAACTCTATAAGGAAACAGAGCTCACCAAGTTGCTCTCCGCACACTCAAATAAAATACACTTGGCGTGATCTTCTTCAGAGAATCAAATGACATAAACTCGTTTCAAAGGAAAACCTTAAGGGCCCAGAAGAGGGGCAAACTGAACAGAGACAGGTCAGTACCGACGTGGAAGGTGCAGTTGAACACTATGGGAAACCGTGCAGGTTGTATAAATACAGCACAAAGAGCCACCATAAAGAAGACAGAGAAGCGGGATCGAAACCTGCAAAATTAAGTTGAAAATAGCATAGACTTAAAAATAATGTCAAAAATAAGAATGATCGGGGCGCCTGGGTAGCTCAGTCGTTAAGCGTCTGCCTTCGGCTCAGGGCGTGATCCCGGCGTTATGGGATCGAGCCCCACATCAAGCTCCTCTGCTGGGAGCCTGCTTCTTCCTCTCCCACTCCCCCTGCTTGTGTTCTCTCTCTCGCTGGCTGTCCCTCTCTGTCAAATAAATAAATAAAATCTTTAAAAAAATAAATAAAAAACAAAAATGGTCAAATCACTTGTTCCGAGAGAAAAGAACAAAACAATTCTAAAATATCCACCTGAAGTTACTGAATTGTGAGACATAAAATATGACAGAAATATTCAGCTGTGCATTCGAGAGAAAGATAATCAAGTCTCATAAAAAGAGATGAAATAGAATGCATCTCACATGTGCCCAGAGTGACCTCATCAATGAGATAAGTGTATACCAATATACGTGTGTGTGTGTGTGTTTATAGATATACATACACAACTCAAACATCGCGTGTCCTCCTACGACCAGTCATGGGTACACAAACTCAGGGACCCGCATGTCCTCCTACGACCAGTCACAGGTACACAAACTCAGGGACCCGCGTGTCCTCCTACGACCAGTCACGGATACACAAACTCAGGGACCCACGTGTCCTCCTACGACCAGTCACGGGTACACAAACTCAGGGACCCGCGTGTCCTCCTACGACCAGTCAGTAATAACCAGGCTGTCCTAAGTCATCTTCATATTTCACTTGCAAAAAGTAATAATAATAAGGGATAAATCTTGTATTTAAGAATGTTTTTAATTCCTACATAACTGCTTACAGACATTTTAATGATTCTCTTTCCCCAAAATATTACCCTTGAATACAGTGTTATATTCATGGAAAATCTGCAGAATTTAACATGTGTGAAATCTGGGTCTCCTAGGGATTAGTTATGGTGTTGATGTCATTACAGTATGGAAGTAAAAACGTAACACTTTATTTTCACAATTGACTTCCTTACAGAAGACGTGAAAGGAAAAGTAATTCTGTATGGCAGCCTGATTTAAATACCATGATGGTTGGAGTAAAAGAGGGAATGGGACGGCCTGCCCTTTCTTGTCATAGCTATAACTAAAATCTTTTGAAGTGAAGAAATCTGCATACACATCCTACGGTATAGGTGATATGTTCCGAAAGCAAGGAATCTTAAGGAATCATGTATTTATGGTGACGTAGTAATGGAAACATACATATTCCCAAAAGTCCACAGAAGTACCTTCTTGACATGCGCGTCCTCAAGGTGACCAAGAGCCACTCGTGCTCAGAGATGCAACGAAGATTCTCATTTTCCTCCTAGGAGGAAACAACACAATTCACAGTCTGTTGTCTCCCCTCCTGCACATACTCGTGGAAATATTCAGCATCCAAGACACTGGAGAGCAGCTGGCCTGAGGTTGGCCATGCTAAAGTAATCCATAGTACCTTTGTCTGCTATTCCCGCGTGCTGGCCCAGTCCCCTGTTGGGTTCCTGAGGCCTGCTGAAGAGTGCTATGAATTTTGGAGGTCACTGTTTCCATCAGGGCTGAGGTGTGCTTTTCTTTGCTGTGATGTTAAATTGTAGAGGGGCAATCCCATGGTGTGGCTCTGTGTAGCAACTATAAAAAGTGTCCATCAATTCTTTTCCATCAACCACATCAGATAGGAGGTGGTAGAAATCCCCTCCCTATGAATCAGGGATGGCCTTTGTCTTCCCAGACCAATTGGATGTGTCATCAGTGATGCTGTATAGACATTTACAACCTGCAGGTTTTACCTGGTTTCTACACAACACTCATTTGTGAGGTACTTCTTCTTGGGAATGCTGCCCTTCACTCTGTGAGAAACCCAAATCCCATGGTGAAAGCACATTTTGGTGTTCTGGTCAACCCCCTTCCCCAGCCTGAGTGCTGGTTTCAGTAAACACAGTCATGGTACCAGGCATAGGAGTGGAAATGCCATCTTGTACATAGACCATTACCCACCTGTTGGAGTCTGCCTGAGCACAGACAAGCCTGCCCATACTGGACCCTTCGTTTTTAGATCCCCCCCCCCCCACAAAATCCATGATCAAAGGTAACTGTGAAGTCCACCATGGGAAATGAGACCACCATGTCTATCGCAGGAAATCACCCTTGCATTGCCAATAGGGGCTCACCTGTAAGGCTCTGTGGCTCTGTCACCACCCTCCAATTACACATCAAGGCTTTCCTTCTTGAAGAAACATGGGTGGGAAAGTAAATCCCCCAAAATCATCAACCCAGCTGGGACCTCCTCATGAGGGCAACATGCCCAGTGGCCCAAAGGTAAAAACATCACAATGCTGGGATCTGCTCACAAGGGAAATGTCACAAAAGGCCAGGACAGAGGGGCCTCCAGCATGCCTGGGGGGCAGTCCTGAAGCTAGGAAGAGGAGGCTGGGCCACAGTAGGGCTCTCGGGTAGACGGGTCCCCTTAACGCAGGACATTTTAGATCTTGGTCATCCTTCCAAGTCCATAACAGCTCACTACATGAATAGAAATAAGGTGTGCATGACATTGTTGCAGTGCATGAGCCTTGAGGTGGAAAAATGTATATACACTCAAACATTTGTAAATGCTCCCAATGTGTTCATGTCTGATTGTGTTTGCGTGCATAGAGCATAAAGACGGGCTCTGCTGTGACTCCGAGAGCCAAGTGGCAGATGCTTTCATGACACACAGCAGCTCATATTCATGCTCATCTATGGCCCTTTATTTTTTTCTATCACTTTCACTTAATTCTGTTTTCCCCGTGTTTCAAAAACTCTCCTTGACGGCAACACCATAACGTGGAACAGAATAGAAATGAAACAACGGTTTTCATCTTAAGAGCACAGTCTTAGTGAGAAGAAAATCACCTTACGCTGATTATAATAAGATCCAGAGGCACCTGTCAGGGAGATGGATGAAATCAGATGCTTTCTGTGTATGACTATTACACATTACTTTATCTTGACGACAGTGCTTTGTACGTATTTGTTTTGCCTGAGTAAAGGACTCAGGATCAACATCACTTCATGACATTTGTTTGTAGGTGATTTGAGGGAAATGAAAGCCTGTTATCTTATAATATCCATTTATGTTGTGGCCCTTCACACGGTGTGCAGTAAAATCAATGTATACAAATAGTATTCATCATATTGCATATAATATACATCAATTACCTGTAATATTGCATTATATTTATTATATAATATTTAACAACATATTTTAGTAATGTATTAATATAAAATGGTATACATATTTGTAATTTAATAAAGAATTGCCTACAAATATTTGTGCCTTCCAGTTCATAATCTTTTTAAAGATTTATTTATTTATTTTAGAGAGAGAGAGAGAACAAGCGTGGGAGGGAGGCACAGAGGGAGAGAGAAATTCAAGCGGACTGGCAGAGCCCACCGTGGGGCTCGATGTCACGACCCTGAGATCATGACCTGATCCAAAACCAAGAGTCGGATGCTATTATATATAATATATTAATATTCCTATTATCATTAAAAGGATAAAGGTGTGTGCAGGTGTTCTGTGATGTGCACACTTGGAAAGATGCTCACATTGCATGTGAAACACCACCTCTGCAAGCACTGGTTTTTTGAGCTTTGGCTTTCAATTATAGAAAATCATCTCTAAAGGATGCTCACGATTTTTAAAACAGCAGCAGAAGAAGCAGGTAACAAATGTCAAAGAATAACCAGGCCTTAAAAAACAAAACAAAACAAAACATGACGGTCGACTTCAAAACCAATACCAAGCTCGGTGTGTTCAAACAGGTATTTAAAGTACAGGTGGCATTAGACTATGGTATTCTGTTTTCCATGTTTCTCCGTAATCTTTAGAAACTATGTAATAATGTCTCTCTGACCATTAGTTTTCTCACTGAGTACAAGGCACACATCAGCGCACAAGTGTGACCCCTGGTTCGATGTACCTACCTGGGTCCAGAGCATCATTGGTACCACCAACCACATTCCGTTTCCTTTCAGTGAAAACACACATAACTCAAAAGTTCAGTGTCGTTAGATTGGAAGTGCCAATGCGATCAAATATTTGGTGCTGTCAGGCTGACAGTTTGCATTCCTTAGTTTTTATTTATACTTCTCTCAAGGAAGCTGGTGTTTCATGGAATTAGAAACCACAGAAAGCAGTGTGGGCCGTAGAATTTCTGTTTATCTGCAGGCGATCGTGCATGAGTGAAATAATGCAAGTTAGCATGATACAAACCATCTTCCACCTTACATCAGGCATTTTTCTTTTTCATGCAACATCCGTAGTGTCATTCAGTACCAAATATCACAAGGCAGCCGTGGTGTCTCATTTAGACGGGATATACGTCTATCCTTTTAATACAACTGTTGCTTTCTTTGAGTTCTGTGCCTAAGGTTGAAACATGGTGCTGGGACAGATCCTCCCTCTTTCAACCCTGGCCCAGTAGTGGAACCAGCACCCACGTAGCACTGAGCATGCCTTGGGAATTAGAAATGCAGGGCTGAGGTCGGGGGAAAGCAGGCGTAACATCTGGGACCCACAGCTCAGCTTTGCCAACTGAATTATCTCCCGTCCTCTTTGATCACCTCCCACCTACACTGTTTCCTAATCCAACAGCTATTCCCTTTACACACAGGATGCGCTTCCAAGTCTAGTCATCCTGTCTTCTGATTCTACTGAGGGTGTTGTCCTGGAACTCAAATGCGTTTCCTTTCCCGAAAAGGTGCCATTGCAAAATTCCTCTCCACTCACAGCTGCACCCTTGGGAAGAAAAAACCCTAGCAGAAATTTTTTAAAAATCTCTCAGGAGCCCTAAATACCACAGTCCCCCAGGGATGTGCCTGTGGTAGTCCTGCCCTTCCTTACACGCTAACATTTTCTCCATTAAAAAAAAAAAATTGCATTCATTTTTCACAACAAAATCCAAGATACTCTGTATTTCTTTTTTTCTTTTCCACTCTAATGCAGATGGTGTCTATTTTTTTTCTTCAATTATACATTTATATCAAAATGCAAGTGAGTGTAGATACTGACTGTCATTTCGTGGAGTGGGTACTTTGGGGGAAGGAACTGAACCAGGAAGCAAGTAGTAAAAATGATCATTCTTGAAGAAGCAAGAGTGTCCCACCATTGGCTCTCTCCCTGTGAAACAAAACTAGCAAAAACCCAAACCAAACCAAACCCAAGCCATCTGGGAAGATGGAACTTCACTGAACGAAGCTAAGAAGATGCCGTTCGGTAGAAAAACCTGGTGACCGCAAAAACCTCTCTGCCCCGACCCCATACATTGGAACACCAGCTCTTGGAGGTAGCAGGAGATTAACCGTCACTGACAAATGAGCAGAAAAACAGGACAGACAACATTGAGAGGAAGCTGCTTTTAGAATAAAATCAAAAGGGACAATCAAAACCGTCCAGCTACAGAAAATGCTTCCCAGAATACCTCACACAGTAGAGAAAAAACTAACAGAGAATAAGGATGTTAATGAAAGACCATTAATCAAGTGTTTCCTGATTACAAGTGCATACAAAGAAAACCAATAAAATCAGCCCCTTACAGAAAGAAACATGACTTATTGCCTGTTTTCCTGATTTGCCTGTTTTTTGCTTTCTGGCTGGTTAATGTGGGTAAGATCTTGACATTGTGCACTTGATGTATTTTCCAACTGTTCTCCTGTTTTGGCTTCCACTCCTGTGAGCCGTGGGTAAATTGGTCATTACTCATCCTTTGGATTTTTAAAATCAAAGACTTTGTTTCTAAACTTTCGCTGTTGTTCCTTTTTCACATTATGCTGATTACTTTTGATAATCTTGTGCTTGGTGATGGATTTTTCATTACCCTCTGAACGTTTTGAAACGTTTCAGACCAGATTTTTATCTTCGGTATAATTCTGTAATAATCCCAATATAGGACGGCTTTGGGTCCTGAATGCAGTGTTTGGTTCTTGTCATTCAGAGAGGGTTCTTCTCTTTGATGTTCCTCGTTCATTTTGTGATGTCATATTTGATTCACCATCATCTGTGGCATGAGCATGCTCCAGGGCAGTTCTTTTCCTCCAGCGATGTTTGCTTTTGCTTCTATTAAGAGCAAAGGTAAATACTGACCTAAGGCCAATGTAGCTCCTGCCCACAGCTGTGCCTCCTGCAGGATTCTCAAGTCCTGCTCCCACATCGTGTTGGCTGGGCCCCAGCTTGAAGCTCCCAGTCCCATCTCTCGTGTTGTCATATAACTCCAGCAAACAGACAAAACCTCCAAACCCTTGACTTTGTCCACTGAGTACATGTTTGGTGTTAACTCATTGGATTTCATGTTTATTAGGTGTTGCCAGTTTGATTTAGTATTACTTGCCGTTCTTGGAATTTGCTTTCTTTTTACAAAGTTTTCTTTTATTGTGGTAAGAACACTTAACACGAGGTCTGCCCTCTCAACAAACTTTGAAGTGTACGAGGCAGCATTGTTGACTCTACCGTACGATGTTGTGTAGTAGATCTCTAGAACTTACTCGTCTTGCCGAACTGAAGCCTCCTGCCCGTGGGCTTATGACTCACCTTTGCCCCCTTTCCCTGCCCTTCGCAACCACCATTCCCATCTTTGATTCCATGAATTGGACTATTTTAGATTCCACGTGGAAATGGGATCATGCACGATTTCTGTGATGGGTTTATTGCACTTAGCGTTATGTCCTCAAAGTTCATGCATTGCTGGTCCAGAGTGCAGAATTGCCTATTTTTTTTTAAAGGCCGAAGAGCATTCCATTGTGTATAGATAACACCTTGCCTTTATCTGTTCATCTGTCAGTATACATTCAGGTTGTTGCCACATCTTGGCTCTTGTGAATAGTGTCGCAATAAATATAGGGGTGCAGACTTCTCTTCAAGATCCTGATCTCCATTCCTTTGGATAAATGCCCTGGGATATTCTTTTGCTTGTTAAGAAATATAGCAATTTTAAAGGGCACGCTTGCAGAAATTTATGCAAGCTCCATTCGTTCTGTATTAGAGGCCACTTCAGGGAATCCACTTTTGTATCCCCCAGAGTCCTCCAATGTGCCCCTCCAAATGCTGTGCGAGATTTTCTTTCAAAGTACAGATCGATGCCAAGACTCATTTTCTTATTCCCTGCACTTACTCCGCTTGCAGAATATAAGGGAAACTCCTTGACGTGACATGCAAGGGGCTCTGTGATTTGTCCCTTCCATATATTTCTTTGACTCACTCCTCCCCGCCCGCATGCACACCAGACTCCAGTTGTGTTGGACGACACAAAATACCTATCACGCACATTCCACATCAGCATGCTTTACTTAGGAGGGTGCTTCTGTTTGGCACTCTTCTCCATTGCTGTCGGGCTTTACTATAGAAACGTTAAACCCATTCCTTCTGTCTTTGGGGCACACAGATAATAAAATCACATTTGTCATCCTCTCTTACAAGTTGGTGCAGCCATATGATTGAGTTCTAGCCAGTGACACGTGGATGAATACTACTTACCTACCTAATGAAGAAGTACCTCCAAGATCTCTGTACGTGTTCTTTCGCGTTCCTTACCTGCGATCACTCGGTCTGGGCTCTGGACGCTGCACATACCCATTTGAAAACTGAATGCTATGTATTTAAGATGGGATTTCCTAAAGAATCATCTTGTACGGTGTGTTCTAGGTGCACTAATTCTGCTAGGCTTTATCTGAGGATCCCTAAAGCCAGCGCATTTCAGAAGCATCACTCTGGTCTTAATGTGGAGAAGAGAAGAGAGAGAAAATTTCGGCAGATCAGGCTCCTTTGTATTGAGACGGTATTTACAAGGAGTGAGGAAGGATCTCTTTTTTATGAGAAACAGTAGAGCTGAATTATGGTCACTCCCACAGACAACTAGTACTTCCTTTCAACTGAAAGGCGACCAGTTGGACGATAATACAGCTCTTTGGACATCCCTGGAATTGCTATATTTTGTCCTTTGTATTAATTAGTAGTAGTCAAAAGGATATCAGGGTATATTTTCTGGAGAATATCTCTATGGAAAGGCTGTCTACTACGTCCGCCACAACGATGCAGAGATTTCTGGGCTTCACAAACTTACAGATTCATAACCTGTGCAAGGACAGCCTGTGATTTCCTTCTTTATAGGCTCAGGCAATTCTTGCATGTTCTGAAGTTTGGAAACCACTGTCCAAGCAAAATACCTGACCCTCGTATAGTTTTTAAGCCGTGGCCCCCAACACGGTCCTTAGAATCGTGCTCATCATCAGCTTCATAATATATTGCAAATTATCAGCCAGATAAGTATCGATGAAAGGGTTCATTTATACAAATAATGCAGTTTGAAATGGTGAGGTTCGGAGCCAACAGCCAAGGAAGAATTCTTAAGGCGTCTTTGGTGCAAAAAGATGGTTTTATTAAAGCACAGGACAGGACCCATGCACAGAAATAGCTGCACTGGGGTTGCAAGGAAGAATTGATTATAGACTTTGTGGAGTTGGGGGAGGTAAAGACGGAACTTTGCAAAAGGACTTTCATACGCTAAATAAGACTCTCAAGATCCTGGAGACCTGGCTGTCGTCCAGCTGACGCTGTTCTTCCCTCATTAACGTTAAAACAGTTGGGAGCTTCCTGGACCAACGTTATACTCTGCCAACCTCACGTACTTGTCAATGGGCTGCAGGTTATAAGGACATTTAATTTCATCTAAATTTCCTTCTGCGTTTGTTTTCCACATTACAAAGGGACACATCTTTCTTTCAACTTCACAGTTATGCTGTGCGTACGGGCGTGTTGTTTTGAAATGTCCCTTTCGGGTTAATTTCTTCATCTGTGAAATAGGTACTCTATCTATTGAGATGAGCCACCAGGCAGTAGGGAACTTGAAATCCTAGTCCTGCAGAGCACTAAGTGGCCTTCAAGATTACTCCAATTTTGTTCTATTAAATATTTATAAAAAACTAAATAGAGAAGGAAATGATTCACCCTGTGTCCACCCAGACATAAAAAAGGGGTGAATGTGGTACTAAATCCCGTGTCTTCTGATGCACGTCCATTGCTTTGCCTCCTAAACCATCTTCCACGAGTCACATTTAAATCCGTCCCCTACAGCAGACAACATACAATTCCTCAATTACACGTTGTGTAAAAATTTATTTTCCAAGCACGGCTCAGAGGATTCTCCACAGGGGCGAGTTAATCTGCTTGGGAACGTCTGCCTCACTTCACATCGAGATGCTCCCGGCTTCACAGTCCCAAAGTTGGCGATTACTCACCTCATCTCTGCAGCCTAAGCTGATGGAAAAAATGAGCTTTTGTCACCTAACTTCCCTCCCAGCACTCCTGTAGAACGTTCAATCAGCAGTGATCAAAACCTGAGATTTAGTGCAACTCAGGAACGGTTTTAAGTGCAAGCTTCCATTTTGGTGGAGTTTAACAGGAGTGCTTTCTGATGTTAGAATCTATTAATATCAAAAAAGTACATTTCTTCTCTAGGTTGGATTGTACCTACTTATATTACAGAAATTCGGGCATCTGTACTGGTGGCAGGATAAACATTGAATAAGCATCCCAGGCTGTAACACTCTGTGGTCACAAAGGATTTCCCAAGACCTGTTTTCTTACAGGTGTTTCTTATTCATAGGTATTTTTTTTTTTTAAAGATTTTATTTATTTATTCGACAGAGATAGAGACAGCCAGCGAGAGAGGGAACACAAGCAGGGGGAGTGGGAGAGGAAGAAGCAGGCTCATAGCAGAAGAGCCTGACGTGGGGCTCGATCCCAGAACGCCGGGATCACGCCCTGAGCCAAAGGCAGACGCTTAACCGCTGTGCCACCCAGGCGCCCCTATTCATAGGTATTTTAATTATGTCCACAATAAAATCACAATGTCATAAAAGATAGTGCCATATTAAATAAGCTGCGGTAGAGAACCAGCTTTCCAAAAAAGTCATCATTCCCTGAAATAGTTTTTTTTTTCTCTACATAGTGGGAAGGTTTGATGAACATGGATCAGTATTTATTGAGTACTGTGTTGGTTTGCTAGGGTTGCCATAACAACATACCACAAATGGGACGGCCTCAACAACAGATATTTGTTTTCTCCCTGTCCTGCAGGCAGAGCAGAGACTGGTTCCTCCTCTGCTTGGTGTGTAAACCCCATGATCTCCCTGTGTCCTCATGTAGGAGGACATGGGAGGATCAGACATTGAATAACGTCCCTCTGCATCTCTGTATCCTCATCCTGTCGTCGTCTTTTTTTTTTTTTAATAATTTTTTATTATGTTATGTTAGTCACCATACAGTGTATCCTTAGTTTTTGATGTAATGTTCCATGATTTATTACTTGCGTATAACACCCAGTGCACCATGCAATACGTGCCCTCCTTAATACCCATCACCGGCCTATCCCATTCCCCCACCCCCCTCCCCTCTGAAGCCCTCAGTTTGTTTCCCAGAGTCCATAGTCTCTCATGGTTCATTCCCCCTTCTGTTTACCCCCCCTTTCTTTATCCCTTTCTTCCCCTACCGATTATCCTAGTTCTTATGTTCCATAGATGAAAGAAACCATATGATAATTGTATTTCTCTGCTTGACTTATTTCACTTAGCATTATCTCCTCCAGTGCCGTCCATGTTGCAGCAAATGTTGAGAACTCGTTCTTTTTGATGGCTGAGTAATATTCCCTTGTATATATGGACCACATCTTCTTAATCCAGTCGTCTGTTGAAGGGCATCTCGGCTCCTTCCACAATTTAGCCGTTGTGGACAATGGTGCTATGAACATTGTCATCCCCTCTTCTTATTAGGACACCAGACCTGTGGGGCTGGGGTTTACTCCTAATGACCTCAATTTACTTTAATTACTTCTTTAAAGACCATAACTCCAAATACAGCCCCATTCAGAGGTATTGGGGGGGATCGGGGCTTCAACGTATACACTTTGGGTGACACAATTCAGCCCATTCCAAGTACCTACCTCTATAGGTTGGTGTGTGCTAAGTACATTTAGATGTTCCAAATATGACAAAGTAAACAGAAGACAAGGCAGCTCCCTGATAAAATCTACATTCCAGTGAGGAAGATCGAAAGTCAACAAACCATATGCAGATCAGATGAATTAGAGTGTCTCAGAATGGGACACCAGAGCTGAGCCCAAAAGGACCGGCTGGGGTAGCCATGCAAAGTCCTAGCAGAGGACGATCATAGACAAAGGAAAAAGAATTTGGAAAAAAAAAATGGGGGAAAAAAATCTTTGAGATGGGAATGGCAACTTCAAGGACTAAAAGAGTTCTAGAAGATATGATAAGGTTAGAGAACAGGGAAGTAGGCTGTTACCACCATTTTGGGGTTAGTAAGGTATAGGGTATCATGCTTTGATTTATATTTTGAAATCATCCTTCTGGCCACTGCATGGAAAGTGGAATGGTGTGTGTGCTGATACTGAATGTGGTAATCCAGGACTAATGTAGGACTTAACAGCTTTCATGGCTCATCAACCAACTGGACGATAGGGTTATTTACTAAAAGGAAAAACCCAAGGAAAAGGACACTTTGTGGAAAGGCAGGGAAAAAAATCAAGACTTCTGTTTTGAAAGATAATGTCGAGCTGATGATGTCACATACAGAAAAGTTTTAGTATGAAACAGTGGATTCGATATTTCATAATATATCCGTGTTCAGAGTTCAACTTTCTTGCATCATGCCATTCAAAGGTCACAATGTTAAATAACATCAGTTATCATCTTTATGCAGTTATTGTCATACATGTTACTATAGTCAATATTTAAATCCTCACCAAAGGTGAACGGCACTAAAAAGAGAAAGAACATATGATCTTTGGAAATGTACGTGAAAATACTAACAATTTGAATGTAAGACAATACAGAAACTCAAAATGAAAGCCAAAATTTGAATCGAACCTCTACTCCTTTTTTCTTTTTTCTTTTTTATTTTTTAGTTGTAGCATACTGACTTATTATTACTGTTATTACTGAAATATATTTGGCATAGAACATGTAAATTTAAGTTGTGCAACATACCGATTGCATATCTTTACATACGGTGCTATGATTACCATTGTGACGACAGTCACCTCCTCTCACCTTTATACGTAGCGCCTTAGCGTGCCTTTCTTTGGAAGTGTGCAGTCTTCTCTCACACTTCTCTCTAGTTTCTGGTTTTGAAAGACACGTAAGCACTTCATGCTATGCTAACAGATGTTTTCAAGATATTTAATTCTTCTAACATTTAAGATGGCTGCCTCAGCAAAAATATCCTACTATCTACTTGAACCTGTATTTCTGGGAAGCATGAGAGACACATTGGCAACTGGAAACACCCACGGGGACTTCATGCATTCATTGATTCATTCATGTATTCAGCATTTAGTGAGCACCAACTCTGTTGTTAGTAAGGTAATACAATAGTCATGGCAGGAAATCTGAGAATCCCAAAGCAGTTTCTACCATTTCCACCTGTGCACGATCCTTTTCAGTTCATTGGGTTGTAGAATTCATAAGGTTACACACATATTCCCCAGCTAAGACAGTGTCCAGTACATTGCAAATAATACATAGTGTGCGGGGCATTGAGTGAATTGAGACAGATTTTTTTTTATATAATTGTTCTCTTTTATGAAAATGTGTTTGAACTATCCCATTCTAACATCATCTCTACCAGGAAGATTTCATTAAAAAATATTCACATAAAGAAAGTTGTACATGTAAACAATCTTTATTGGTCATTAGGATCCTACCATCATTTTCACTGCATGGATTTTGGCAGTATGCCATATAAAATATAACAGTCCCCCAGTTTTTCAACACCTGCATCATTTTTAAAAAATGTTTACAGCAAACAAATACAAGAAATTGATTTTCTCTAAATATGTCAGTAAGAATGAAATCTTAACAGTAGTTTTTTATTGGTTTCCAACTAATTATCGGAATGATAAGTAAGTTTTCCCTGACTCTACAATCATACTTGAAAGAGGGAGAACAATAGGAAAGTGTCTTATTTAAAGAATTTTTAAAGAGTGTACAGAACACTTGTACTACCGCAGTGCTAAATCGATGACCTTGGGCAAGTCCTTTTTCTTTTAACTGCCTCATTTTCCTAGAAAATAAGATGATCTCAGTGGTTGCTTCCAGTACGATGAAGCCACGCTTCATGCGGAAGGGGAATAAACCAAATGGACCCAGCGAAATAGTATTTATTTCAGGAACTAAAACCAGCTGAGCATGAACAGAATGTTCCTGCGTTAACGTTTTATTATCTGCACACACCAGGTTGCTTCGGGGACCTGTCAGTTACAGAAATCTGGAAGTTAATGAAACAATACTTGTGCAGGGCTGCTGATTCTGCAGTTTAATTATTACATTAAAATAGTCATTTGAGAAATAGTTAACCTACTTTGTTTAACAGGTCCTTCTTTCAACACAGGTGGTTATTATTTTGTATTTTCACTTTTGCCAACTCAGTTTATATGGACTGAGAATATGTTGGTAAGTACCATCCGTTGGTTGAGCACCTACATAATAAGGAATGTTACAATGGAGTAGATGTCAGGACTCTTCATTTCTATAACTTGCCCAACAGTCAAATCATCCATGGATCTTTTTTTAAATAAAAATAAATCTTAGGTTCTCATCTCAAATATGGAACTCTCTGTGTAGAATGTATGCCTGGATTTCTTATAAAACTAATGGGTCCACATGTCAGGGTGTGATGGTCTCTCTAATTAAGTGGGTGCTTACCTAATAACACAGTTGCTGATGATTACCTCATCCATTCTGGAAGACCTGTCCCATGGCTTTTAATGATGCAGCCATACAGCTGTGGCGCCCTGTATGCTACACCACGGAGGTGATGCATGGTTCAAGGACACGGCTCAGTCCTTAGGATGGATAACTTACTGAAAAGAATTAAATATGCAAAATGACACATATAGTTAGCTAGATGATCCCTCTTAACATTTGAAATAAGTTTATATACATATTTTCTACACGAGAAATTTGAGATAAGGTTCTTCTACGTCCAAGTCTGTTTACGTGTGAACTTAAATATCATTCGACATCTGCACATTGCTGTTGTTCAGTAGGGATGTTCATTACCAGCTTCACGTTTTTCCAAAAACATAGTTATTCCTCTATGTTCCAGACTTCCTAGTCATCCATAAATACCAGCTCTCTAACTCCAACACGTACTACCACCTTCCTGCACAAATTAATGCTTCATTCATGCGTGGGGATTGGGTGTATGCTTGTGTGTGCCCATGTTTTCCTTGAGTGCGTGTTCTGAATTTGTAAACAATTCTATGTTTAATCTTCAATTGTGTCAATTGCATGATTTCTATCAAGCAGTCAAAGCACCGTTTAGTTACCTTTATCCTGGAGTAACGCAGGTGGACAGGCACAGGTACCTCTCCCAAGTTTTCTTAGCTATATTCATTTTTTTAAAGATTTTCTTTATCTGAGAGAGAGAGCACAAGCAAGGCAGGGAGGGGGCAGAGGGAGAGGGAGAAGCAGACTCCCCACTGAGCAGGGAGCCCTGTGTGATACGGGGCTCCGTCCCGGGACCCTGAGATGGTGACCTGAGCTGAAGGCAGATGTTTAACCAACTGGACCACCCAGGTGCCCCTTAATTTATTCATTTTCATGTGAAGACTATGCATGTGAGCATATAAGGAATGTTGTTCACCCAAGTGTCTTATAGCCAGAGTTACATCCTGTACATTGGGCACTGCCTATATTTTTTAAAGTACATTGGGTGAGCAGTTCTTTATCTGAGAGAGAGAGCACAAGCAAGGCAGGGAGGGGGCAGAGGGAGAGGGAGAAGCAGACTCCCCACTGAGCAGGGAGCCCTGTGTGATACGGGGCTCCGTCCCGGGACCCTGAGATGGTGACCTGAGCTGAAGGCAGATGTTTAACCAACTGGACCACCCAGGTGCCCCTTAATTTATTCATTTTCATGTGAAGACTATGCATGTGAGCATATAAGGAATGTTGTTCACCCAAGTGTCTTATAGCCAGAGTTACATCCTGTACATTGGGCACTGCCTATATTTTTTAAAGTGAGGGGTGAGCAGTTCGAATTTACTTGGCAAATGCACTTTAAATAAAAATACTTGATGTTCTGTAGGAAAGATGTGGCTAAACAAGCCACCCGTAATTCCAAATGCCCGGTCTTCATCCAGTGCATTTCTTACGATGCTGTCCCTCCTTCACCTAGTTAATGTCGACCCAACACATTTGGTCTCAAATTTGATGCATCTTTCTGGGAAGAGCCTTGCTGAGTCTGTTTAATATTTTTCTTCTCTTGTTTGCAGTATATTACTTTTCACTTTGTTCCCCCTCTTTGTTCCCCACTAGAAGAGTGGTTCTCAGACTTTAGGTAAGAATATTATGGAAAGCTTGTTAAAACACAGATTCCAGCAAAAGCACCTGAATCAGAAGGTCTGGGGTAGGGTCCATACATTTTAATTCCTAATACATCCCTAGGTTTATTAATGTGCCAAACTGAAGACCCCCACTTGAATTAACATGGCACTATGACAGAAAGAGGGTGGGTTGCACGCATCCTACTAAAATTTGCATTCCTAGAGATTATTACCGTGCCAAATGTAAGAATTACTAGCTTCTTCAGCCACAGGAAGAGGGGCAGCTTGTTAACTGTATAGACACAGAATAAAAGTTAGCGATAGTTGGCCCATTTGTTGTTCTCTCTCACCTTGTTATTTCCACATGTTTGGCTTATGATAGAATGGAAGCATTTACAATAAATTTGGGGATATGTTATTTTGTCATAATATGTAGAAAGGGAGGCCAAATACAAAAAAAAGAAAATACGCTAAAAAAAATACTCTGTGTCTTGATTCTATCACATTTTTTCTAAATAAGACTTTCAAGTTATTAAAAAAAAGAACAAGATGGAAACTTTATGACTTCGGTATTCCACTTGTGATTCTGTAGGGCAAAGAAAGTCATTTCTGCATATCCTTGGGCATTCTTTTTCAAAAATCATTTTCTTAACCTTTTTCTGAAGCTAAGAATTTTGACATGACATATATATTGACTTGGGGCATGACATTCAACAAAAAAAAAGTTAGGATATTCACCCATTTGGAAGGTTTCAAAGGCTATAAAAGTATAGTATGTATTTCCATATCTTACTTTTTATTACCTAGACTTTCTGATATTTTTTTCATTACTATTACCTTTCTCCACTACAAATGTTTGGAGAAACACTTACTGAAATCTACTGTTCAGGGATTTATATCTTGAAAAATAATTGAACATTCCTGTTGTCCGAGTTGTGCATATTAAATAAGTACACAACAGAAGCAGCAGTGACCCAGTTTTTGTGGTTTGGCATTTCTTCCATGTGCAGCTATAGGACAAAATTGACCTCTAGCCTCAGAAATCTCCTGGATTTGCCTTGAAGTTGTAAAAGTTGTTAATGTGATCCCTGCACACACAAAGCAAAGACAGCATGCACGTCGCATCTTTTGACTCATCTACTGATAACTGCTTGTGCTAAATTTATTTTAAATCAAAACAACGTTTCGTCAACTGAAGGCTTGAATTAAATTCACTGAGCAGACAGTGAAGGGGGCCTGGGGTAGAGGTGGATGCATCCCTCTCAGGTTTTGTGTAAGTGGCTGGAGTTTATGGGGATGCTTTGCTTTCTGTGTGTACTTCTAATGTATTCAATTAAACTGATTTCTCAGGCAGCTGTCAGTGGCAGATCAATGCCTGTCAAACATCAGTAATTAAATGATAATGGGAGTTAGAACCTGGTTATATTTGGTTTTTTGGAACTGCCATAACAACGGGCCACAGAACAAGGGGCAAAACAACAGAAATCTATTTTCTCACCATCTTGGAAGCTGGAAGTCTGAGATCCAGGCGGGGCCAGGTCTAGTTTCTCCTGAGGCCTCTCTCCTTGGCATGTAGACACTGTCTTCCCCCTGTGTCCTCACCTGGTTGTCCCTCTGTGTATGTCTGTGTCCTAATCTACTCTTCTTCTTTTTCTTTTTTAATTTTAATTCCAGCGTAGACACACCCTAGTGACCTTGTTGTACCTTAATCTCTTCTTGAAAGGCTCCATCTCCATATAGAGTCCCATTCCAAGTTCCTAGGGGTTAGGGCTTACACTGTGAATTTGGGTGGATACAGTTTCACCCATAACACTGTAAAAACCCAACAAGTCCTGGAGTTAACAATGCAAGGAAAATTGAGCAAGGATCAAATCTTCAGGCCTCCGTGAAATCAGAAGAAAAGCTGAAGAAGCACTTGCTACATATTGTGTTCAACAGAAAAAGGGGAAAAGAGGAGAGGAAGGAGCTGGTAGTGGAGGAGGCAGAGCGTAAGCTTCTGCATAAGTGTTCATCTCCAGGAGTGGGCTTCACCATGGGTGAGCTTCATGAGGGAGCCTCTCCATGAGTGAGCACCTTCACTAGGGACCACCTCCACGAGGGAACACCTCCATGAGTAAGCCTCTCCATGAGTGAGCACCTTCACTAGGGATCACCTACACTAGGGAACACCTCCATGAGTGAGCCTCTCCAAGAGTGAGCCTCTCCATGAGTGAGCACCTCTACTAGGAAACACCTCCACGAGGGAACACCTCCATGAGTGAGCCTCTTCATGAGTAACTCCATGAGTGAACATCTCCATGGGTGAGCTTCTCTGTGGGTGAGCACATCCATGAGTATAGCTTCCCATGAGTGAGCCTCTTTATGAGTAAGCATCTCTATGAGCAAGCATCTCCGCCAGGGAGCAACTCCATGGGTGAGCGTCTCCATGAGTGACCTCCAAGAGTGAGCGTCTCCATCAGTGAGCCTCTTTATGAGGAAGCCTCTCCATGGTGACCACTTCCACTAGGGAGTACATCCACGAGTGAGATTCTCCATGAATGAGCATCTCCATGAGAGAGTAACTAAATGGGTGACTATCTCCATGGGTGACCACCTCCAAAGGTGAGCACCTCCATGAGTATAGCTTTTCCATGAGTGAGACTCTTTGTGAGTAAGCATCTGCATGATTGAGTGTCTCTATGAGTGAGCACCTCCCCTAGGGAGCTTCTCCATGAGTGAGCACCTCCATGGATGAGCTTCTCCATAGGTGAGCTCCTCCATGGGTGAGCTTCTCCATAGGTGAGCTCCTCCATGGGTGAGCTTCTCCAAGGGCGAGCATCTCCATGAGTGACCATCTCCATGGATGAGTTTCTCCAGTGGGTGAGCACTTCCATGGGTAAGCCTCTCCATGAGTATAGCTTTTCCATGCTTCCTTAGTGATAGGCACTGATGATGATGTTGTCTTCATTTAATCTTTCAAGATGACTCTGGTTTGAAGGTGTATTTATGACATGCACACTACCATAGGGTTTTAAGCAATATTTACCAAATCATTCAGGAACTGTGCAGAGCACTGGAAGTATAATGATGAGTCAGAGAAACTTCCTCATTTCAGAAAGCTATAACCACTCACTCAAATGGGATCTTCTCTCTCGGTGTGTCTCTCTGTCTTACAGACTCATGCACATTCACTCACACACATTTCATAATCGTGCTACTTTTCTGGCTGAAAATATTTCAAACTCATGTCTTGCAGAGGCTTTCCCTCCAACATGGGAGTATCAGTTGAATAACTCACTAGGATGACTCCTTTCAAACAAGGCTATATTATAATGTTGTCAAAACTTAGATAATTCCATAAATGATATCACAGAACAAAATGCAAGTGAGCCTATCTGTACTAAATTAGAAAAGCTTAATATCCTTCTTCAATAACAAAATAAACTTGATATGTCCCCTGACGTATAAAGCATTAACTGGCTTGTATATAAAATTGTGTCTCAGGAAATGAAGCTAGCTGAGAAGATGTAAACAAAACAGAGTTAATTGTAACATATCCAGGTTGTGAAGTGACCAGCAAGCTGTCACAATGAATTTCCTAGTAAAAGACAAAGAGGATTGTGGATATGAAAAAGGTAATAAAAGATTGTGGAGTGTTTAACGTGAAAGAACTCTGAATGCACAATAAAAGACAGTTACATAAACGCATAGCTACAAGATAACCTTCACATTTTAATGAGAAAAATTGGCAGTTTCCGTTAACTCAGTAAATGCACATGTGTTAAATCAGAGCAGCCCTACTCCTAAATATTTAGCCAAGAGACATGAAAATATGTCCACCAGATACTTGTGCAAGAAAGCTCATATCGGGCTTATTCATAATAGCCCAATTGAGAAACAGTCCAGGGTTTCATCAATCGGGGAATGAATGGAAAAAAAGGTGATATATTTGTACAATGGACTACTACTTAGTAATGAAAAGAAGTGGGTTACTGATACACACAATAATATTGATGGATCTTTCTAAAAACGGGGCAGAAAGAAGCCAGACACAAAAATACAAACTGTATATTCCCATTTTATGAAATTTGAGAAAAGGCACTGTAAATCTAAAGTGAAAAAAATGAGAATGCTCTTGCTTTTCTGGGTAGAGGTGGGAAGTGATTTGGAACTTCTTGAAGGAGCTCAGTGCGAGTGAATTCTGCATCTTGACACGTTTATGAACAGAGGTGTATGCCTTTGTCAAGATGTGTAGACAGGCATTGGGATATCTGGGTGTCTCAGTTGGTTAAGTGTCCGGCTCCTGATTTTGGCTCAGGTGATGGTCTCAGGGTGGTGAGATGGATCCCCATGTCCCACTCCCTGCTCAGCATGGAGTCTGTTTGAGATTCTCTCTCTCTGCCCCTCCCCCTGCTCACAGTCTGTCTCTGTCTCTAAAAATAAAATAAATACATGAATAAAAATAAAATAAATAAAATAAAACACCTTAAAAAAAAAAAGAGGCATAGACAGGCACAGTCAGGATTGTGCATTTCCCTTAGGGATGCACATTTTATCTAAAATTAAAACAACAACAACAAAAAATACTCCCAATAACAAATGATAATATGCACACTAAAGTGTTTAGCAATAGAATGTGTTTATTGTAAACTTGCTATGTCACTTATATTTTTTAAAGATTTTATTTGTCAGAGAGAGAGCACACGCAGGGGGAAGCGGCAGGCAGAGACAGAGGGAGAAGCAGACTCCCCGATGAGCAGGGAGCCCAACGTGGGGCTCAATCCCAGGACCCTGGGATCATGACCTGAGCTGGAGGAAGACGCTTAACAGTCTGAGCCACCCAGGCGCCCCTATTTATTTTTAAATATATACATGAAAAGACATCTTGAATGGAAAAAGGAATAAACAGATGGGTAGCTATATGATAAACCAACGAAAATAAAATGTGCATCTCTGCAGATGTTATATGGGTTTGGTGGACTTCTCTTTCAACGTTCTCCTATGTTTGAGAATTTTAATATTCCATAGTGGAAAAAAATAATTTAATACCAGTTATATCTTAGAAAAGGTAAAGCATCATTCTTCAGTGCATGCGAGGCAGTGTTAGAGAGCTTGCATGAACCACTTACAAATACAAAAACCAGTTTCCTGAATGAACTTTGAGATGGTAAATGCTGCTTTTAAGGAATCTCCGAAGAATGCATGGTGATGAGTATGCTTTCTGTGGCTTTTTGCCACTTCACATTTATTTTACTGGAGGAGTTATTTTTTGCTTCCCGATAACCACAAACAGAAATTTCATCTGCATTTAATGGAGTCTTATGGGGCAAGGGAGATTTGGTTTCTTTGTTCTACCCAGATATATACATGCATGAATTTATAAACTGCAGCCCTACTATGAACCAAGCCATAACTCATTTTTCCACCTATTTTGTACCTACATGTAAAAATATTGTTACCATGCATGCCCATTTCCAGTCACTTATCTTTCGGATTTCCTTTAGAACTTGTACTAGAGAGAGAGACACGTGGGTGCCTCAGTCAGTTACGTGCTGACTTTGGATTTCAGCTCAGGTCATTATCTCAGGGTTGTGAGATCGAGCCCCCCCCACCCCACTTTGTGTTGGGCTCCATGCTCAGCGTGGAGTCTGCTTGGGATTCTCTCCCTCTACCCATCCTCCCCCTCATCCTCTCTCTCTAAATAAATAAATAAAATCTTAAAAAAAAATGGTATACTAGAGACACCATTATTATTGAAACAATTTCCACAATTAAATTCATTCAAACTGTATTTTGTAGAAGATAAACTAGCAATAAATGCATAGCATCCAATTTTTAGAAAAATTTAAATCACATTTTTTGTTAATATAATAATTAGTAATTTAGCCAGTATTTTCCCAAGAAGTGATCTTGCCGTTATCTCAGAAGATTCATCAAGGTAGATTGGTTGGGTCTATTTCATACCATATGCTGGAAATCTGTTTATTTTTTTAAGTTTTTTTTAAAGATTTTATTTATTTGAGAGAGAGTGAGAGCCAGAGAGACCACAGAGGGAGAAGGAGAGGGATCGAGATAGTCAAAGACAGAGCATGAGCCAGAGGGAGAGGGAGAAGCAGACTCCCCGCTGAGCAGGGAGCCCAATGTGGGGCTCGATCCCAGGACTCTGGGATCATGACCTGAGCTGAAGGGAGATGCTTCACTGACTGAGCCACCCAGTTGCCCCCAATATGATGGAAATTTAAAACTTTTTCTTGTTTTCTGGAGGGCTGATCTTTCATTTCTGGGGAAGGCATGAGTTTTCAGGACATCTGCTACTTGCAGGTGTTTGGCCATATTTCATCCTAATGCTATAGATGACACTTTCCCTACCCAGTTTAATGCCTTTAGATTCCTTCACTTTAGGTCCTTGGGGGTTTTGGTGAAGAAGTCATGTTTGTAATGGGCCATAGTTGACCTGAAATTCTCTTCTTCCTGTTTCTACTTTGCTGGTTTGATTTATGTACAATTCACTCCATATTCTCTCTTGCTAATTTGTAAATTCTTACATTTTTTTTACTATCAATTGATGATAATCCCCCTTCCCCTCTGCAAGTCCATTTAAAAAAATACTATTTACGAATGAAATCCCCATAACTTATGACTTACAGTTGGATTTTCACTAAAACTATCTACCTGTACTCTCTTTTCCGTCAATAAAAATCAGTTTTATAATCGTTAACTTTTTCCCCCACCAGTTCCTAAATTTTCCCTCCGTCAATTTTGGGCATTCAAGTCTGTCTGTGATTATAATTCCCTTACGGTACAGTTCTTGCTCTCAAAAATTCTCTTTTAGGGGCACCTGGGTAGCTCCATGGGTTAAGCATCCAACCCTCGATTTTTGTTCAGGTCATGATCTCAGGGTCGTGGGATCGAGCCCCACATTGGGCTCCAGCCCCACATTGGGCTCCATGCCAGTGCGGAGCCTACTTGAGATTCTCTCTGCCTCTCCCTCTGCCCCTCCTACCCGGTCACACGTTCTCTCTCTAAAAATAAAAAAAATAAATAAAATCTTTAAAAACAAAAAAGAATTCTCTTGTAGCAGTTGCTTAACCCATTCATTAGATTGCTTAGGTTTATATGCTTCTATTTATCATTCTTTATTATGTTGTCTCTCTGATTGAGACACATTCATGTTTGATCGTCCAGGTCATTACATTGAATGTTAAGAATGAAATCCGTTTCGATGAATTCAGTGATATTTTTTAGTTAAGATATTTTTAATTGCTGAGAAAAGATCTTCACGGCTGAACCGCCTTACATCCTGTCATTAACTGTACATATTTTTCCTTGGGTTCTATCATAATCCTTGCATTCCGTCCTCGAGAATAGTTTATTTCTGGTACGATGTCCATTTTCATATGCACGAACCTCTACTGGCACTTTTTATTTAGAACATGGTAATTTGAAAAGGACATTCACTAAACACAACTCCTAAACATTTTAAGTTATATCTTTAAAGCTCCCATCTGCACGTTTTATTTATTCTGTTCTCAGCGGGAAGCGGTGACTGTTGAGTTGGTCTTCATTCTTCAGGCTAGAGCTCCCACCACCTAGCTTTATCTCCCTCTGTGCCCTTAAGCCAGTGAGTTTGGACTCCATTCAGCACGTTCTTTGTCCAAACTCTTGGTATCTGAGGTTGGGGCAGGTTTCCCCTCAGAATCTATGAGCAACCTCAAGAGTGAATTCGGAGAAAGATAGGGAGGAGTCTTCATTGTATCTCTATTTTCTGTAAATTCATGTTTTATATTTAAAGTCCATTTAACGTTGATCCACCATGGGTTGGGCCATGAACAAAATGGGCAGGAAACATCCCAACCATCAGTTTCAGTGTAACTCACCTATTCTTTGGGGAACCAATTGAGTGGGTAAACTCAAACAGGGCCCCTAAGGATAGAGTCCAGTATTTGATGTCCATAATTTTACTTCCTAAATTCGTGCAGAGAACTTTATAATGATATCTTGAAACATGCAAAATGGAAGAGGAACATGTTCTTCCCACTTAAAAAAACATGTAAAGAAACCAAATTTTTTATAATGAATGGTATGTCGCTATCCCTGTGTCTAACATGGAAGCCACAGCCTCTCACCAGGGATATTAATCTGAATTCAGATGGCACTTTTCATCGATGCAATCAGCAGCCTCATCGTGATTGTTCTTGGTGTTGAAGGACTGTCATATCTGACCTAAGCCCACCCTGTAGGTAGATGCTAAGTTGACCTAGTTAGAGCTCCCTTGTGTGCAAAATATAGATGAAGACTAACTTGAGTCCTGCAAATGCCGAATACCGAATTCATTACTGACCATGTATCTGCCACAGGATCTGCATGATTACTGGTTGAGAAATTAAATGAATACATAAACGAATAAAAGCTTAAACAAACAAAACTTTCAACAGCACAGAAGCTGCAGGTAATCAATCAGAGGTAATGCATAATTCCAGAATGAGAGATCCGATCATGGACACAAACACCTGAACTATTTTGCTTTCCTCTCTCAGGTTCTAAATACAGACGTCTTCATCTGGGAGGATTGACCGAAGAAGGATTTTTTTCTTTCTTTTCTTTTTCTTTTTAAAGAGCACCAAATCATCCTGCAGCATTGAACATGCCAAAACTTTTGGCAATTGGATTATTCCCAAGAGTATTATACTCTTCCAATCTTACAGCCCGAGTTTCTACAGAGCACTTGGATATTTTTAATAAACTCTTAAGTGTCTTTGAAAGCAAAATGAGGAAACTCCTCTATTTCTACCTGTGCGTGTGTATATATGTACAGATACACAACCAGTAAAGACCACTTACAGAACACAAAAGAAGTCCTTTTGCAATAGATGGCAAGAATACCATGCAGTGTTCGGTGTGCTAGTGAAAATTACATTAATAGGGACATAGTCTGAAATGTGAAGTCATCATACCTCCACAGAAGATTCTCATCCAGACAGAGGAATACAAACACACACACACACACCACCACCACCACCACCACCACCAGCAACAACAACAACAGTAGTAGTAGAAACAAGAATAAAAACAAACGAGAGTAGGTGGGGAATTGGAAATACTAAAGAAATTGATGCTATTCAAAAGTTAGGGCAAAAATTTGGTTCGAAGGCATCATATTGAGACAGAACATTCTACCATAGAATTCTTTAAAACCTGTATTGAAAACCAGCCTTAAAAACCTTCTAGGCCTGTGGAATAGGATACGTTCTGGGATCTCTCAGACTTTTAGTCTTTTCCAGCATCATACCCGGAGATTGTTAGCATTTGCTTCAACAATGGTTGTGGAAATCAATTCAGATTAATTGTATAAAATGTTCATTTGAGAGCCTGACATACACCATACATTCCGTAAATGGGGACTCCACAAGGAATGGAGACATTCAATTTATATTCAGGAATGTAACAAATTAACTGGAATATCAGAATTACTTTATACTCTCGGAGAGAGCAGAAGAGAATTTGAGTAATAAATGGGTATGTCCTTGAATCCTTAATATGGCTCTCATTGTCCTGCATGTCTCTGCAGGAATTAATCACAGAGTGAGACCATGTATCCTGAGAAAGGGAACCTACCCAACTCCATGCTGCTGAAGACCCACAACGCTCATCCTCGACTGAGGACCCTTTAAGCCAGGTACACGCTTCTAGAATGCTCTTTGTGGTTGGAACCTCAGGAATTTTCTGGGAATGCTTCTTAGAAATCACATAATGAAAGTCTGTTTAGCAATGTATTCATATAAGAACTGCAAGTGGGAGTTTGAAGATGTTTTCAGGCAGCCTTAAGACTGATCATTCATCAAAAATTTGAGGATGTGAAAGAAAACTGTTACATCATATTTCCTACCAAATTTCTTTTATGTTGACACTTCAAGGTCTGTACATGGATTCCGTTCACAGTAAGTAGTATTTAAAAAAAAAAAAGAAAAGAAAACAAATAAGATGGGGTTTGTTTCATTCCATTTATTGTTTATCTATGCTAACATTTTTTTGAAAGTCTGGACATTTCAAGAACTGCTCAGTCTCTATATTGTTTACTTTCAAAATGTCAACCATCACTGACTAATTTGACTCTTTCCTTAGCGCAGGGCATTTTGACGGGATTGTCCTCCACAATGGAAGGATCCTTCATGCGCTCTAACGAACTTACTTGACTTCTGGGTTTTGCTTTAATTTAAATAGCATGACTGAAAATCTAGCTGTGCCACTCATGGGTGATTTTAATAATCAAAGTCATTTAATTTATCTGCACCAAGCTCCGTTTTGGTTAAACGGATACAACCTGCTGTCGAATTCTACTTTATAAAAATCTGTAGTTTAAAAAATGTTGAGAGAGTAACGTCTCATCCAGTGATTGCCTACAGTTATGAAACTTAGTCACTACTGAGATGCGTCCTCAAGAACGTAGCGTTCCCTTTGGGGTCACTGGATCCTGTGACCCCTTCAGAGACAGGTCTTCACTAACACCAAACAGCTGCAAACAAATTTTGTGTTGTTCTGTTTTTCACTGTGCTTGCTGACGTGGTTCCCGCTGATTGTATATCCAGTACTTAGGAATGTTGGCATTGCATACATAGCACAGAGTAGGGGTTTTGCATATCACAGGTGTTTGATATCCATAAATAGGTCTTTGTATTTTGCAAATTCTTACAATGCGTGTCCTGGTGATCAAAGAACACACAATGCAATAGATTTCTGCTAAAAGCTGTCTGATTCTCTACCTCACACCTACCATAGACACCCTCACACAACACACTTTTATGCGTAGGTGTGTTTTGGTTATTATGTCTATCTCTATGATAAACTAAATTTGTCACAGAATAGATGCCTTAAGGATGGAGGGCATTTAAAAGATTATAAGACAACTGAGACGATAAATCTGTATATAAACTAATATTCTCTGTGGGGCTATTATTTTAATGAAGAATGAATTATCTCAGTTACCAATAATCTAAGAGCAGAAATTAATATCTCTTAATAGGCAATTTAATATCAAATGATTGCTCTTTAATAAAACAATGCAACTTTTAACTGTTGTGTAAGGCACCTGGTTCTGCTTGTTCTTCTCTAATATACTGAGCTAGGCTGTTAGTGCAGAAAGTGATTCACTGAGCACTTTAATCTCTGGTGTTCTAACCATTGCTGTGGCAATCTTAATAAACCATAATCGAGCAGTACAAGTGCCTTCAATGTGTCTGGATATCGTGTTTCGTAGGAATGTCCTTGAAAATAGTCCCATTAGGATAATGGATATCCTTTGTGTTTTATGTGTATGATGATGACACCCCTGTGAGCTTTTCAAGAAATCTGCATCCAGTGCAAATGAGAAAAGAAAGCACGCTCTCCTTCCAAATTTTTGTTTGTGTGTTTTCTTTCAAGTTTTTTTTCCCCTAAAGCTTAATTTTTTATTGTGGTTTTAAGGATAATGTTAAATGGACCATCCTAAGTTCGTCCACGTGTTCAGTTCAGCAGCATGAAGTGTATTGAAAGAGTTGGGCAACAGATCTCTGGAACATTTTCATCTTGCAAACCTGTAACTCCAGGCTGGTAGACATTGATTCCCGCCACACACACCCCCCACCGCCGGACCCCATCCTAGCTGTAGGAAACACCTTTCTGCTTTCTGTTTCTATGATTTTGACCAGATACTTCATAAGAGTGCAATTCCACAGCATGTGTCCTTTGGTGACGGGGTTATTTTGCTTAGTGTCATGTCCTCAAAGTTCACTCATGGTTTAGCATGTGACACGCTTGCCTTTTTCAAGGCTGTCAAATTTCTTGGATGTGACACCAAAACCAGGGGTGACAACAAGCAAAATTGGACAAGTGAGACCACACCAACCTTTGAAAACTTTTGCATATCAAAACAGACAGTCAACAGAGCAAAGAGGGAGCTTAATTGCAAATCGTGAATGTATGAAGAATTCCCACAACTCAAAGCAACAGAATAGCCCAATCTGGGGAAAAAAAAAAATGGGCAGAAGGCTTGAACAGAGCCCTTTGTCCTCAAGAAGACCTGCAGTCTCCCATAAGCATAAGAAAAGACGCTTAAAATCGCTAATCCCCAGAGAAATGTGAATCAGAACCGCAGTGAGACCGCACCTGACACCAGACAGGATGGCGACTGTAGACAAAAAGAAAGTATGTTCCTGAGCACGCAGACTTGGAACCCGCAGGCACTGTTGATGAGGATGCGCTCTTTATGGAAAAAGGAGGTGTGGAGCTTCCTCAGATAATGAAAAATTGAATGATCAAATGACCAGCAATCCCACTTCTGGGTCTGTATCCCCAAGAATTCAAGCAGGTTGGAGATGTATGTGCACCCCCGTGTTCTCTGCACTAATATTTGCAGTATCCCAAAAAGTGGAAGCAGCTCACAAGTCCATCAGTAAATGAACGGGTAAAGACGTACGGTGGACTATTACGGGTAAAGACTTACGGTGGACTATTACGCAATCCTTATGATGTAGGAAACACATTAGGGTTCGAAGCCAACAGCCAAGAAAGACTTCCTGAGATGTCTTTGGTGCAAAAAGGTGGATTTATTAAAGCACAGGGACAGGACCTGGGGGCAGAAAGAGCTGCACTGGGGTCAGGAGGAACGGCCCATTATATACCCTCAAGTTGGGAGGGGTTAGGGATAACGTAAGTCTCTAAGGAATTTTGGAAGTAGGGTTTCCAGGACCTTGGGGAGGCTAGCTGTTGGGAAAAGGTCATTTATTACCATTTAGTAAAACCTTAGTCATGAGACCCTTCAGATGTGTATCAGTGGGCCATACACTTGGGGATGATTGCCAACATGGATCTTGGGGGATTTAGAGGTAAAGGAAATTTCCAAAGGAAGCTTGATATGTTAAAGTAGACTTACGAATCCTAGGGGTCAGGCTAAGATTGCCTTTTGCCCTCAGCAAGTGTCAACATCAAGGCATCTGAACTCCTAGAGGAAGGTCACCCTGCCTGTTTCCTTGTCAGTGGGCTACAGGTAGCAAGGAAATTTAGTAATTTTTCTTCTGTCTTTGTTCCCCACATCAGTAAAGCTTAATTTCCTCATAGATTTCTTTCCAAGGTTCAAGTCCGGCTGTTTAACTAAAATGAATATTTTAAAAGCCACGTGCAATGAATAATGATTATACCTCTAAGACGGACATGATTTTTGTAAAACAGAAGGCACACACACACAAACAAAAAACTGACTCAGGCTAGCCTAAGCAGTATGGAGAAAATTCCAATTAAACTTGAAATCTGAAAACAAAAGGACGAAATTAGGTGGAAAAGAAAATTTACCATATACAATAAAATTTTAATAGAGACTTTCCTATTAATGTCCTATGTGAATAGTTCAATTCATTCAGAGACTAGTTCGTCAAAGACGTTTATATGAAAGGTTTTACCTGATAAGTACACCTACAAAGCAAAAGTTAAGTGTTACTTGGGAAAATAGAGTTTATGTCAATGTAATAATGCGTAGTTATATTTCTGATGAGTTACTCTATTTTTAAAAACTTGGTCCCATCGCTGATCTGTACCACGTGTATGCTTGTGTGTACACGCACACCACGTGTGTGGGATTCAAACAACATGGTGTATGTGAAAATATTTTGAACCCTGTAAATGCATAAATCACCATGCACACTCCTATGTTGAGTACCAGTCTCCCGAGAGTCATGACTAAGACCCAGGTCTTTCAAGGTGCGATTTCACTCTGTCTGCAATCATGAAAAAGTCATCTCACCATACCATCTTGACTTCGTATTCGTGTCCTGCTAGTCCGCCTGGTGGATACGACACTCTCTGTCCCATCGCAGACATTAATTATGGCAATCATTGTCCAGCAACAGGACATCTGGCATATTCATAAGGAAGGAACTCCCCAGGTGACCACCAGCATTCATTCTTCTTGGGAATATAACCCCCGCCCCCCGCTTTAGTTGCTTCCCATATATTCTTGTCTTTGCTTCACAACCATTACTTGAAACATCATAATAGTATCAAATTTAATAATTTAATAAAGTGAAATATGAGCATAGAAGGAGAATTTGCTTTCCATAATGCAAATAAGCTCTATAACGCTCCGAATATCCACTGTTAATTATTTTCAACTGTCTAATCAATAAGAACCTTTGGACTTCTAATTTTCAATTAGAAGTAGCACAAATTCACCACAATAACAGAACTCATTTCAAAATACAGCATCGAATCGTATAATGGTTACATGCAATATCAGTTTAATATAAGTTGGCATTCAGAGGCGAAAGGGTTGAAAATACCATTTTATTAACATTGTACTTTATAAGTCTAAAATGTTTGAACATTCTGGCAGGGTTCCTAATTTATATCTAATCCCATTTAAAATATTCCTCTGAATAAATTGGACTCTAAGGCAGCTATTCACATTAGGTCTTAAAATGATAAACAGAATTGGACAATTTAGGCAGAGAACAGCTGTCCTGTATTTGGCCACATGTCATTATTATACTCACGTATGCAATCAATATGGACTCAATTACTAGAAATAATGGAAATCGTAATACTTCACTCCAGTAGTTTAATTTGCTTGCATGATTTATTGTGCTTTATTAACCAAAAGGAGATTATACTCTTGTATGTGAAGGTGTTATTATTTGAGGATAGGGAAAGCTCAGGTGTAGACGTATGAAAAGAATATGGGTGCAGAAGTAGTGCTCGTTCTAAGAATAAACTGGGAAAGGACTAAGCAATTTGGGGGGCACATAATTATTTGGACAATGCTCATTAAGACATTTATGCCACGGTGAGGAGTAGGAACAGCTTAATACTACTTACGTGGAGAGTGCGGGGTCCTTGGGCGTCCATGGCGATGAGCAAGGCAGGTCATCTCTTGGACCTCTGTGCACTTAGCTGTCGTTGGGCGGAATCCATGCCAGCGGTCTCTGCTTGCTGTAAAATCATATGCTGCTATAATCACTTCCAGGTAAAGCGATGCCTGACTTTAGGACTACGTTAACGGAAACACTGAACGTGATAGGACAACACCAACAAAAACTCTTTTCCTGCCAATATTCTACTTTTGCCGATTGCTACCTTTTCGTTTTGGGTGTGTTCGTTTGATAGAAGACAAGCATGACATAATCCTATTTTTAGATAGCTCTTGATGGATTACACAGTATCAAAAGGACTGCATAATAATGAATGCATAAGAACTAGAGTGACTCTAGGTTCCAGACGCAAACAGAGATGACGGTTGACTCTTGAACTAAAACAGCAAAGACGCTGCTGCTTCTCCACATTGAAAACCATCACAGTCCTGAACTGGTTACTTCCATTCCCATACTTTGTCCCATATTCCTATTCACCTGAGTCCCCAGAGTTTCCTGATTCTTGTGAACAGCACCGGCTGGGAGAGCTGATCTATAAATCTGTCTACAAGGTGAGTCCCTAGCTGGTGGCTCATGGAAATAGCCCCAAGGTGATCTGCTTCAATTATTAGGGGCCTGATTATCACCACCTATATATTTAAGGGTCTAGTAGAGAAAATCAGAGTTCAGATCACACCAGCTTACTACATTCAGGAGCAAATTCAGATGATAGGATTCGAGATCAAATCCATTATCTAACATATTCTGAATTCTTTTGAATTTCCTCGAAAAAGGTGGACCTTTCCCATGGCTTAGACAATTAAGTGAAAGGCTCTAGCTTTTTTTTTTTTCCATTAAGTTCAATTAGCCGACATATAGTACATATTAGTTTTGATGTAGTGTTCAGTGATTCGTTAGTTGTGTATAACACCCAGTGCTCATCACATCACATGCCCTCCTTAATACCCATCACCCAGTTACCCCATCCCCCACCCACTTCCCTTCCCATAACCCTCAATTTGTCTCCTGGAATCAAGAGTCCCTCATGGTTTGTCTCCCTCTCTGATTTCTTCCCATTCAGTTTTCCCTCCTTTCCCCTATGGTCCTCTGCGCTATTCCTTATGTTCCACATACGAGTGACACCATATGATAATTGTCTTTCTCTGCTTGACTTATTTCACTTAGCATAATCCCCTCCAGTTCCATCCATGTCAGTGCAAATGGTGGGTAATCATCCTTTCTAATGGCTGAGTAATATTCCATTGTATATATGGACCACATCTTCTTTATCCAGTCATCTGTTGAAGGATGTCTCGGCTCCTTCCACAATTTAGCTATTGTGGACAATGCTGCTATGAACATTGGGGTGCAGGTGTCCCTTCTTTTCACTACATCTGTATCTTTGGGGTAAATACCCAGTAGTGCAATTGCTGGGTTGTAGGATACATTTCTAATGGCCTTCCATGTGATACTGACATTGCCGGTTCCAGGACCTTCACCTGAGAGCCTCTGGTTTAATAAGTGAAGAAATCTAAAGTTGGAATAATTTTTAAAGTAATCAAAATGACATTTGATCCAACACATATGTTAATTGATCCCAAAGATAATGAGGTAGAACTTCTTACCTTAGCCAGGTAATTCCTTAAAAAGTGCTAAATGAACACGGTATTCCCTCCCATTGATATCGTTGTGTCTCAGGAGACATAATCACAGAGCACATCAAATGCATTAAATTTATCACTTGAGTAAGCCCTCTGAAATGTAATCGAAATATCAAATTGTGTTGTGTCTCATTTCAAGGGAATTGCAGCAGAAGTCATTGATGACTTCCGGTTCCTAGAATCAGGCAGCGGTAAGTTCCTTATGCAAAACAGATTATGACCAAAAGCATTATTTAGCACTCATGATAAAAAGAGAAGGTTTTGAAAACCAAATCAAAACGCCGGCAATGAGACCATATTGGCTAAGTAAGTAAATGGCTTCGCCTGTGGGACCAAATCATTAAACTGGGAATCGAGGTGCAGAGCCAAACTCCACAAAAAAAAAAAAAACAGAATTTCTCCATGACTGTAAGGGTGCTCACCCAAGATGTAGTCCTGAGTGGTTTAGCCCCGTGATACGCTAAGTGTCGTAGGGAAGCTTGCTTTTCCAGATAAACTTCCTCCCGTAGTTAATCTCACTGTCATGTCCGATTTCCAAAATGAAGCTAAGCATCGCATCCTATTTTTAAAGTCAGAGAAGTGGCAGTCGTTTCCTGAAATTCAGAATGTATGCATAAGAGACCTTTCCAGTTCACAGAAGTCATGTTCCGTTGGCTATTCAAACTTTGCTTTACTTTCAGAAAGATACAGGACACCCAATTAAATTTGAATTTTACATAGATAAACCTGAGATCATTTTTAGTAGAAATATGTCTTTCTGTTGGGACATAGTTGTGTTAAAATACTATTCATTGTAGTCCACAATGCAAATTTAACTGGGCATCCTGAATTTTATGTGATAACCCCATTCCCCCAAAAACAAAGAACCCCCCCAAGCCCCCAAAACTGCTTTACATCGAACGTTGTTGGACTCTGGTCTGTGTTCTTTATAATGCCAGCTGCCTACTTCCGCTGTCTATTCTGGGGAAACCTTGGTCATTTTCAAGGGGCTTCGCTGCCATCTATAAATGACATTTCTCAAATATTTGTTACAAGACTATCGCATTTTGATTATTTAATGAGAATATCCTCTGTGTGCATGCATTTATCCATGTAAAACATATATACCAGCATTTGACAAATGCAAGCAACCAATCACAGATATTACTTCATTAGGGGGCATTCTGTCCCCTCCGTATGAAAGTGATAATATTTTAAGGAAAGTTCTGTAGATACTGCTCGTGCCCTAGAGAAAACTGCCATTCTTTTGTGCTTGATATTGGTGTGCTGACATTGCAAAGTATTCAGGTGCACCTGCCTGGCTCAGTCTGTGGAAAGTACAGCTCTTGGTCTCCAGATTGTGAGTTCAAGCCTCGCGTTGCGGGTAGACATTAACTTAAAGCTTTTTAAAAAATAATTTTTATAAAGACTGCAAAAATGTCCTTGCACATGCATTTCTGCTTTAAAAGTATGGTTATTAAACTGAGTGTGCGTCCTCAATGGTAGAAACCAGGATTTCCCATATTAGCGACTATAGCGTAAGACGGTATCGTGGCTGCTTCTAGGAACGAGTCGGATACGGCACACGGTTCCTGCATGTCATTGTTACTCCTACAAAGCGTGCTTCAGTTAACGGGAGGTGCTGGGCTTTTGCGAGCGGGATTATGTGGAAAGGTCTTCGTTCGGGCCTCCCAGAAAACGGTCTAGTGTCACAGTATCTGTCGCACATGTACTTTGAGAAATTCCCTGGGGAAGCACCATTTGGGGGAACAGCGTAGCCAATAATGGGTCGGTCTCCGTGTCCTTCACCACTTTGGGTAAACGTAGAGCCCTTGTCCCCGCACACCTGTCGGATCTAGTGTAGGGGGTTCCCCGAATGACCACAGCCCAGGGGCGGGGAGGTGGGGTGTCATCCTGGGCACTCCCTGCGTGTCGGTGACGCAGGGCCGTGTGTGGAGCTTTGGCTGGGGTGCTTTTGTCTTGCCCATCCTGGGGCCAGCCGTGCCTCCTTCCCCCAGGGGGGGAAAACAACAACGAGAAAACAAAACCACCAAGCCAAGAGTCACAGGATTTCACTGTCAGAAAACTTCGCCGGTAGGGTTGAGTGCCAGGGACTGTGGGCTTGGCTTGCCCTCCAAGGCTGGAACTTTCGTTGACTCTTTCCTTACTTCTGTTCATCTCAGACACAGCAAAGCAGTCAGAATCAGGTATGGGTTTATGGAGCCTGGACTGTGTCAGCCACTGTCTCCAAAACATGGGGTCACGTGCACAAGACAAACAGCTTCTCTGCGTGGTGGGGATTGTATGTTAGCAGAGAAGGTCAGAAAACCAGCAAACATGCACATAATGTCAAGATGGCCTGATTGTTAAAATGTATGATCTTGCACTTTCTGTGGTTCCTAACATACCCCAGTCAAAATCGCACCTCTTTCACTTTACTCAGAACCTTTAAACGAACATGCCCCAGGTCCCATGTGCCTAAAAGCACCTTGCTTTATCTCCATGGGAAGCCTGACATTATTTTACCCTGTTGACTGCCCATATTTCCAATGACACATTCAGTATCTCAACAGCAATCATTAAATAGGAAAAGAAAAAAAATACAACAGCCACCTGCCAAGCTCTCAGTACCCTAGCACAGAAGGACAGACTTTTTACGTGCATTTTCAGGTAAGACCCAAGGACACTCAGATAATTATGTTGTGTATTTGTGTAATATCTAACTTTATTATTAAACACCGTATGGGAAGGGGGATGAGGTCTAATTGCTGGAAAGCTATATGCGGTTGACAACACATAATAGTTGCAGAGCCCATGCACGAGTCCAGATGTGTGCTGATGACGGCTGGAACTACCCAAACTCGTTACTCTCACCACAAGCCCTTTGATATTTGATTATTCTCTTTTACTTTCTCCTCTGCATTAATGATATCAAAGTGTTCTGTCGTTAAAACTCTAGCCAGAGGCTGAGCGGGGGATAGTCTTTTTTTATCTGTTGAAACGATTTTTTTCCACTTTACCTTTAAAAAAAAAAAGTCTCTGATTTAGCATGGCTAGCTCAAAGTTTATTGTCTGTGTTCATCTGTTGCTTTGAGAAGGGAGCCAGTCATCTTTATGATGAAAAGGTATCCTTTTATATTTGAGAGGCAAAGTAAAGAAGGAGCAGATTTTAGGAATTCAGTGAAGAATTCCTGAAGAGACAACTTATTCCAAGAAGATATTTATAGGGAGTTAGATGCCCGTAGCTTTCCTAGAGAGAAAGAGGATGATTTAGCCTTAATTTGGAGTGTTGTGAGTACAGAGATGTCTAACATTTTAGATATTTTAGAGAATTTATGGAGTACATATTTTTATTTCAAAGGTAACAGAGATACACAGTAAATGCATCGATAACAGATAAGAATGTAATTCCTAGGAGCGACTGAGAGGACCGAAGAAAACCGTTCTTCCGTGGGCACTTTTTAGAAATACACGTGCATTTAGCTCGGTGCAATAATTTCTCGGGCTTGCTTACGGGTTAGTCATCAGAATTTTATACAATCATACACTGAGCACTGGACCACGACTTCTATTTAGATGACCAGGACTGTCCTTACTTGCTAATGACGAGTGTATAGAGGGACTTATTATTGTAATGTATCTCTGTATCCTTATTACGTTCTTCATTGAACCTAGTAACGTTATTACTTGCCTCGCAGAACTCTAGCTCTGTGTTTTTATGAGTTACAATGTTCTCTTACCCATGCGTTGCATTGGCCTCTGTGTTTGAACATCCGTCAACCTCTTGCTACGTATTTGAGAAGCGGCGGTATAAATTACGTAGAATTTCACTCAGAGGAAATATTCTGTCTCACTTGTGTCAATCCAGGCTCTGTCTGTGAAGTGTCAGTAACAGCCTTTGGCCAAACCGTGGTTTACTTATAAAATGGACATATTAGAACGTACATCCTAAGATATTTGTGAAGATAAAATGATATAATAGGGATAGCACATGGCTAGAGGCGTGCTTCATCCTAATCAATCAGGAAATGCAAACATATCGTTATGATCACATTGACGCATATAACAGAAATGAACGAGATTCAGTGATCATAAATTCAATCATCAAACCCAGAGGTGTGCACATTGGAAAACAAGAGGTTTTAGACTTTAAACCAAGAGTCTTCCTCTTTACTTGTTCAAAATATGCCTCGATAGGGGTGCCTGAGCCTGGGGTGCCTACGTGGTACAGTACATTAATCCTGCAACTCTTGATTTTGGCTCAGGTCGTGACCTCAGGGTCGTGGGATCAGCTCTGCCCTGAGTGTGGAGTCTGCTTGTCCCTTTCCCTCTGCTCCTCCCTCCTGCTTATGCTCTCTCTCTCTAAAATGAATATATAAAATACTTTAAAAAAACAATAAAATATGCCAGGATAGAGTCGTGTAGAATTTCTTCTACAATTATATGTGTGTGTGTATAATTGTATATATATATAGTATATTATATGTATAATTGTATATACACAAGCATAATTGTATATTTATATATTGTATATTATATATATAATTGTATATACACAAATATAATTGTATATTTATGTATTGTATATTATATGTATAATTGTATATATACAAATATAATTGTATATGTATTGTATATTATATGTATAATTGTGTATTTATATATTATATATATAATTGTATATATACAAATATAATTGTATATTTATGTATTGTATATTATATGTATAATTGTATATGTCCAAATATAATTATATATTTATATATTGTATATTATATATAATTGTATATTATGTGTATACAAATATATATATATATATATTCAAGTAAAATACTTGAATTGAGGGTTTCCCACTTGAGTGGCTGGAAAGAAGGTCCTATTGTGAAAGGACACAGATTGTCACACTTGAAATGCCAAAGTCATCAGGGTCTCTTTCCACTAGAATAAGTTTGGGGCTCCATCACTATGAAACCATATCCAGGGTATCGTCACCAGGCATTTCCCATAGCTAAGTGGCCATCCGGAATCCGGAAGATCACCTCCAGCGACTCTGCCTGCCTCTGATGTCGTGATCAGTGGCCTTCGTGAAACTTGCATTCCCAATGCTGATGATTTTGTGTATTGGGATGCGGAGGGATGATTACTCAGTTGCCTCTTTTCCTCCATCGGGATACAGGGAAAGTAATTGCCGCACTGAAAAGATTGCTATGAGAAACACATCACATAATAAAGATAAATGACTTAAGTATCTCGAGCACATCACAAATATTCAATAAATATTACTGCAGGGAGTACAAATTCACGAATGATATTATGTGTAGAAAAAAAAAACACATCATTTTGACTTTAAAGTCAGGATGCATGGGACCTAAATCATGAGGCATGTCTAGATGCCCCGAAACCAGAAGAGGCTATGATTCAAGGAACATAAGGGAAAAACATAGTCAGGGAGCACTGCATAATTTTTATGCATTCATTCCAGCCCGTAGAGTATAACACACTAGTGCGTGTGAACATCTCATCGTCGTAGGCAGTCTGGCAAGGCTGTATTTGACTGAAAACCTTGAATTCAACGAGAAAGATCCAACCTTACCGAGGTTTGAAGAAAGAGCTTCCCCAGAAGAGAGGAGGAGAGACGGCGATGGGTGTTTTCCCAGAGCAGAAGGAGGAGGACCAGAAGCCTGGTTGGTGGGCTGTCTGTTCTGATGGGGTCATGCAGTGTTGTGCCCACGGGCCACGTGATGGCAGAACCTTGTGGTCTATTCTGAACAGTGTGTTAGACGCTTGCAGGGTTTCAATCCTGAGAGATGGAGGATGTGGTAGAATGTAGTCCTCTCCTATATGCTTTACCCAGTGGGGAACACAGGAACACGGGGGTCCAATGTTAGCTGCACCAACAGCCCAGAAAGAGCTGACTGCAGGACACAGACACAGCAGGTGTTCAACGTCCGGGGATTCTGCACGTAGCTTTCAGCTAGAATGGATAGAGTTGTGGCTGTTCTTTGTTTTTGTTTTTCATGTATGGACAGAAAAGGAATCAGGCATGCATTCTAGATTTTTGTAAAACATTTTATTAATTTATTTGACAGAGAGCACAAGCAGGGGAACTGCAGGCAGAGGGAGAGGGAGAAGCAGGCCCCCCGTGGAGCAGGGAGCCCAACACGGGACTCCATCCCAGGACCCTGGGATCATGACCTGAGCCAAAGACAGGTGCTTAACCCACTGAGACACCCAGGCGCCCCTAAATTTTTTTTTTAACAATTGAGTTTACAGTATGGAAATTCAGAGTTAAGAGCCAGTGAGCATTGAATACTTGCTGTTGGTGTCGGGGAAATGAAGAGACCCAGTTGACCACGTAGCCTTGGCCATTGGCTTTATCTGTGCAAGAAGCAGCAGGTGTGAGAATGATAACTGTGGGAGTGTGGAGTTCTCCAGATGGAGATGGTCTTTGAACCTCCAGTGGACTCTGAACGTCATTCCTCAAAGGAGGGGTCTGTAGCCATGCCTGGGACTCTCTGATCGTTGACCTCATAACTGGGAAGAAAGGCCTTGGAGGAGGGGGATTTGGATCAGATCCCCCTGAGAACCTGGAAACACAACCCCACAGAACATCGCTGGGTCTGGTCTGATCAGAACAGACAGACGATGAGAAGCAAGGGAGAGACGAGGACGTGGACAAGATCCGTCCTAGCTCACACACACTGCATTATTCTAAACAAATCTAGAAATGTCTGCTCCATCAGCAAACCTAATTGAACAGCCACAGATATATCGATGGCATATTATGAAGCCGTTAATTAAAACCAGGCTATGCTAATCACACCATGTGGAAAGAATATTTGTCCTGCTGGTAAAAATTTCTTAGAAAACAGTTTTATGCTGTACCAATGTTATATACCACGGGACATACAGGAAGATTGCAATTATTCATAACATTGCGTATGACGTATTGGGAGAAAATACAAGAAAATATGAAAATAATTGCTTCTGAGCAGGAGACATGAAAGGATGTATTTCCTTCTTTGTTTCTGTGTTTCTCTACTTTTCACAACTTTTCTGTATTTCACCGTGCATTTCACTGTAAAAAGGACGAATCCCTCACAACCATGGTCCTTGAAATACGCTTCCACATTTATGAAAAAAAAATCATTGAAACCCATAGCTCACTCACACACGTTAATAGGAAGACCGCTGATGCATGATTAAAAATGAAAAAAAAAAATTAACCACAAACCCAAGACTGAATTGAAAAGGAAAAGGTCATTCTGTCCTTGGGTGCAGACACATTTAATCCACGTCAGTAGAGATTTCCACGGAGAAGAACCACAGTAGATACTGGGAGGTTGCTGCTTCGAAATCCACTTTCCGTGGGACAAAGTGATCTACGCGTAGGCTTTTCCCGTGACCTCACGCCGCTCAACACTTACCTGCCGCCTGTAGAGTAGTGAGTTGGATAAATGGTGGTTTACTGTAGGGACATGCTTGCCCTTTCTTCTTCCGAGACATGTTGAATGGGTAGATTTGTACATTTTATCCTGTCTCAGAACGAGACGGGGTTGGAGCTTACAGCAGGGAGTCCGGGGAATCATCAGTCATGCTAGTGAAAGGTAGGTAAGGTCCGATTCTACAGGTGATCATTCTGCCTACAGATCACCTGCAGGTGATCATTTGTCCTACGTAGCTGATGAATATCAGGTTTGTGTTCGGTTTTGTGTTTGCATCGATGCAGGCTTACCGATCGCCGTAGGACAGCGACCGCTGGTTTCTCTGCATAAGTGGCAAACACCTGTTTATAAAGATGAGGTCCCAAAATGAATACGTGTCTTTCCTACGTGGACAACAGCTGCAGAACACCCTTTCTTCCTGTTTAGGCCCCCAGAAAGCTCCCCCTTTTTTTTTTCTCTGCTAAGTATTCTCATCGTCTCAGACTCAGACATGTGCTCCTCCAAGTGGACTATTCCATCAAGTGGAAAATTGGCTTCCAAATTGAGCCATTTGTGAACTTAGCTGTTTTTTTCTTACCCCTTCACGTCTGAGGCAGGAGAACACATACCTTTTGCCACCCTGTGCACATCTCGCCCCTTCTAAATTGTGCCTGTACGTTAGACTGTGACCATATTCCTAATGCATGTTTTATGGATGAAAATGGACTTGCACTCCTGCTTCTGTAATCACCCCCAGAGCAATTTCAAGAATATCGAAAGGATTATGTGAAACTCATTTTCATCAGACTGGCTGTCTGCTTTATTTAGAATTTCAAAATTAAGAAATTATATTACTTACTAATACATTTGTCTTATGCTTAAAATGTGTGGGATTTTTTATTTTTTGTATTGAGTATCTTAAGTTTTATTGGTGGCTACCTCTCTAAACCTGAGGTAACCTTCTATTTCATTTAACCTGGTCATCATTACCCAGTGATTCACAAAGCATCCGTTGGAGAGGTTCTCTTATCTGTATTAACAATTAATTTTCCCTGGTTATTGTTCTTTAAACCAACAGACTCTTCCTTCAGTACCTGAAACTCTTTTTTCTCCCTGAGAACATCACTAAGAATATTTTTGAATGTCATTTCATGTTGGAGATAGGCATTAATAAAGACATCCAAGGACACACACACAATCGCTGACATTCACATTACTGGTGGACACTGTATGTCTACACATAGTCCCACCTGTGGATGTGGGGTTCAGCAAGAAATCAGTAAAATGCATGAAAAACACCCAGAAAAAAAACAAACTTAAAGGGTATGTATGTGCATAGTGATGAATGGGTATATTTTACCCTTTGAACTGAATTACTCTTCTTTGCTTATGGAAAACCAGCTCATGTCGTTTCTAAATGTCCAGTTCCCACCTGGACATAACCAATTACAGTAATTACACAGTTTTCTTTTCACATATTATATTCTTCCCTGGATGCCTTTAGCAAGGAAATAGTAGTATGTTTTATGTTTCTCCCCATTGATTGGAATTCTGTTTGCTCCCCCCCAAAATTGGGAAATGAATAGGGGCTTCTGAGAATCAGAAAAGCTTTTGGGGAAAAATGGTCTTATAGAATCATACAGTAATTTGTTTTCCCCAAAGACGTACGGTGCTATTAATTTATATGTGTGAGCTAGGTTTCAGATCATTTGCAAAGTACAGCGAAAAAATAATATTTTATAAATATTGTGAAAGTAATTTCATGCAGCCAGGGCAAGGGAAGTAACCTGCTGGGGGGGGGGGGGGAGGTAAGAGTGGAGACAAGTATCACCACTTACAAATCTTGAAGATATTTGCAGCTTTCCTTTTGGTTCCTTCTTCAGAAGCTAAAAGATATGAACATCTCATAAACACCACAGAGAGTTTTTATGTGTCACTTATACCTCGACAAAGCTGGGGAGGGAGGGAGGGAGGAGGAAGGAAGGTAGGAAGGAAGGAGTGAAGGAAGGGAAGGAAGGGGGGCGCCTGAGTGGCTCAGTTGTTAAGCGTCTGCCTTCGGCTCAGGTCCTGGGATCAAGCCCCACATCGAGCTCCATGCTCTGCTAGGAGCCTGCATCTTCCTCTCCCACTCCCCCTGCTTGTGTTCCCTCTCTCGCTGCCTGCCTCTATCTCTCTCAAATAAATAAATAAAATCTTTAAAAAAAAAAGAGAGAATTTCATACTATAAGCTGAAATGACTTCTTGATTTACGCACATTATAAATGGGGGAGGAGGGGCAGAGAGAGAGAGAGAGAGAAGCAGTCTCCCCGCTGAGCCAGGAGCCTGATGCAGGGCTTGATCCCAGGACCCTGAGATCATGACCTGAGCCAAAGGCAGACGCTTCACCGACTGACCCACCCAGGTGCCCCGCACTTTATTAATCATTTTAGACACAAAATAAGCTGGGTTGGCTTTCATAGCTTCACATTTTAACTTCAGCCAGTAAACCTTCTACATTCTATCCTACCAGGAATGCATTTCCATGTGGTCTGCTTCCCTCCTGTTGTGTCATTTATTCTCACTTTACCTAAAAACACATATATTAAACTTATAATTTATTAATGTGTTTATTGTGTAATTGACACATTACAATTTATGTCATGGTATTTATACTGCAATTTATTGATTGCCATAAATAATATATAAATCTATCAATTAAATTTATGTGTTTATAATATATAAAATATATATTCAAATTATATATAAATATGTAATTATAATATATTACATATAATAAATTTCTATAGTATAAACTAGAATATGTAATTACGCAATTATAATATATTTATGCAATTATATATATTTCTATAGTATATACACTATAATATATATTTATGCAATTATATAATATATCATCTATGCAATAATATATTTCTATGGTATATAAACTATATTAATGCAGTTATATATTTGTGCAATTATATATATTTCTATAGTATATACACTGAAATGTATATTTATGCAATTTCAGAGGCTCCTGTACATTTAAGTACATTTGTATGTATACTTGCACACATGGTAGAAGTACAAAAGTATACATACATAAATATATAAAATAATGTATATTAGAAAATGTGTGAAAAGAGAAAGGTAGAACTTCTTGATTTGATGTTATACATATTTCTTCACTTAGTCTTATAGCCTTTTTGGGCTCAAAGTATTATATCCCAATTTTCTTTTTTTTTTTTTCCTGATCTTTTTTTTTTAATTAATTAATTTATTTTTAATTAATGATTTATTATTATATTATGTTAGTCACCATCCAATTTTGTTTTCTTTTAATTTTAGTTTTAAGTAACCTCTACACCCAACGAGGGGCTTGAACTTAAAATCCCGAGATCAGGAGTCACATGCTCTTTTGACAGAGCCAGCCAGGCGCCCCTCAAGCCCAACTTTTAACGAGAGGTCAGACAATGTACACAAGGAAATATTTATGCTTGTCCGGTTGTCCAAAGGGCAAGTTCTTCTCCCTATAAATAGCAAGATCAACATATGCATTCCTACCAATCCAGCCTGCCCCAGTAAGAGAGTTCTTAATTCTTGTAGCTTTATGCCTCAGTAAAGGCTATCAGCAATGTGATGAGTATCTCAGAAACATGCGTCATTTCATGTATACTTTTGGTTGTGTGGAAACATTAAAAGAAAATTACACATTTAGAAAAAATCTTTTAAAAACAGGTGAGATCACGAACAATACACTAAAAGGCATAATTCTTTAAAAAGACCCATTGAGAGATTGTGCCTTGAAGAAGTAATGTTCACTTGGCACCAAAGAAATGTGATGCTTACTTAATATGATGAACCTTGAAGGACAGTTTATTTGTTAATGACATTTGGAAATATTTCACTAGAAAAGGAGCATGATCCCTTGGATGTTTTCCCATATTGGAACTCAGTGCGGCCAGCATAAGATAAGTCTTCCCTTAAAAAAAAAAAATAATAATAATCCATGTGTTCTAACGAGAGTCATCTTAGAACTTAATATTGTACATGATTGAATTTCATGGTCACAAAGAGGAAATGAAAGATGGGCAAAAGACAGGTTCCTTTAAAAAGTACTTTATTGATGTGTCAGCCTCAAGTAATAAACGTGTGTGGTAGAGAAGACTTGAGAAATGTAGGAGCGGAACCTGTAAGCAAACAGGTCACCCCTGACACATGCTGTGGAGTCTGTCACCTGCTCATGGCACACTGAATTTTCGTCTATACTTTTCTGTGAACGTGTACATGGTCTAATGCAGTTATACCTAATACTGTAGATAAGGGGTCTGCGTTATGTTTGCTCGCCCCGTGTGGATCTCTGTCATCCGTCTGTCCATCTACCTGTCGTTCATCCATCTCATTTATGGTTTATGTATCTACTATCTGTATCTGTCTGTCATCTGTCATCTATAGCTGTATTTATGTATATCCACCTACCACCTATCGTCTATCATGTATCTATCTATGTATGATCCATCCATCCATCCATCCACCCACCCACCTATCCATCTGTCTATCATATCTAATCTACCTATCTGTCCATCCATCCATCCACCCACCTATCCATCTATCATATCTGATCTATCTATCTTTTATCTATTTATATCTATACACCATCTGTCATATCTGTCTACCTGTCCATTGATCCACGCATCCACCTATCCACCTGTCTGCCATATCTAATCTACCTATCTGTCCATCCATCCATGCATCCACCCACCTATCCATCTGTCCATCATATCTAATCTATCATCTATCTATCCATCTATCATCTGTCTATCCATCCACCCACCCACCTATCCATCTGTCTATCATATCTAATCTACCTATCTATCTGTCCATCCATCCATCCACCCACCTATCCATCTATCATATCTGATCTATCTATCTTTTATCTATTTATATCTATACACCATCTGTCATATCTGTCTACCTGTCCATTGATCCACGCATCCACCTATCCACCTGTCTGCCATATCTAATCTACCTATCTGTCCATTCATCCATCCATCCACCCACCTATCCATCTGTCCATCATATCTAATCTATCTATCATCTATCTATCCATCTATCATCTGTCTATCCATCCACCCACCCACCTATCCATCTATCATGTCTGATCTATCTTTTATCTATTTATATCTATACACCATCTGTCATATCTGTCTATCTGTCCATCCATCCATCCACCTACCCACCTATCCACCTGTCTACCATATCTAATCTACCTATCTATCTATCTGTCCATCCATCCATCCATCCATGCATCCACTCGCCTATCCATCTGTCCATCATATCTAATCTATCTATCATCTATCTATCCATCTATCATCTATCTATCCATCCACCCACCCACCTATACATTTGTCTCTCTATCATATCTATCTATCATCTATCTTTTATCTATTTATATCTATACACCCGTCTGTCATATCTATCTGTCCATCCCTCCATCCACCCACCCACCTACCCATCTGTCTCTCTATCATTTCTGTCTATCCATCCATCCACCCACCTACCTATCTATGTATCTATCTATGTATCTATCATTTATCTCTGATCATCCATCTATCTTATCTATCATCTATCTTTTATCTATTTATGATGTATCCACCCATCCATCTATCATATCTGTCTATCTAGCCATCCATCTAGCCATCGAGCCACCCACCCACCTATCCATCGATCTCTCTATCATATCTATCTATCCATCCACCCACCTACCCATCTCTCTATCTATCTACAGTCTAGTAATCAAAATGTTCTTTATTGTGTCTCATAAGCTATTTTATTTTTATATGTACGCAACTTTGACACTCAGAACTTATTACATATCCAACAATAGACTTCATTCCTTCTTGTCTCAAGTATTTCCACTTGCTGTTGTTACTTTTGTATTCCTAAAATACAAGTTTTATCTCGTCATAGCCCCTTGGTCAGAATCATTCAGTATTTTTCTATTATTCCAAAACAAAATTTATTCTTATGTGAATCTGCACTATTTTTCCAAACTCACATTTTGCTAATTACTGAAAGTTATACAACTCGGGTGTAGAATTTCTAATAAGAGCTATCTTATTAGTTGGGCGCAGCTTTCTAAGCACTGTTGGTGGCACGGTGGGGGGTCATTTATCCTCTTTGTCATTAACACCTATTGGTTTAGTCCTTGTAATGACAAGTCAGTCAGGGTCTGGGGTGGCTACTGCCTCCAGCCCATAAGCTTGTGGACGTCAACAAGCTCATCAGTTTATAGCAGTTTAATGGAGAAATATCATCTTTGATTATCTGTGCCGAGATGGGGGAAGGGGACAGTTTGGGAAGCACTGATTTAGGAACAAGCTTTTTTCTGCTAGAATAACCACCAGGAACACAATAACACCGCTAAGATCAGAGAACTTTTATTTGTTTTGCAAAGCTTCCACACTGATAGAAGAGATCCGTGGTGTGGGAACCCAGGTTTCTTGTGTTTTGCTGTTCCGCCTTCCCCACACCTTGACTTTACCTGCTTGCCTATTCTGAGATGCTCGCTTCATGGCCTTTCTTCCCCTGGAAAGAATTGGCCTGTGCACCGTGCATTTGCACACACATCCAGTCAGGGGCATCCTGGGACCTTCTTGCTTCCCTTTTTGCTCGTACTTTCCCCCTGCAGACTCAGCCCACACCTAGCTGCAAGAAAACCTGAACAGGGGGGTCCTTTCAACGGTCCCAGTTCCAGCTTAGGACCCAGAACGATTATTGTCTTATTCTGCTTCGTTTCCTTTTGTTTTGTTTCCCTAACGAAGAAAAAAAAAGTTAAGGGGACCCATTTGTAGATCTACCGTGTCTGCCAGTGACCCAGAACAGGATGGGAGATACTAGATGCAAAGGTTTTGCGACTGAATCAACCAAGGATTTAAGAGGTTGGATTTTAGAAAATTCTCAGAGTTCACTCTAGTAAGAATAAGACGATAACATATTTTTACGAGAAAGTAGAACTACCACTTCCCCCCCCCCTTTTTTTTAAAGAAAATAGACTTCTCTGTAAAATGGAATTATTTACAAAGCAAAGTCACAGACCCCATGTGTCTCTGTCTCCAGTCTCTGGAGGGTCTAGGGAGGCCGGCCCTGTGTATTAACATGGACGGTAGATTGCCAGAGCTCTTCTGAGTCTATTTACATCAAACTAATTTGGCTTTGATAATGGCACACATGCTTGGACAGGTAACCGTCGCATGTCACACAGAATGATTCTAGGCTGGGTTGGCATATGCTCTGTGCAGACTTCCAACACCGCACTAGAATACAGATACAAAATTTGAGAACAGACTGAAGGGACAGAAAATATTCCAGGCCACAAAGGGAGGCCAATGGAACTGTATATCGGGGTTAATATATCTCCCTGTGACTTTTGCAAAGGGTAACCATAGCAGTAGAGCAAACTATAGCCGTGTGGCACAGTGGGAGATTTGAATGCCTCCATTCTCTTGCAGAAGATTGATCAAAATGACTGATTTTGACTTAATGAGTCGAAGATTATAGAGTTCTTGAAATGTAGCAAAGCCTTGCCTTGTACTAAACCTTTGAAGTCCCATTATGTTTCGAGGATGTTTCGCTGGTAAAAGTTTTAAAATTAAGCCCATTCAATATTCTGTGCCACTGAATCCCCTTTATATCAAGTAAAATGTGTAAGAAGTCATAGGCAACTAACTATTCACATATTGCGTGGAGAGTCAAAGGATCCCTTTGGACATAAATCTCCAGATTCTCTCTCTACGAAAAAATACCTTTGAACATACAGGCATTTTCCATATAATTTAAAGGGGCTTACTGACAAATCCATCTTTCTGTAAAATCAGGCAGAACTGGGTTTCAAGCGTGTGGTCAAGAAGACTAGATGAACTTCAAAAACTCCTACCTACCGTAATGCAAACATTACTTTTAGAATTCTTCTTTCCCTCTGTAATTATTTTCCTTGCAAGAATTTAATCCCTTTGTTGAAATTCACAGCCTCGTCTCTCTCTCAAACTCGGCCTTAATTTTATTAACTGATAGTACCTGATAATGAAGCATGAATATTGATTTTAGCTCAAGTATGTACATTCCCTGCAAACTCAAATTCCACATATCCAGGGGACCACACATTCAGTCAGTTTGAATCAGGTGCGGATCTATAAATGATCAAACTACTTTCGGTAGGTAACATTCCTCACTGTTTTTTAAAGATTATTTATCTTACAGAATGAGAGAGTGTGTGTGCAAACATGGGAGGGGGCAGAAAAAGAGGGAGACAGAATCGCAAGCAGATCCCACACGCACTGAGCTTGGAGCCTGACGTGGGGCTTCATCCCACCGTGACCTAAGCTGAAATCAAGAGTCAGACGCTTGACTGACGGAGCCACCCAGATGTGCCCTCCTTTTTTTCATGTAAAAGGTAATCCAAATGGGGAAAAGCCAACCTGAAAAGGCTACCTACTGTATGAATCAAACTCTAGGACATTCTGAAAGAGACAGTAAAATGACCAGTGGATACTTAGGGGCAGAGGGAGGCATGAAGAGGCAGAACATAAGCATTTTTAGGACAGGGAAACTATTCTTTATGATACTCTAATACTATATATAATGATACTGTAATCTTTGTTACGATAGTGTGATATTATGATACTATGTTATGCCATGACACTGTATTGATACTTATCATACTACACTTAATGAGACGTGCCATTCTGCAATCATGCAAACCCGCTACTCGTGATACTTTATGATAGTGTCATTCTGCAATCATGCAGACCCACTGCTTAGATACTTTGATACATTTCATCCTGCATTCATCCCACCACAGTGTGTACAACACTGAGCAGACATCTTAATGTGAAGTATGGATAGTTGGTGATGGTGATGTGTCCATGCAAATTCATCAGTTGGTGATGGCGATGTGTCTGTGCAAGTTTATCAGTTGGTGATGGCGATGTGTCCGTGCAAATTTATCAAATGCACCGTCCCGTTGGGATACAGATAATGGGGGAAAAGCAGTACCTGAGTGCAGGCAGGGGGTGGATGGGAAATCCCTGCACCTTCCTCCCAATTTTGCTGTAAACCCACAATTAGGTCTTTAAACAAACTGAACTTGTAACAGTGCAAAGAGGTCATACATCAGGGCACCCTGGCAAGTGTCCATGTGTTCTGCCTACAAGAGTTAACTTCAAATGGGGTCAGCCTCACTTTGATATTGAGAGAGAGACAAAGACAGAACTCAGGGTGCATGATGCCTTCCCGTAGGACCATTTGCATCTCGAACATCATAAACTCTTGACCAGAACAATCTACGTTCCTCCTGCTGAGAATTGTCCATTTATGCATTGCCCTCCGGTAATTTCTTTCCACATAAGACTTTTCATTGCTCCTCCTTGTCTGTCTACCTTCTGGCAGACGGCACACAGCCAATATGCAGGGATTTTGTCCCACCTTGCAAGACGTACGATGATAAGACTAATTAGAGAAAGACACACACACATGGGTGTATGTGCATGCATGTGTGTGCATAGACAGCCATGCATACATGTACATTGCGTGTGGATACGTGTGTGGATGCACGGGGATATACACGGTTCTACAACCTGCTACCTTCTCTTTGGGGAGACACGAGTAGGTGTCTGTGCCAAGTTTTCCCTTTACACATGCTTTGCTCTTGACGGTTTTGACCTGGAGAAGCCACAGGTCCAAAAGACTGAAGAAATAGATGATTATCACAAATGAGTTCAGAGATTGAAATGAAACCACTGGAGATTAACTGCCTGGCGGGAAAGATGAGATGTCAGCTCTCCCCCAAAACATCCAGTAACTGAACATAAACAAAGATTATGTTTTCTTATGACAGTCTTCTGGATTTTTTTTTTTTTTCTGTTTAGGAAACTTCTTTGAGCAAAATGACTTTCAGGGAACTGATGTCTAAATGACATTGTCAGTATCACCACAAAATTATACAATTAAATTTGCTTTGCAGACAAGTTCATGCAATTTACCTACCACATAATCTCTGCTTCATAAATTATATGCCTCCCTTCCCTCTTCTGAGGTTCATTGCAAAATAGCCAAGCATAAAATACAATTTCAAGCTAGTCAACATACTTTATCAGCTTTTCAGTTATGCTGCATATTGTATACTCTGCCTTTTCTAAAATGAAGATATCAAAACATGGAATAAGGTGGGGCGCCTGGGTGGCACAGCGGTTAAGCGTCTGCCTTCGGCTCAGGGCGTGATCCCAGCGTTACGAGATCGAGCCCCACATCAGGCTCCTCCGCTGGGAGCCTGCTTCTTCCTCTCCCACTCCCCCTACTTGTGTTCCCTCTCTCGCTGGCTGTCTCTATCTCTGTCGAGTAAATAAATAAAATCTTTAAAAAAAAATGGAATAAGGTAGTTTTTATAGCAGACGGCCAACTTAAATTAGAAAAATAGGTCATACGCATTCTTTTATAAGAAAACCACAAATATAGATGTGTTCATTTCATAACCTTAAGTATAGGAAATAAATTTTTTATCATTCCTCAATTTTATAGCTATGGAATTAAAATCCAGAAAAAAACAAATTGCTCGTTAAGGGTACAACAGCTAGTAAATGTCAGAGCCAGGCATGAAGCTGAAAGGATTGGCCCAAGTATACTGATTTTCCATGAACTGGGTATTTAAATTTTAAAATGTTATCTACGTGAATTTAGTGTTTGCTATATAGAACTATAGAAATTCTGAAATTTAATCTATCGAACCTCTGGAATTACTTTTTAAATTTAGACAATTAGAGAAAACCTTAAAATCTGTGTGACAAACCAGTATTATAGTTCGTATTCCATGGGCTGTGTTTCAGTGTGATTGTACTATAAATAACCTTCATAATTATATTCACAGAGTAGCAGATGGACAGGGGTCCTTTTAATCAGTAGAAAATTATGTCCATAATCTTAAGAATAATTCTAGAATGCAGGTACTATAAAAAAAAAAAGGAAAAGAAAAAGGGACATCATAGCTGGAAAACAAACGTGGCACATATATTTTTGGGGTACAAATGGTCAAACCTTTGTACCGTATTAAAAATATAGATTGATGATGGGGCACCTGGGTGGTGCAGTCATTAAGTGTCTGCCTTCGGCTCAGGGCGTGATCCCAGCGTTCTGGGATCGAGCCCCACATCAGGCTCCTCCGCTGGGAGCCTGCTTCTTCCTCTCCCACTCCCCCTGCTTGTGTTCCCTCTCTCGCTGGCTGTCTCTCTCTCTGTCAAATAAATAAATAAAATCTTTAAAATATATATATAGATAGATGAACACTTGTATTTCAAGTTACAGTAGGAAGGGCCACTGGGATCCAGTGATGTCTTATTGTATACAATCAAGAATTGTATACATTTGCCTACAAACTAAGGCAGGGATTTTATGGAAACTACAGACAGTATTTACCTCCAAATTCAAAATAAGCAGCAGTCATTTGAATGGAAATCGGAGATTTTCAGGCCACTGAGCTGAACCATGGCAAGGAGAAGTATTTTCATAATGGCTGATAAGAAGTATAAGATAAGAAGGGAGGTCACCATCAGAGATTCAGGCGAACAATACAAAACGTCAGCAAAACCTACCCACCAGCAAAGATGGACCATTTTGACACATTTGTTAGTATTTCGAGGAATTATAAAGATACTATATTATATGTGTATAATATATATTACTTGTATGTACATGTCTTAATGTATCTAACATAATTATACATTGTATATTTGATTCTATAGTTGATCTAATTTATAATTATACATTTTATGTAGTGTAGTGTATGTAATTTGTTCATGGAGGAACATTAAAAAAATCCCTTTCAATAAGGTCATAATCAAAATACTGGGCCGCACAGAAGTGACTATAGCTTCTACCTCCAAGGCCAGATGTGAAACACTGAGCTGACATTCTTCCCAGACACAAGTTACATCATCATACCACATGGGGTTTGGGGGTTATCATATAAAAATGGTCCATAAAAGCTATTGGAGGAAGTCTTCGGGGGTCACAGTGACACATTAAAGTAATGTGCAATGGATACTGTTATTATAACGACATTCCTTTTTTCGTTTGTTGGTTTGCAATTAATTCCATTGAGAGAGTTCCTGAATCAAATACTTATAGTGGCAATTTTATTTTTAAAAAATTTAGGCAAACGGGCTATTTTATCATTTCAGCCAAATGTATTAATATAGGTATTTCAATTTTTATTGAAGAATAATGGACATACAATATTGTATTAGTTTCAGGTGTACAACATGGGGACTCAGTATTTATATACAGGGGGTGCCTGGGAGGCTCAGTTGTTTGGGCATCTGCCTTCAACTGGGGACATGATCTCGGGATCCTGGGATCCAGCCCCGTGCCAGGCACTCTGCTCAGCGGGGAGTCCGTGTCTCCCTGTCCCTCTTGCTCTGTGCTCTCTCTTTCTCAAATAAATAAATAAAATCTTTAAAAATATATTTACATACAGTACAAAATGGTCACACTGAAAGCATAGTTACCATTTATCACCAAAGTTGTTACAATCTTATTGACTATATTCCTTATGCTGTACGTTACATCCCTGTGTCTTCAAATTTATTTTATTTTTTTTTAGATTTTATTTATTTATTTGATAGAGAGAGCAGGAGCTCAGGGGAGAGGGAGAAGCAGGCTCCCCGCTGAGCAGGGAGCCCGATGCGGGACTTGATCCCAGAACCCCAAGATCATGACCTGAGCCAAAGGCAGATGTTTCACGGACTGAGCCACCCTAGAGCCCCTTAAAATTTTATTTTAAAATTGGATGAGTGTACCTCTTAATCCCATTTACCAATTTCACCCATCCCCTCATCGTTCCCTTCCAGCAGCCCTCCATTTGTTTTCTGTATGTTTGAGTCTGTTTCTGTTTTCTTTGTTGTTGTTTTATTTTTTTTAGATTCCACATATAAGTGAAGCCATACAATATTTTTCTTTCTTTTTCTTTCTTTATCTGACTTATCTTACTTATCTGACTTATCTTGCTTTATCTGACTTAACTTACTGCAAATGGCCAAGATTTCGTTCTTTTTTATAGCTGAGTAATATTCCAGCATGTGTGTGTGTGTGCGTGTGTGTGGGTGGGTGTGTGTGACATCTTCTTTATCCAAAAGCACAAGAGAGAACAAGCATGTGCAGAAAAGGGAGCCGTCTTGCACTGTTGGTGGGAATGCAAACTGGTGCACCCACTCTGGGGAATAGTATGGAGGTTCCCCCCAAATTAAAAATCAAACTGCCCTGCATTCTAGCCATTCTGCTTGTAGGTATTCATCTGGACAAAACAAAACACTATTTCAAAATGTGAACATTTTTAAAGTGTTCATTGCAACCAGTGTTGTTTCCCATGTGTGACAGCAACTGGAGAGGTAAAATTATGTTCTTGGAAACAGGCTTTTATTTATATATTGAGGAGCAAGTAGGATTAACTATAATCAGTCCCCAGAAAGGTCCTGTAAATTCACAGGAGGAGTGGAGAGCATAGCAAAATGGTGCTATGCATTTTTCATCTTTTCCCAACCTCCTGTGCTTTGTAAGTTGCTTATTATTCTTCAATTTATGTCATTCACAACATGCATGAGAGTTTGTACTCAGTGGTTTGAGATGCTAATAGACTGACTACCACTTGTTAGGATGTAAGCACATGTACTTACTATTATAAGGTACTTCTACTGAGTCTTCAGAGTCAGAGTGAAAAGCCCATTTCTTTAGTCATTCTTGCAGCATGAACAAAGACCTTTTACAAAGTGCATGGGATGGCCCCTAAAAATTGAGACTCTTTTTTTTTTTTTAAGATTTTATTTATTCATTTGACAGAGATAGAGACAGCCAGCAAGAGAGGGAACACAAGCAGGGGGAGTGGGAGAGGAAGGAGCAGGCTTCCAGCAGAGGAGCCTGATGTGGGGCTCGATCCCATAACACCGGGATCACGCCATGAGCCGAAAGCGGACGCTTAACGACTGTGCCACCCAGGCGCCCCTAAAAATTGAGACTCTGAAAATGAAGCCAGTTCTCGGAAATAGTAGTCATATGGACAAGTTATTTCTGAATTTTCCTTGAATTGAGGGTCTTAGCATTTTTATAGTTCAAAAAAGTCAGTATTATTGTTGGAACGGAATCAGCATTCTTTAATATTTTTATCTAGGAGGAGACAAAATTCTTGTATAGTGGACACTAAAATTTATGTTCTTAGGTAAAACTGTGTAAAATACTTGCTTCTGTCTTGTGCACCTCAAGTAGTCAAAAAGGCATAGCTCCTTCAGGGATGTCTGCTTTCCTCTTTCCACATCATGGTTGCTAAGAAACAGTCACCTCCTGCCTCTGGTCGCTGTATCGAGGTGATGGAATATGTCCGCCATTCCTCCCCAGGGTAGTTTCAACTCCCACCAACAACCTTCTTGGGAGATATTCAGATTGCCATCGGGTGTGGTGGGAATACACAACATGTGTTTCCCATTTGGGGTTATGATGGCTCATTTCATGTGTCACCTTGACTGGGCCAGGGGGCACCTTGTAAGGTTAAGCATCATTGTGGGTGCATCTGTGAGGGTGTGTCCAGATGGGATGAACATTGAATCAGGTTTGAATAAAACAGATGGCCCTTCTCAATGCAGGTAAGCCTGATCCAATCCATTGAGGTTCTGAATGGAACAAAAAGTAGAGGGAGAATTCATTCTCTCTCTACCTGACTTCCTCAAGCTGGTCATTAGTCTTCTCTTGCCTTTGGATTTGAACTGGGACTGCAAATACTCCATCAGATCTCCTGGTTCTCCAGCTTTCCAACCACAGATCTTGACACTTCTCAGCCTCCATAATCACATGAGTCAATTCCTTATGATAGCGATAGATACATACAATCGATGGATAGATGGATGGATAGATAGATGATGATAGATAGATAGATAGATAGATAGATAGATAGATAGATATGATGGATGGATAGATAGTTAGATGATAGATATGATGGATGGATGGATAGACATGATGGATGGATAGATAGAGAGATAATAGGTGATAGATATCTCTATATTTACCTATTTATATCTCTACGTCTGTCTGTCTATCCATCCATCTATCTTTCTATCTTTCTATTGACCTACCTATCTATCTGGTCTCCATTGGTTCTCTTTCTTCAGAGAATTCTGACCAACGTGACTAATACAGGAAAAACCCTAGAATCAAGGTTTCTTAAACTGAAAAATGAAATTGTGAGTCACATATAATCGTTCATATTTTGAAAGTCCACAGGTCCATTGTGGTTGACACAAGGATTGTGGGATCTCTTCTGATGTTTAGTGGGCAGGGCCCAGATGTGCTAGGCATTTTGATATGACACAGGAGAGTTCTGTATGAGGGATTGCCCCCTTGCCCCTCACTAACTTCAGATATCCTTCCAGGCACACATTGTAAATGAGAAGACCTATCGATAACAATTCACTGTGGGAACTAAATCCATTCCCCATATGAATACTGTATTTTGCATGGTTCTAATACACACTGAATTATCAAGGTAGACATTTCACTGTATACATTTGGGGGAAATGGTACTTTGTTTAAAGTTCTTTACTAGGGAAACATTTCTTTCAAGACCAAATAATAGCAAATTCTAGGGAGGTTGCAAGTATATTCTATTTGAAATAACAATGCTTCTGTATCAGTAAAACACTAAGGCAACGAATACTGAGTTTCTTGTTAACCATTCAGAACTAACTTGAATCCTGGTGCCTAGTGAAAACACTTTTTTTTTTTAAGATTTTATTTATTTATTTGACAGAGAGAGTTGGGGGGCGAGCACAAGCAGGAGAGGCAGAGGCAGAGGGAGAGGCTGAGTAGGGACCCCAATGCAGGACTTGATCCCAGGATCCTGAGATCATGACTTGAGCTAAAGGCAGACATTTAACCAACAGAGCCACCCAGGTGCCCCGTGAAAACACTTTCTGCACTTGAAATACCATCCTGCTTGGTAGGTAAAGGTGAACATTTGGTTGTGACTCTCATTTCATTTTCCCTTAGCACGGGAAAACATGCGATTCACTCAAAAGCAGAATTCGGGTAAAGAAAGATGCTTGATGATAATGAGATTATTTTCTTCATTTTGGTTTTATTTATTTTCTGTGTGCTCTGCTACCTTCAAACACCAAATGTTTCCACTCTCCATTATTTGCATTAAGTTCCTCTATTTTGGAAATTTAAATTGCATACACACTCTGTAGCTGTTGGTGATGATATGGTGTCCCATCCTACAAAAAAAAAAAAAAAAATGAGAATAATGTAATTTAGAATACTGGAACCTCCATAGTTTATTCCTTCCTTAACACTTCACTGCAGGTCAGGTAAGAAGCAGAATCAGATGAGTTTTGAACATGTGGCAGGAACTTGACCCAAGAGGTGAATATACTGTATTCTTTCATGCAATTTCAGGAAGGCTATTATCCGAAAAGGTAGCCTTAAAGCAACCTGTGATTTATGAATTGCTGAAAATGGATCTTTCAAAAAAAAAAAAAAAAAAAGGAATGTCCTTTGAAACCCTTGTTCTGAGCAGACACAGCAAGGATCAAGATAGTTCCAGATCCTTCATCGCCATATGTACCCATCTTGAGTAAATTGCTGGCAGTGGCATTGAAAGCAGAATTGCCTTAAAGCATTGTGGAGCCTTCCCGTGAAAGGTGAACAGGTGAGAAGCAGAACCCAGAGATCACGGCCAAGCACAGCCTTGCCCGGGAACATGAAGAGGGAAGAGAACAGTCAGTGGAGGCTCCAGGCAGAACGGCGTCATACCGTCTGCATTCCCACGGCTCATCGTCCTGTGAACGCCATACCACGCACAGAGATCGTTTCCACGCGTGCACAAACAGCTTCGGTTCTAGGCTCTGGAGTGGGTGGAGTGGCTTTCTGTGTTGGTTTCATTTCCAAAAGCTGAGCAAACACCCTCCTCCAAAAGGCCTTCGAGAACTCTCCTATCTAATAGGATATGACAAAACTTGCCCTAGACACCCAAGTATCGGGATGACCCCTTTTCCTGTGCACTTCAGGAAGTCTCCGAGGGTAACAACAGGCGTTAGAGAAACCAACACCTAGCACTTCTGCATAAAGGGATGTTGGAAGAACACTGGAGCATGAACCACTCCGTAGGGACAGGGGGAAAGCATCCGACACCCAGGTTAGGGAGTCCAAGCGCTGTGGTTGTGCACAGAGAAAATATTTTCTGCCCTATGGCATGATTTGATCTACTAACATCCTGCCTATAGTATTTCCATTTAAAGAATTCTGATAAGAGCAATGGCAAGATAAGAGGGAACTACATTTGCAGTACTTGGAAATCTCAAAATTATGGTCTTCAACATGAATTTTAATAACAGGTTGGATACGTTTAGATCCTCTGTGTCTTGGATAAACAGTTTCCAGACTGGTAATAATCAATAAAACATTCAGTATTTCCAAGTCTAGATACTGCTGTTTTTTTTTCCGTATTTAGTGATTATTTAGTGATTAAGGGAAAAGTGATATCTATAAAATACAGATGATTTCGTATAAAACCCGACCATGTTATAGCAGTTACTTATTGAATACCAACTCAGTGCTGGATGGTGTTTTAATTCCGGCCAATTCCGTGCCCGATGAAAGCATCATGGAGCTTGTGTTTGCTCCCAGCTGGGATAGTAGGTATCAAAGGAAAAGTCAGGCGTTTGTAAAGAGACCACATTTACCATCAAGTGTGAAAAGCCTAATTGATCTTTGTCTGTGCAAACCTTGCATTCAAGACAGGAGTTCAATGTGGGACAATCGTAATAGTGATAATATAAAAAAACATGGAGCTCTTTTATGTCAAAATCTCATGGACAACACCTTTGGCATTCTTTAACGTAAATGTCTTCCAGTTTTTATTCTTGCCGATCACCTGGACACCTTCTGCTTCTTTTCCCATTCATAGCAGTATATATACATATTTTTTTAAATCATGGCATCCTGCACATATAATGTCAAATCTCCCATCTTACCCATTTAAAGGAGGCATTTAGTACATTACAGTGTTGTGCAAACATCATCTCTGTCTAGTTCCCAAACTTCTTCGTTACCCCAAAAAGAAACTCTGTACCTAGTAGCACTGAATCCCCATCCCTCGTCATCCTGCCCCTGGAGCCACTAATCAGCTTCCTGACTCTAAGAATTTACCTCTTCTGGACATTTCCCACACATGGAATCATACACTATGTGGACTTTTGTGCACCTAGTGTAATGTTTCTGAGGTTTGTCTGTGTCCTAGGATGTGTCAGAACCTTCTTTCTTTAAGGGGCAATAGAACTTTGATACAAACATACAGATTGACCACTTGTGGTATCCAAGATTTCGAAACGGGACATCTGTCCCGGGAGATCCCAGAACTGAAGTGGACACCAACACCATCTTGTCAAATCTTCCCACGAGAGTCCAGCCCACCCATCCCCCTTGTTATTCAAAGCCACGTTCCGTGTCCTCTCTGTGTTGTGATCCTGTGTCCGATTCATTAAAACACAAAGAAGATTAAGTCTCAGTGAATGGAACTCTTCCGTGGGGTTCATCCCAGCTTCTTAGAGGATTTTCCCTTATTGAGTAACATAGCACTGCCAAGTGTCGCCAGCTCACCAGCGATTCCTTTAAGCAGAAAAGACACAGCCTCCATCTCTCATGGAATCCGCATTTAATTAGCAAGCCCTCCATGGAGAATCGACAAGGCATTTTCCTAACTTAGGGAGACAGTCCGTGAATAACCCTCCTAGGGACATTCCGGTGCCAGAAGGGCGTACTTGGCATGTTTGGGAAATATCTCGGGGCTCCTTTTTAATTAGCTTCTGAAACTCTTCAATCAGGGTCATGGTACTTGTGTTTCACTTACTTCGTGAGGAGAAGTGGTCCGTTGAAAATGCAGAAACACCACGTGTCTCAGGATATGACAGCTGCTTCCACTTGAAATCTAGTTTTCTTATAGCAAACACATCCCCTCTATGTCCACAGGCATAATTTTACTCTTTTTCTCAATGCTCATGTAATCAATGTGAGCAGTACAAGCCATTGCTAGTAATTCGCCGGGATTTTTAAATATTATACTCAAACATAACGTCTTCCGTTTGTGGCAATTCCTTGAAAGTAGAAATGCATTTATAAATAAATGTCCGTGGAGTATTGCCTTCTTGGTTTTTTTGTCTTTGGACACAATTGTGGCCATATATTTAATCGAAAGCCTAACACTTGAAAGCTGTAAAGATGTCTTACACATTATTTTACTCAATTATGCTTTAATGATGAGTAAACTTGATCCCTATGGATGTCTGCAAGTGTGACCAAGATTGTATGGCCTGTAGCTTCTCATTGCCAGTGAGAACTCAAAACACTTGAGTTTCCATTCAGAGCTTACATTTTCCACCATTAATATTTGGTGACATAGAAAAAAGGTTGAGGGTTGCCATGAATCTTCTTTGTTGGGGCAGTCGTAGTGGGTATGGCGGGGTGGGGGACAAAAATGAGTGAGAAATTATATTTGCAAATCTGTGCTTTACGGTCTAGAGGGACTGTTTACTGTGAACGCTAGTGCTTGTAGGTAATCTTTGTGTTTCAGTGAGAATGTGGAGATGAACTTCACATGGAAACATTTACACGTAGTGCTATGGAATCCATAGTTCTTTTCTAAGTGAATTTTTATCGTGAAATGTAACATGCATGAAGAGTACACAAAACACAAACATAGACCTTGATGACTTATTACGCCAAGTGAAGACCATTTTAACTTCCGCTAAAAGCATGAAATAAGACGTGAAGTGTGCTGCCACCATGTGTCTTGACCCCTCTCAAACATCCATGCTTGTAGTACTCCCTTGCAAAAATAACACTATCCTAAGTGTTATGGCTCTTACCTCCCACTGTGGTGGACCTTTGGGTTCCATCCATATGGAGGATTGAAAAATACACCTGCAACTGGATATATTGTATACAGTTCTTGGTATATATATCGTGGGCTCGTTTCCATTTGTTATATACCCAAGGCATGGAAATCCTGGTTCATCTGTTCTATGAGGTAATGCCAAATTCTTTTTCAAAAGTTGGGTACCAGTTGACTTTCCACTGTCAACACTGTAGAAGTTTTCTTTTCCTCCAAGTCCCCAACAGCATTTGGTATTGTCAAATGGTTTCTCTTTGGCTCCAGAAGATATGTTGATAGACCTCACGTGTGCCATAATTGCTATTTTCCCGTGCAAGATGAAGTTGACCACCATTTTGTACATTTATTGGTTATGCAAATGCTCTCTTTTGTGAAGTTCTTGAGGGAGAACCATGTCATTCTTGCTATTCATGTGTCTTTTTCCTTCTCAATCTCAAGGTGGTCTCTATAAGCCCTTTGTGGTTACATGTGTGACAGATGCCTTGCCCCATTGCATGGCTGTGTTTCCCACGCTTCATGGTTACATTTGGTGAAGACCCGTTGTAAAAAGTAATGCCCCTAATTTATCAGTGTTTTTCTAATATTCGGCTCTTGTTTGAGTCTTGCTTAAAATCTCACTTTACCTTGGGCTCATAAAAATATCCTGTAATATTATTTTATAGATCAGCACTGTCCAGTACCACTTTCTGGGATGATGGAAATGTTCTTATTTTTGTTGTCCAATGGAGAGTCTCTAGCTACTGATGGCTATGAGCAATTCGACATGGCATGTATGACTAAGGTACTGAATTTACGTTCTAAGTTACTTTAATTCATTTATCTTTGGATTGGTGTCGTGGCTTGTGGTGTCTTACTGCATTGGGCCGTTATAGATGCCTTACGGTTCCACATTTCCCATTCACCTCCTGGACATTGCTGACTAATCATGTATCCACATAGAATGGGTCTATGTCTGCCCTCTCCGTGCTGCTCCATTCGTCTAGATTTAGATCCTAGTGTACAGTTGTAACGACTCTTATGTTAATGTATCTTTATATCCAGTAAAGCAATGACACTCTTGCACAAAGCTCCTTAAATGTCTTGGAATTTCTCAAGTGATAAGGCTGTCTTTTTAAATTCATGATAAGTCCCTTCTGGCGTACCTAAGTTTAGGCTAATGAGGTGACCCTTGAGGATGAGGGGGGGCAGGATAGCTTCAGGATAAGGGCTTGGTTGCCATAAAGGCCACCCACCCAGCTCATTAGGGGGTTGCAACATTTCGCTTCACCCCCCCTCACCAGCACCCCAGCTTCAAGGGAGGAAGACAGGTAGCTGAGATTAAAGTCAGTGGCTGATGGCCAATGACATCACCAAATAGACCTATGAAATGAAACCTCCATAAAACCCCATAAATAATAGAGTTCACAGAGCTTCCCATTAGTGAACCCATGGGGTTGCTGAGACGGTGTCATGCCTGCGGAGGATGTCCCTCAGACTTGGGACTGGCTTCTGAAGCAGGGGGCAACCTTGGGGGACTCAGCCCTTGCCCTTTGGGGTCTGTGTTAACCCCGAGAGTCCGTTGTCACCGTGCACAATTGGTTGTTGGTGTGGAAAACGCCACTACACGCCCACATTTCTCTCCATCAAGACAGTTTGTTGATAGTTTTTGTTATTTGCAGTTAAATAGAAATGTTAGATTTAACTGGTTACATTGCCTAGTAATTTGATGATTATTGGTCATTTGGGATGGCTTTGAATCTATAGATCGGTTGGTGGAAAATTCAAACCTATACAGTATTGACAGTTCAAATCCATAAGTAGGATTGGAAACCTCCATTCATTTAGCTTTTTGTTCATTTCTCTTGTTAGTGATTATTTTATTTTGTACTGTCTTTGTATTTTGTAATGTCTTCTTTCACAGCGTTTTGCTTATATTCGTTATAGGTGATTATTATTGTGATGCTAATGGAAAGGGCATTATTTTTACATTTTGTTTTCTCCTATATTGCTTTGATTTCCTCTGTTGATTTTGTTAGGTAACACCGTTACTAAACTCACTTATTAATTATATTACTATATCCCCACCTGCTTTTGGATTATATTTGTAGTACGAACATTGTAGTTTATGTCCTATCACATTTCCTTGTCTAATCAACCAGGAAGTGACCACTAGTATAATGTTGGATAGAACATGTTTTTTTGAATACTTAACTTGCTCCTTATTCAAAAAGAAAGTTTTTTTATATTTTACTCTGAACTATGAGGCTTATTACAGATGTTTTAAAAATATGTATTATTGATCATTTTTTGAAATGATCCTTTTGAAATGAAATCATTTTTGAAAATTCTCCAGTTTGTTTGTTTCTAGTTTGTTTATCATGAGTTGGTAAAAAAATTTAAATTGTGATTTTTCCCCTATTCTGTTAAAATGGTGAATTATTATTATTATGTATGTATTAGTATTATGAATAAAAATACTAAATTAGAATTCCGTATTAAGATACATTTCCTAGAAAATGTTTTTGCATAAAATTTTGCCGATTATGATAATGGAAAATTGTGGCCCCTAATTTTTTTGTTTAATACTTTCCTTCAGTGGCTTTGGTATCCAAATTAAGCTGGATAATGATAACGTATGAGGAAATCTGCTCTTTTGCTGTTTCTTAGCAGTATAGGCTAAAGTGGATTATTTTACCCTGATGTTTTATTATGAAAAATTTTAGACATCCAGTAAGCTGCAACATTTCTACAGTAAATACCTATACACCCCACCTGGTTTCAGCCATTCACATCTTTACTGTGCTTTCTATCATCAGTCAGCTGTCTGTGTATCTGTGTAATCTATCATCTGTCTGTGAATTTATCTCTCCTCTGCCAATATATCTGTCTCATATCTATCTACATTCATCTAATATATTTAATATAGAATATGTACCCTAGAGATAGCCACATACACAATACAGCATATAGACATGTATTCATCCCAGACTATCTGGGCCTGCCTACTCATTTTCTTTATGATGACTTTTCACGACCAGATTGTTTTCTAAGTTTAATAAAGTCTAACTCTTTAAATGTTTTCCCATATGGTTACTGTTTCCTGGGACCTATGACCTTTGCCTTTCCCTAATTCATGGCAATAATCTTTATCTTTTATATTCAGATCTACAATCCACCTCAAAGTAATTCCTTTTAAAATTTCTGTTTGCAATGTGAGGCAGAGGCTAAGGTCTATTGTTTCCATAAAGACAATCACTCTCTGCTCAGGGGATTGCTTTGCCAGCGTAGACAAAATCCGAAAGGAAAAATAAAACAAGATAAAAGCAGAGAGGGAGGCAAACCGTAGGAGACTCTTAGCCCTAGGAAACCAACTGAGGGTTCCTGGAAGGGAGTGGGTGGGGGGATGGGGTAATTGGGAGATGGGCATTAAGGAGGGCACATGATGAGATGAACACTGGGTGTTATATGCAACTGATGAATCACTAAACTCTACCTTTGAAACTAATAATTCACTATATGTTAACTAACTTGAATTTAAATTTTAAAAAGTGCAGGTCTGTTTCTGAGTTGTGTATCTGTTCTGTTGATCAATTTACTGATTGATCCTTATGCTGGTACTATATTGCTTCACAACTTCTGGCTCTGTAGTAATTCTGAAAGTCAGTTAGTGTAAGTCCTGCATTTTTTTTTTCTCTCAAGTCTCTTAAGGACGTTCTAGGTCTGGGGCGCCTGGGTGGCTCAGTCGTTAAGCGTCTGCCTTCGGCTCAGGGCGTGATCCCAAGGTCCTGGGATCGAGCCCCACATTGGGCACCATGCTCTGCTAGGAGCCTGCTTCTTCCTCTCCCACTCCCCCTGCTTGTGTTCCCTCTCTCGCTGGCTGTCTCTCTCTCTGTCAAATAAATAAATAAAATCTTAAAAAAAGAAAAGGATGTTCTAGGTCCTTTGACTTCAGATATAAATCTTAAAATCAGCTGGCCAACTTCTACCTGTAGCCTGTCAGGCTGTGATCAGAATTGCATCGAATCTATCGGTTAATAAGCAGAAAACTGTCATAGTGTCCTTCTACACACCCCAGTTGGCCAAGAAAAATGACGAGGCCATGTCCAACATTAGTGGCATGAGCGGAATACACCTCGCCAGTAGGTTTTGTTTGATGTGATGTGGTTGTTAATTGTATGTGTCAATTTGTAGGCTGGGTTTAGATGAGATTCACATTTGTGTGGGTGGACGTTAAGGATAGCACCCTTCACAACATGGGTGGGCCTCGTCTAATCAGTGGAAGGCACGAGTACAACAAACAGACTGGCCTCCCCAACTAAGAGGGAATTATTCAGCAAATGGTCTTTGAACTTCCTCTGCACTGTGCGTCCTTCTGTGTCTGGAGCCTGCCGCACCACCCTGCCCATTTCAGATTTTCCCGCCTCCATGATCACATGAGCCAGTCCTTTAAAATAAATCTCCTTCTGTCTCTATACCCATATTATTGGTTCAGTTTCTCAGGAGAGCTGTCACGAATCCAGGCGGGCAGGCAGAGCCACTTGATTCTCAGCGAGGGAAGTGACCGTAATTACCACGCGAAGCATTGTGTCAGTTACTTAGAAACATGGTCGCTCCCGTACGCTCTTCACCTATCCCCCTGTTAAAAGTTTTAATCTGGAAGCAATTGCCGAAAGTGTGAACATGTAATGTGTGTGTTCAGCTTTGTGGTCCTCCCAGTCTTTGTATTAAATTCCCTTTTATTCACATGACCTTTCCCAATGTGATCCCACATTTATGGTTTTTGAGTGATACGCTGTTGTTCTTGAGGGAAAGGACCCACACGACGCCTGAATTCTGTGACTATTTTATCAGTTAACAAGCTTGACCTCCGCAAAGGTCTCACCCTGCTGTTGCTACATGTGTCAACATCTACACACCCATCCAGCTGTGAATTCAGTGATCCTCAAATTAATACGCTCGTGGATTATGTCCTGTCGTCACGGAAAGGAACCTTCTGAGTGTGTGTGGCATCCCAGGGGGGAAAATCTTTTTTTTTTTTTCTTTAGTCCTCACATGCATTATTAAATACGCCAACAGCAGGGTACATTTAAAATTCTTTCTGCTGGTTTTGAAATATTTCATCAATTATGGAATAAGCCATATTGAGTAGGTAAAATGTCTAAAGTATCTTATTGCTTCAGTTGAGTGATATTGATCGCATGTCAAGATCTGAAGCATTGGGTTGCTATGGAGCCGGTGAGTTTAACGTAATATTCAGGACAAGTGAAGGCGATGTCTCATACAGGGATAAAATACTAAGTTCAACCCAGTGAAGGGCAAACAAAAAAACAGGGTAGAGCATTGACTTCTCGGTTAGAAATTCCAAGGATGAGGCTGGTTATCCAATCTGGTAAAATATACGGGAGCCCTTCAGATTGCTTCTCTGCTTCTGTTTCTGTCTTCATCACGACTTGGGTTCTTCCCTTGGGAGCCTCAGGACATGGTTCAAAAGCCACTGAAGGGGAAGTGAATCCCGTGCCGGTGTATTTTCTTTCTCCAGTTTCTCTGCAAAATTCTGGGGCTTCTGTTGGACCGCCCTTGACATATGTTCAGCCCCAGGGTCTCGGAAATAGTATCAGCTCTAGCTAGAGCTCAGAAACAGTGGAAATGGAAGGAAAGTCACGTCATTTTGGCTGCAAGTTGAGATGACTGAGGAAAGCTGATAGCTATTGATCGTACCTGACAAAAATCCATGTAATTACAGCTAAATATTTTTGAAGTATTTATATGTGTAAAATTACATATGGCATATCTAATATGCATCAAAAGTAGCAAAATTAACCTGTTGTCTCTAAAATAAACATTGAGCAACCAGTGCACGTGGGGCTACTCCAGAAAGCATATCCCTTTGCCTGCCAGTTAAGACAATGGATTCTTATCCGTTGTTCCTTAGCTCCTGCTTATAATTTTTCTGTGTACATAGATATCCTTGAACACGATATCCTGATGTCTGCTGTGGGTTTGTGTGTTGTATAAACTTACCTTGTTCTATAGAAACCTATGCTAATGGCATTTCTTATTCAACATTATGCTTCTAAATGCAACTTCATGTAATAGCAATTAAATGATATTTGCCAACATATAACATTTCCACTGTATGGAAAGACCAGCTTTATCTGTTGTCTTGTATTGGAACATCTGCATTGTTTTCAGTTTTATATTCCTAATTTTATTTTTTTTTAAATCAGTGCTGGTTGGAGGATTCTTGTCCAGACCTCCCACTCTGTTTCATCGAGAGGTAATCTGGTCCTAAGTATGATACTAAAGAGAGCAGGTGCTAGGTCCCAGGGTACACCCTTCTAAATCTTATCTGATCTATCTGTCTACCTATCTGTCATCTATCTATCCATCCATCCATATATCCTTCCATCCATCTTTCTAGCCATCATATCTATCTATCTATCTATCTATCTATCTATCTATCTATCTCTATCTATCCATCCATCCATCCATCATATCTATCATCTATCTATCTATCCATCCATCATGTCTATGTATCCATGTATCTATCTGTGTATCTATGTATCTATCTCTATCTATCATCTATCTATCTATCTATCATCCATCCATATATCTTTCCATCTGTCTCTCCATCCATCCATATATCCTTCCATCCATCTATCTATCCATCATATCTATCTATGTATCGATGTATGTATCTATGTATCCATCCATCCATCATGTCTATGTATCCATATATCTATCTGTGTATCTATGTATCTATCTATCCATCCATCATCTTTATCCATCTATCCATCAGTGCATCTATCCCTATATCTATCTATCTGTCTATCTATCTATCTATCTATCTATCTATCTATCTATCTATCTGTATTTCTATCCCCAAAGTGCTGTGTTTCCACTGTCCCATAGCTCACAAACACCTGTTTCCTTGGACAGTTTAATTGATCCTGTCTTCTGGTGCTAACATGTATCTTAACTGTGTTTCCAATTCTTCAATTCCTATTGAAGATGACAAGCCTTTCATATCTTGTTTAGAAAGATTTTTCCTTTTCTATCAAATGTCTATTAATGCCTTCAGATTTGTTTCCTATTGATTTCTTATCTTTTTTAAAAAAATGTACTTGATTCCTTTATGTGTTATGCATATTAACAGATTTTTGTTTTTAAGTATTGCAAAATTCTGCCTCTGGATTGGGTTATTTGGGGATTTTGAACACCTTTATTGACTGGAAATTACTGAATTTTTGTTATGTATGAATGGTTCCTTTGTATGTATCAAGTATGTACCAGGCACCTTCATCACCTGGTCCATCACAGAATTGAAAATACTATTTCAGCTTCTCAAATCACGCCATTTGTCCCTTTTTTCAGTTTGAAAGTTAAGGAAACAGCATTTTGCAAGAATTACTTATAGAAAGCAAATAACTGAGAAATAGTGATTTGGCCAAAAAGAAGGGTTAATGGAGTTGCACTGCGTGAAGCTGCTTTTATTTTACTCAAAACCATTTCTCTTTGCCCATCAGTAAAGACGTTTTCTCTTAACTGTTTTCTCTGCTAAGCTTTAACAGAAAAAAAAAATCATCCAGTTTAAAATAAAAAATGTAAGGGTGGGAAAGTTGGGCCAAATAGAGAATGTCGTGTATGATACTCTATATACACAGATGTTTATATACATATATAATTTTGTTAAATGTTTAAGAACTTTTACTACATTATACATTTAATACGTATATATTTATGCTCACATACGTGTCTGTATATCTATCTATTCATCCATCCATTCATTCACCCATCATATCTATCTTCTATCAATTATGTATCATCTGTCTATTTATCTAATCCATCCATCCATCCATCATATCTATCCACCCATCCAACAATCCATCCATCCATCATTATTTATCTATCCATCCATCCATCCATCCATCATATCTATCCATCCAACCGTCCATCCATCCATCCATCATATCTATCTATCTATCTATCTATCTACTATCATCCATCTATTTATCCATCCATCCATCTATTATATCTGTCTATCTATCTATCTATCTATCTATCTATCATCTGTCTATCACCTATCAGTCATTTATCTGTCTATCATCTGTCTATGGAAAGAACAGAATAGTATAAAATAATAGTAACAATTCTTTTCTCTAGGCAGTGAGGTAAGGTTTCTTTTCTCTGAGTTTTCTGTGTTTTCCTAGTTTCTAAAATGAGTTTATCTAATTTGGAAGTAATAAATGTTTAATTTCAAATATAAATATTTACTCATATGAGTAGTATGATACTGGATTTTATTGAAGATCTCTGTGAAAACTGGTCTGTGAAGAAGGTTGCTATCTTTTCCACAGTATCAGTTTTGAAAGAGTTGTCTTCCTTGTGTGCTCATCTGAAGACGGGTACATCATCTGATTTGCAGAGTAGGCAGGGAAAGAAAATCAAGCCCTATGGGGACCTCTCCAATATGAACCTTTGTTTCCCTGTTAAAGTTCGCTTGTGCAGGGCGCCTGGGTGGCTCAGTCAGTGAAGCGTCTGCCTTTGGCTCAGGTCATGATCTCAGGGTCCTGGGATCAAGCCTCACATCGGGCTCCCTGCTCAGTGGGGAGCCTCCTTCTCTCTCTCCTGCTCCCCCTGCTTATAGTCTCTCTCTGTGTCAAATAAATAAAATCTTTAAAAAAAATTTTTTTTAATGCAGAAAAAGACTCTGATGCTAAAAACACAGGGTGCCAAACAAGCTTTATAACAAAATATTGAGAGAAAAAGGTTAGTTATTTCCACAAAGTAAAATGATTCTTGGCCCTAGAAAGAAGGAAAGGTGAATGAGACAGAACATTTCAAAGTGTCAATTCCATAATTTGGCTATTGTAGATAATGCTGCTATAAGCCTCAGGATGCATGTACCCCTTCAAATCAGAATTTTTGTGTCCTTTGGATAGATACCAGTAGTGCAATTTCTGGTTCATAAGATATTTTTAACTTTTTGAGGAACCTCCATACTGTTTTCCACAGTGGATGCACCACCGTGCATCCCCACCAACAGTGCAAGAGGGCTCCCCTTTCGCGACATCCTCGCCAACATCTGTGGTTTCCAGTGTTGTTAATTTCAGCCATTCTGACTGGTGTGAGGTGGTATCTCATTGTGGTTTTGATTTGTATTTCCCTGATGCCGAGTAATGTGGAGCACGTTACTTGTTCTTTCTTGTCTTTTTGATTCGAGCCATTCTGACTGGTGTAAGGTGATATGATGTTGTCGTTTCGATTTGTATTTCCCTGGTGGTGAGTGATGTTGAACATCTTTTCATGTGTCTGTTGGCCATCCGGATGTCTTCTTTGGAAAAAAAAAAGTGTGTTCATGACTTCTGCCCATTTCTTAACTGGATTATTAGCTTTTTTGGATGTTGAGCTTGATAAGTTCTTTACAGATCTTGGACACTAACCTTTGATCAGATATGTCATTTGGAAACACTTTCTCCCATTCCATAGGCTGCCTTTTAGTTTTGTTGATTGTTTTCTTTAAAGTGTCAACTCAGCTAATGGTTTTTTTCCAGTTACAGAGCATAAGTAACTTTCCCTCCTTACGTAATACTGATTTTAAAACACTGCCAGCTTTGTAGAATTTTTTTTTAAAGATTTTATTTATTTATTTGACAGAGATAGAGACAGCCAGCGAGAGAGGGAACACAAGCAGGGGGAGTGGGAGAGGAAGAAGCAGGCTCCTAGCGGAGGAGCCTGATGTGGGACTCGATCCCAGAACGCCGGGATCACACCCTGAGCCGAAGGCAGACGCTTAACCGCTGTGCCACCCAGGCGCCCCCCAGCGTTGTAGAATTTACATAAAAATTTCCAGATATTTCAGCAGTAACTCTTAGACCCCACAGACTGTCCTAACAATGAAATTGAAGGGTACAAAAATAGTACCAATCACTATTATTTTTTTCTTAAAAGTTTTACTTGTTGATGTGCTCACCATTACCTCCCCCACATACACCATTATGATCTCCACCATCACCAGCAACAAATATGAAAAGTATGATGTATACACACCATTGGCCAAATGCTCCCCGAAACATAATCCATTCTCAGATTATAAAATCCCATTTTTTATTAAAACAAAGTAGAATGTGTCACAAAGTCAACTTAATAGCATTTGTTTGTGTGGTAAACATTTGAAACGAAGAATGGACATGCGTCTAATGTCTTGGAGAGTGCGTTCATTTGACATAGTTAACAAACCCGTTGCGTTTCCGAGAGGCATTTACTTGCGGGAAACAACTAAGTCATTGTCTGGGCATAATTAAAAGACATGTTAGCAAGTTTATCGATATGGGGTTGGACAGATCCATTTGAAGTGATGGATTGCTTGCCATTATACGTTGTATCCCCTTTAGCAGAATGAGTAAAGACTCCGTAGAAGTGTGTCCATCATGTGTGAGTCTCCTCCTACTTACAAGGAAAAGAGTGGCTTATGTAATCAGGCCCTTTCTGTACATGATCAAGTCAATCCCACAGCAGGGATTTTGTTTACTTGACTCCCTTCCAAAAAGGAAAGGCAGACTATTTACCTTTGGGGCATCCAAGTTCTCTTCATTAGACCTACGATTTCGTAAGATGTTAAGAAATGCAGAAAAATACAGACGGTGAAATCAAGTGTTTTGTAGTGTACTCTTTTTAGAATTTCATTCTTCAGTCCGCTTACAATTTCTCCTCTGTCAGTTTTCTTTAAGCTTTATTACCGTTTCTTCTGTTCTCAGACGTCTCTCACCAAATTAGTTCACTTGGTCACACACGTGTTGCTCTCAAGCACCATTTCTCAGCCTCAACCTATGACCTTTTTAGACCAGAACACTCTGTCCCAGAACACTCTGTCCCAGAACACTCTGCACAGTATAAGGTATTGAACAACATCTGTGGTTGCACTCCTGATCTCGTTGTTGTGACCTGACGGCCACTTTCCCCTGATAGATGCCCCCTACTGGCAAAATCACCCCCAGTTGAGGTCCATTTGTCTAGACTCTGCCAAAGATGTGGAGGGAAGATATAATCACTTCCTGCTGATTCTACCTCCAAATTCTGCCTAGAATTTACTCCTTTCCTGTCAGCTCCACAACCACCACCATCGTCACCCAGGTAATGAATCAGAACCTGTGAACCAAGTCCAGACGGCTGTATGTTTTTTGTAAATGTCCTGTTGGCATGCCAGCCACGACCATCCATTTATATATTATCTATGGGCCCCTGATTGCTGACACACTATTGCCCCAGAGTTCGTTATTTTTGCTAGACATCAGATGGCCTGCAAAACCTAAAATATTACTCTTTCTTTGGCCTTTTTATGAAAAAAAAAAAAATCCACACTTCTGTTCTATGTCCTCTCCAGGGGTCTCCTGCTTTCATTCTTCATATGGTCTAACATGTTTTACAGAAAATTTGAGTAACATATTTCTTTTAAAAATGACCATATGATTATTTGAACGTACTGTCTAGAGCCGTGAATTTCTTTGCAGTGAACTCAGGACTAAATCCAGTGTTCATGTAGCCCCTTGCTCTCCCATTCTCCAGCCTCTGAGATCTTCTGATCAATCTTCCAAGTTCTTACCACCTTGGGTTCTTCACGGTGCTACTTTCTCTGCCTCCAAAATGGCACACCACAGTCTTTGTCTGGATCCTTCTTTTTATCCTTCTGGTCTTAAACCAAGCATGACCTCTTTATGTTCCTTCTTAATGGTAACCCCCACCCATATCAGTTACACACTCCCCTCATGAATGGTTCCCAGTAGCGCGCTGTCTACCAGGGTTCCCATTTGCAGCAAATGCAACCACCAAAGCTCACTGCAATGGGGTGGACGTAGAGGGTCCATGTTCTTGTAAAGCAGAGCCCACTGTACAAGCTGCCCCAGGTTACCTGTGTCATGCCAGGGCATGCACAGTTCTGTCACCAGCCTCAACACCTGATGGCAGAATTCTGCAAGGCACGTGCCAGGTGACGATTCCTGGGGTTTGTTGCTCAGTGGGTATAAACTTTCAACGGTAAGTTCTAGAGATACACCAAATGTATGAATTCTAGAGATTGCTGTACAGCGTCGTCCCTATTGCTAACACACCGCACCTAAAATTTTGTGAAGGGGATAGATCTCTGTTGGGGTTAATGTAGAGCATGAAATCAGCCATAATACCTGCTTGCTACAGTGTAACATGGGGGCCACTGAGGGCAGGGAAGTTTTCGGAGAAGGGCATAGGCCTTTTGAATGTCGAGGCCTGGGTGACCACTCTCCCGTTGGAATACCACGGGAAGTTGCCTTCCTGAAACTTTCCTGGCCCAAACAGCTGCCTTGTGATTCTAAGAGATGTAGGCATTGTCCCTTAGGCTATGTTTAGCAGACCTCGTAGAAGACACCCAAATTAGCATATTCTGTCTTTCCAGTAAACAGATCCTCCAGTTTCAGTAAGACCCCTTGTCACACATCATGTGCTGGAAGAACACTGCTAAGGATTTGTGATTATCCTGAAGGACCAATGAAAGCAGGAGCAAAGAAGAGCAAAGAGTCTTCACCTCTGAGTGTTGACCCCCTTGGCTTCTTCTCTCCTTCACGGCAAAGTTTGGAATAATCTTTCGTCCGTCGGTACAGAGTTTGCTGGCCATTCCTGGCAGATCTCATATGAGGTGTTCTCACTAACACAACACGGGACGGTAGGAAGCTTTGGGAGGAGATGGATGTGTTTACTGTGATCGGGGTGGTGGTATCCTGATGTAACCATATGTCTGTCTGTACTCGTCAAAGTGTATGTAGCAAACATGCACAGGCATTGTCGTACACCAGGTATACCTCAATAAAGCTGTTACAAGAAAAGAAGGAAACATTAAAGTTATTTTACTGACTATATAAAAAAAAAAGGTAAGGTAAGAAGAAACTCTTAAATTGTATATCAAATGTCAAGAACAGGGGAAACGGCTCAATTCTTGCCAAACCCTGCAGACCTTTTCTTGAAATATTGAAATAGTGAAAAAAATATTGAAAAAACATACACTATGCATATACTATGCTATTAAATTGATACCTATTTAGATTAGTTTAGGTCTTAAAATTTATTCAAGTGCCTTTCCACTGGGACTCTTAAAAAGACAAAAGCAGAAGTTTTCACGGAACATATTTGACTACACAATAGCTACTCGTAGTTAAGTGCGGACAGGAAGATATTCTGCACAAAGCACGATAATTCAGTCTTGCTTCATTTAATTTCCCTGCCAAGTTTTCACTCACCATGTCTTGGTATCTAAATTATTCTTGAGTAAACCTTGTTTGACTATCCATATAAAAACTTCCTTATTTATATGAGCAGTAAACCTTTCTGTGTCTGGGTCCTAGTAATTTTCTTGTTAGTTGAAGCATATTGACACACAATGTTACATTCATTTCAGGTCGCAGTATTTTATACCATACTCTGAATACATTAATTTACACGTACGCCTTTCCTCCTAGACCCGCGTTTGCAGGAGGGCAGGTACCTCTGATTCATTTGGCACGCTCACATTTGAATCCGGTGCCGATCCCTCTTGGCGAGCCATGCCAGTGTTTAATGTGTTAATGAAAAACGAGCCTTCTGTGATAACCCGAGCTTGCATGTCGGGATAATACCCCAGCGCCTGTCTTGTTGGAGTCCATAGTCTCGTTGTCTGTCACCAGAAAGCATCTTCACAGCTAATCAGCTCCGTTCTGGCAAACATGCTCTGCAACTGTGAAAAAATGGGATGAGATTGCCGAGCAAAGTAAATATTTAATTAAGAAACAGCTAATCAGATTCTCCTTAGCTTTTTCCATTTATAGTGAAGCAACTCCATCTAACACCATTTCCATTAATATTTTAGAGTCCCTTCAGCATTTTTCATTTCAATTTTCTGCCTCATTATATTTTACTGACCATCTTCTCACAATTGATTTTGACTCTGTTCCTGATGGAGATATATATGTATATAAAACCTTTAAATTTACTTAGAATTTGAAATCATACCGTCATCAGCCTAGAATTGATTGTTTTATTTAATCTGGGCCTCCCTCCACAGACAGCATTACAATTTAACCACTATGAAACTATAGTTAATTTGGTTCCTCATAAATTTTCATTAAAACTTCAAATAAACATAGGCTCTCAGACATTAAATGCAATGCATTGTTGCTAATTATGGGGGAGCAGATATTTCTAAGACAGAGGAAACAATCCCAATTTCTCTATTTTTCAAAATTTATAAAAAGGGGCAAATGTGCCTGAAACTTTAATTGCATATCTAAGTTTTCCAGATTCTTTTTCACATAGGGTAACCTTGATTTATGAAAAGTATAAGCACATTTTACCCTTGTTCCTTGCAGTCTTTAAAAAGAAATTAATGAAAATCAGGCAGACATTTTGGATAGTAACCTAAAGCCAATATTCAAATGCAGTACTAAAGTAGGATTTTTAAAGGCCCCTGGATATATATACTGTAGGTAGCCTCTAGTTTTTTAGAACTCTGCAGACTTTATTTTAACATAAATCAATCCAGCTTATTTTGGATAAAATGAAGCAAGATAGGTGTGCATAAAATTCATAATGGTGATTACTTCTGGAGAATGATAGGAAGGGGGTAGTAGCTGAGGATATATATTGATCTGATATATCGAGATGTCATATATTTTTATTTATGATAATGACATCTCTATATACAGACAACTGTGTAATATATGTACACAGTCTGAAGTATGATGAGAGCTTATTAACATGTAACAAATTTACATGGTGTCTGTGTGCGCGACTCCTGTGTTTCTCTCTGTCCTGTTCAGTAGAAGATTTACAGACATGTTTACTGTAAGAAATCAAAAAAACAAAAACAAAAAACAGGAATCACCTTTCTGCTTTCTGTGTGTTTGCCTTTCAGATGTGTGGAATTTACCAGTGGTAGCTTTTCCACACGATGTTACGTGTCAGTGATAAGGGCAGGGAGAAAAATAAATTTTAGGATTTGCAGAAAGAGAGAGAGAGAGAGATGATGGATGGATGGATGGATGGATCAATGGATCGATGGATAAATAAATAGATATATGGATGGATGATAGATAGATATAGGGATAGATAGATATGTAGACACATAAAATAAAACAAATATATGTACATGCGGGTTAAGCTTTCCATGAAAACTGAGGCACTCATAGGATGGAAATTTCTTTCAAGGAAAAAAAATAGAGCTACTTTAAGCGTTCTCCTTATGGAAATGATATAAAAATGAAGTGAAGTATAAGGTAAAAAAAATCAAGATACTGTACTATTCAAATCAAATTGGATCAAGAAGCTTGATTATGCATCAGCACCGTACGATGACTCAGCCCGTTGTGAAGTCAAAAGCGTATTTTAAACAAATTTGGAACACAAATGGATTCAACCAGTGATGATTATGCAGATGCTACCAAAATATTTTGGAAATTAAAAAAAAAAAAAACAACAGACACATGCAAAACAGACACTTGCAAAACCAAGTATATGTGTTATGGGGGAAAAAAAAATCTGAGGAAGCAATTTGAAGCACAAAGCCCTGGTAGAATATTCTGATTGCACAGTTCTGTGTGGTGAGTGCAGAAGGATGGCAGGCCTCCTGAGTTCTAGCACTTTCTAGCTCATCATTGTTCATTCTCTCTCTCGTTGACCCAGAGTCCTGCATGCAGGGGCTCATAGTCATTCCTGCCCACTTCCTGGCTCTCAGACGTCAGCTCTCAGGACTTGGGGGCTGTCTGGGGCTCATTTAAATAGGGAAGTAAATTAATAGGGAAAGAAAGAATGGAACACAAAGGTGAAGAAAGAATGGAACAGAAAGGTGTAGAAAGAAAAGGAGAGCAGAAGAAAATGAGAAACAATCTTACAAAGACAAAGAAGGACCACAAAAGGACCCCCCCCCCAAAAAAAAATCCAGCAATGGGCAGGTTTCTATGAAACAGCTGTACAACAGTGTTGAAAATGATGAGTCTTATCCCATTGTCCTCGACTGTCCTCAACGTACAGAGCCTTAAACTATGTTTTGCTGTTTCTCCCGAATGTGCATGTTGGCCTGCTGGTTTCCCTACTGGCCTAGCGTGGTCACACTCAGGTGGCCGCATTCAGTGAGAGGTTCAGCCAGGCCTGGGCTCCGTGTTGGAACAGGGATGTCCAGAGCTGCTCCCCGTGGGATGCTTTATCCTTATGTCCCACAGAGTGAGGTTTCTGGCAAGGTTATGATCCTATTCCAGGACGGACAAAGTGGACGTACAGCCTAAGTCCAGAGCACACACAACACCCCAAAGCCACAATCCATTGACCAAAGGCACCCAAAATGGCAGCCGTGACTCAAGGTAAGGGAAACAGGGGAAGTGCCAGAATCTCATGGCCACTCAGCATTTGGGGTGGGAGGCCTTGCCTCGGCTGTCTTTGCAATCACTGCATCCCAAGATAAAAATGTTTAGGTATCTGGCTTTATTAGTTCCCTAGGGCTGCTCAAAGAATAGATCAGAAACCAAGTGCCTTTAAAGAACAAAAACTTACTGTCTCACAGTTACAGATGCTACAAGTCCAAAATCAAGGTGTTTTAGGGCTGAGCTCCCTCCTGAGGCCCCAAGCGAGGGTCCTTCCTCCTCTTCCAGCTTCTGGGGCTCCAGGCGTCCCTGAGCTGGTGGCCACGTCCCTTCCGTCTCTGCCTCGTCTTCATGTGGCTTCTCCATGTCTGTGTCTTCACATGGCTTTCTGTCTTAGAAGGACCCCAGTCATGTTGGATTCAGGTCCCACCCCACTACAGTACAACCTTATCCTCACTAATAGCATTTTCAATGACCCTATTTCCAAATAGAGTCAGATTCTGAGGGACTGAGGGTTACAACCTCAGCATGTCTGTTGGAACAACAGAACTCAGTCCTCACACTGGCATATATAACTCAGTTATTGCCATGTTTTCATTCTGGTTTCTGTGTTTGATCCATCCTATTTGAGTTTAATCTCTATTACCTCTCTTGGGGGGGGGGGGTTATTTCCCTAAAGAATTTCATTCCATAAACACAGAGTAGGAAGGACATTATTGCTGGAAATCGAGATACTAGTATCTGGACATTACAGTACAGAAGACTTTGGAGATGTCCACTGATGAGGTTGTGGGATATTGGTGACGTGAGGTCCGGAGCTGACGACCAAGAAGGAATTCTTGAGACGTCTTTGGTGCAAAAAGGTGGTTTTATTAAAGCGTGGGGATAGGACCCATGGGCAGAAAGAACTGCACCGGGGTCATGAGGAGTGGCCCATATATACCCTCAAGTTGGGAGGGAGTCAGGGATGGCCTAAGTCCTTAAGTAATCTGGAAACAAGGTGTCCAGGACCTCGAGGGGCTAGCTACTGTTGGGAAAGGGTCATTTATTACCGTCTAATAAAACCTTAGTCATGAGACCCTTCGGATGTATACCAGTGGGTCATATGCTTGGGCGGTTTAGAGCTAAAGGAAGTTTCCAAAGGAATTTTTATACAGTAAAGTAGACTTACAGGATCCTGGGGGGGGGGGGGGGGCCTCAGGCTACGACTGTCTTTCGCCCTCAGCAAAATATTAGCATAGAAGCAGTTGAGTCCTTAGAGGCATGTCACTCTGCCTGTTTTTTCATTGTGTCTACGTACATTCCCTTCTGGAAGCTAAGTTATTGATAGCTTTGTTCCTGTAATCTGCTAAGACATTTGTAAAACTGAGGGAGACTCCTGTCCCGTAGGATTGTGAGCTCCATAACTTAACTTTGTTTTTTCCTTCAGCCAGGACATGGGGGGGGGGGGGGTGGCGGTCAGCTTTTGCTTTGTCGTCAGCTTGCCTTCTGTTTCCTCATCATCCACTTTGTGTGAGACAGTTGACCAGGCGTCTGGGCCAATGTGAACAGAAATAATAGAAAGAATGCACATCAAAATCTTAGATGTACCGCCTCCCTAATACCAATGTGGGGGATGGTAAGGGGCAGGAGGCAAGCTGAGGACAAAGCACAAGCTGACACCCACAATCCCCACCCCCACTCCCAGCCGGCATCTGTGAGCCATCCCTCAGGCCCTCCTGGCTGCCCTAAAGCTAAGGAACGAAAGAAAACTAATGGTTAACTTATAGAGATTAGAGTCCCGCAAGACTTGAGTCTCCCTCAGTTTACAATTGTCGTAGTGACTTACAAGAGAAAAGTATTCTTATCAATAACCTAGCTTCCAGGGGCGCCTGGGTGGCACAGCGGTTAAGCGTCTGCCTTCGGCTCAGGGCGTGATCCCGGCGATCTGGGATCGAGCCCCACATCAGGCTCTTCTGCTATGAGCCTGCTTCTTCCTCTCCCACTCCCCCTGCTTGTGTTCCCTCTCTCTCGCTGGCTGTCTCTATCTCTGTCGAATAAATAAATAAAATCTTTAAAAAAAAAAAAAAAAAAAAAAAAAAAAAAAAAAATAACCTAGCTTCCAGAAGGCCACTCCTGGATGTCCTAAAGTTAATGCCTTCTTGGAGGGAAAAACAACCTTCACTTGACAATGGCAAGGTCTCCGGTATCTTGTAGGACCTCTTTAGCATATGAAAGTTCATTTCATTAAAAAACCTCCCTTTTCCTTACCTCCCCCAACTCCCAAGTATAGCAACAGCCTTTCCTCACAGCCTCGGTGCCGCCCCTCTTTCTGCCCATGGGTCCTGTCCCCGTGCTTTAATAAAAACACCTTTTTGCACCAAAGAAGTCTCAAGAACGCTTTCTTAGCCGTCAGCTCCAGACCTCACCCCATCATCACCAATATTCAAAAAGTACATCAGGGACTGCTCAGAAAAAGACTGGCAGTGTCAGGAAAGGGATTGGTGCTGGCTTGAGCCGTGAGAGAAATTGTCGAGCTGTGAACAAAAGCACTGATATTCCACCGTGTCACTGCATTAATGCTGCAAAGACAGACGCCAGGCACAGACCAAAGTGGGCATCCTTCTAGAACCCTCCCAAAGTTGGCGCAGGAAGAGTTACACCCATAGCTTAAGCGCGAAGTGGAAATTTCCCAGCAAGTACCAAAATAACTACCAGTGTAGGAAAGAAGGGATGAGCTCCCCAAATGATGAGTATCTGTGATAACTTATTTACAAGAAGTGTACGTTTGGTCTTTGCCACATTGCTGGCCCGGAGCTCCTAAAACCCCTTGGAATTTCCTGAGAGGAGAGTGATTAAACTATCTTTTGTTGTGTCAATGAGGTGATTTAGGAGCCTGTGGATGGGGGCTGGTTGCCAGGGAGACCAGCCTGGTGATTAGAGGCTTGGAACTTTCAGTCCCACTCCGGGACCTCCCAGGAGGACAGGGGCTGGAGATCGAATCAATCACCCATCACCAATGACTTAATCAGTCAAGCCCATTTGATGAAGCTTCCTTAAATTCCCAAAAGGACAGGGTTCAGAGGACAGCCTGCTTGGGGAACCAGAATTCTTTCACCTGCCTCTGTTCTGGACCCTGAACTCAATGGGACAAACAGCTACTTTGTTCGGGACTTTGCTCTATGCATCTCTTCATCTGGCCATTGATTCATATCCTTTAATATCTTTTGTGATAAACTGGTAATCTAGTGAAAAAATGGGTTTCTGAGCTCTGTGAGCCACTCTAGGAAATTAATGAAACCCAAGGAGGGGGTTATGGAACCTGCAGTTTATAACCAGTTGGTCAAAAGACTTATGATTGGCATCTGAAAGGGAGTAGCAAGCAGACTTGTAGGACGGAGCCCTTTAATCTGTGGGATCTGATACTTTCTCCAAACAGATGTGTTGAGATTGAGTTGAATTGTAGGGATACCCAGCATGGGTCAAAGAGTTGCTGGTTGGTGCAGAGAAGCCTACACACACACACACACTGGAATTGGGTGCAGGAGCTGCAGAGTATCTCTTTCTGAATTCATAGGTGGGGAGACTTGCTCAATGGATGTGTTTCAAAAATCATTGTAAAGCTGTCGTCATTAGGACACCATTGTATTGTTGCACGCTGGGTCAAAGATACCATAGTATCCACAAGTATATTGAGACTTGTTTGTATGACTGAACAGGATTGCAAGTGAATGTGAAAAGAAGGACGTTTTACTCTGTTTGCATGCAGGCTAGATTTCTCAGTAAAATCTGCAATTAAAAAAGTAGTGGTTTGTTATAATATACAAGGACACTGTGGTAACTGGGGTTGTCACATGGCCAGCTAGATTCCTGCCCCCTGGTGGTACGTACCCTATATAATTTAATCCCCTCGAGTATAGGTGGGAATTCGGATATAATGGGATGTATTTCCCATGATTTAGGACACTAAGCAGTTGACTCTGAGTTCATCAAAAGAGGAAAGGCTCCCAGTGGCCCTAAACTATTTCATCACGTGTGGCCTTAAAAGAGAGAGAAGCAAGTCCACCCCTGCAAAACACCAGGAAGAAAGCAAATGGTCGTGTTGGGAACTGAGAAGGGGTGACTTCTAGGCACTGAGATTCCCTTGCACCAGCTGACAGACGGACAGGACCTCCCTTCTACAACCACAAGAACTTCCAGATGACCATGCAGCCCAGCCAATAGTTGGATTTAATCTGCTGTCCCACACAAGCCATGAGATCATGAACATCTGTTGTCTTAAGCTCCTGCGTGTGGAATGGTTTGTTACACAGCATCAGAAAACCAGTGCAAACATCCATTAGGTCATATTTGGATTGGACTGTAGAAATATTCCAGAAATGATAAAAAAATATCCTGAAATGATAAACTATCTCATGAATGACTCAAAGCTCTCTAACAGGGAACATCGGCCGTTACATTGGGGAATGGAATTAGAACTTGGAAAATCCCTAAACTGTATAGACCACAGCTGTACATATTTTATCCAAGAGTCTATGTTACACACAGCACAATTATACTCTCTCAGTGGGTAGGACTCAGTGGAAGATTTGATGTTTTTCCATTTGAGGGTATGTTAACCACGATTTTCAAGACCTTCTTATATGGCGCTCCCGTATAAAAGAAAACGCAAAAAGATTCTCCTTGAGTATGCCACATTCAGCAATATGGTGTGACTCCAATGTCCTCATCCAATCTCCAGGTCTCAGTTAGGAGTCTCACCTCCAAAAAATTCCCTGTGTCTTTTGTACATTTGCCTTTGTTTCTGAACCACGTGGTGTTAGTAATTGCCAGAAGCACATTTCTGCAAAACGAAAATTATTTTTAATACATAAGGGCTCAGTCAACTGGTTAGTTGGCATTGGCACTGAAAAGAACTATTTCCAATTGGAAAACAAAATGCATCCGCCATGCACTTTTATCCAACATGCCTTTACTGAAAAAAGTCTGCACCCAACACTGACATTACATACAAGATAAATGTCAAAAAGGAACACTTGATGTAATAATTTTTTTTCCCTTTGGGATAATCAAGCATCATTTCACAAAGCTGCATCTGTAGTTGCTTTCGCCTGGCACGCTCTGCTGTTACAAGCCTGTTTTCTTTCCCGCAGGGGTCTCTCCATACCGCTGACATCAGACAGATCACTGCACCATACAGGACGAGGAGAGCAGGCTCAGAGCCATCTGTCACCGAAGCTCAGCTCACAGGCTGCATGGGTGAGTTTATCGCACATGAAATACACTTCAGCAGTGGGGAAAAGACTCTGTGACCACATTTCTATCAAAAAGAAAACGAAAACACAAAGTTACCAATAAGAGAAAGTAAAATCTAATGGTGTTTTATTTCTCTATACATCTGCAGAAGAAAATTATTAGCCATAGAACCGATGATATGTCCTTAATACCTAACAGGGCAGGGGGTCTTCAAGTTGGAGGTGTCATCATCTGATTATAAAAGCTTATAGAAGCCTACCTAGCACGGTGTACAATTTGGTGCTAGTCAAGACTCATCCGTATCTCCTACAAAAGAGCCTATCCCAAGGCTGGTATTCAACAAAATACTGACAATGAATGGTTTGTTGGTTTCACGCCATTGGGTCTGCCATCACTGTCTTCCTCCCATTAGTTCTCTTTCTTTGCCTCGTATATGCAGACAACCAAGGTGTTTGTTGGTTTCACGCGCTTGGGTCTGCCAACACTGTCTTTCTCCCATTAGTTCCCTTTCCTTGCTTCGTATTTGCAGAAAACCAAGGTGTTTGTTGGTTTCATGCCATTGGGTCCGCCATGACTGTCTTTCCGTCATTAGTTGGACATTGCAGACAACCAAGGTGTGTGCCCAAAGAAACGGTGTCTTTGCAAGAACCCAAATGGCAAGGAAAAGTGGCATTCACTTTCTAAAAAAATCAGTTAATGCAAATTTTATGATTATCAGAATCCTAACGGTTGGGGGCAATTGATGTTTAATAGGATTTTATTTTAGAATCATATTTTATCATGTTCAACTTATAAACCTTAAGGATGTAAATGTTACTGACCTACCATTTATCTGCTTTCCAAAAACTTAGCATGTGATACTTTCATATCTTTTTAAGTTTATTCAAATTAAATGCACCCAAGGATTCTCCCCACAATGATTTTTACTCGAAGAATAGGTTATTTATATGAACATGTATTTTCTAATTGACAATAGATATACATGTTTACTTTGTAATGGCATCTGTGTCTTTCTGACTTAATTGCCTCGAGCTGAAAGAACATGGTCCGTAGAATGCAGATCTGAAGTCATTTGTTAAAGGCAAATTTCTAAAGTATTTCCACTTTTTTAAAAAAGAATGGGATCTTTGGGTAAATGATAAGTCCACCAGGAACACAGCTCTGGTTGGGCAGGTTGGTCTAATTACTTGTTGTGGCAAGAGAGAATGCAAACCATGGGCGCCGCCAGCCTTCTTCGTTGGAGGGTGTTAGAACAGACCCGCGGTAGGATTTGCATGTGGGTGTGTGATGTGGGGAGGTTCTAAGGATGGAGGGACTGTCATCTAGGTTGGACACTGTCAGAAAGTGGGGATATTTCTATGGCTGAGCATCTCGGTAATACTCATCTGTAGGGAGGACAGAAGAGGCTGCCTCTTGGTAAAGAAGTAGCAACCAGATCAGCAAGAGGAGGGGGCTGTTTTAGATGCTGTGATCTGGACAATGTTCCTGGTTTGTCTGTGCTCGGACATGATTACCGAGGGTTCTTTGTCTTAATTCCTTCTGGTGACATGGTGGCCTCATCATAGCCATCCATTATTTTGTTTCTCTACTTTCTCTATTTGAAAATGTACATGACATAATATCCATTTCTTCTGTGGTCTTTTAACATATGAATGAGAGGTGCGTTCATGAGCTTTAATCAAACCCATGGAATAATCTGCATAACTGAAGGTGCCCTTTGTCGTATGACATCACTCAATCATGGTGGTGAAAACCCTACTATTTCCATAGGTTCTCCTTTGATGGGTGAGTCATACTTTTCTTGGTTTTGGACCCAGCCAAGAGCATTGACACCAGAGGGGATGGGGAAGCTGTGTACCACAGGCAGCCCACGTCCTGAGTACCCTGGTGAAACTGAGCCCCCATCCTCTCTGACCTCCATATAGGATAAATAAAGGTTGATATGTGTCAACTCTCTGAGATTTGTAGGTCATCTGATTTTGCACTGACCCTGCCTACGGAAAGCTACCAAAGTCTCTGTGATAGACATTGGTCTTCCCCATGCTTCTGAGATGGACCTGTGGGAACCAGACACAGAAAATGATCAAGCATTTGGTCTGAAACTAATGTAACACTGCGTGTTAACTATACTAGTATGACAGTTACAGACTGAATTGTTTCTCCAGATTTGGCTCTTTGTGCAACTCCAAGATATGACTGGTTTAATCTTAGGACCTAGGTTTCGAGTAGCAGGTATCCAGGAATAATATCAAACTTCAGGTCAAACAAAGGAAATTTCATTTGTAGTCAGAATGTTTGACAACTGTAATGGGCAGAATTGTGTCCCTCAAAATTCCTATGTTGAAGTCCTCACCCCCAGGACCTCAGAATGGGGCCATATTTAAAGATAGGGCCTTTAAAGAGGGGATATGTGTAAAATGAGGTCATTAGGGTGGGTCCTGATCCCATAAGACTGGGGTCCTTATAAGAAAAGAGGATGAGGATGCAGACGCGCACAGAGGGATGACCATGTGAGGACACAGGGAGGAGACGGAGTCTACACACCAAAGAGAGAGGCCTCAGGAGAAACTAGTCCAGGCCGCACCTGGATCTCTGAGTCCTAGCCTCAGCCCCACCTAGGTGTCTGACTCCCAGCCTCCAGGACCAGGAGGGAATAAATATGTGCTATTTAAGCCAGCCAGAATGTGGTAGCTGTCATGGCCACCCTAGCCGACTAATAAACAGCCCCATACCTGCTACTGGAAATCCGCATGAAATCCCTGCTAACAACTACCACCTGATTGCCACATTCTTTGGAAACTGTGTGGTTTAGTTAGTCTTTCCTGAGGATGGATGTGCATCCTCATTCTGCCCACAAGACACATCCCAAATGGCTCCCAGACAACAGGGGTACTTCCTCAACCTCCCAAAGGAGGGTTAGGGTAGCAGGTATCAAGGAATAATATCGTCATGCTGTAGGTCATAGGAAATAAATTCCATTTGTAGTCGGGGTGCTTGACATCCTATGTCTTACGGTGTCATGTCAGGTACATTAAACATAGATAGACACAGTAGATCTACATACATACACATGTATGTATGCACACACCCAGGACATACATACACACGTATGTTAGCACACACCCAGGCATGTCCTCTCTCGGACTCTCCCCTTATTTTTCCTACCATGTCTTTTCTTCTATGGGATGATTTTATTTCCATGAATTAAACTGTATTAATTCATCATACTCTCACCTAGAGCAAATATTTATTGATCACCCTAGAACATGCCCATTTTTTCCTGGTGCATCCAGTTGGGCTTTTCCTCACAGGAACTGAAATCTGACTTTCCTTCTGCGTAGTTGTCAGAAAGATAAGAAGAATACTGAAAACCAAGGCATGTCTGCCAAGGCATTAGCTGAGTGCACCCCGGACACTTAATCAAGTATCTCGAAAGCCCGTAGATTATGCGGCTGGGTCCACATTCCTAGTGGAGAACGTGCCCGGGGAAAATCGGTGAGAACAGCTCACAGCCCTTAGAAAAATCGTGTGTTCAATGCCCTGTAAATTGTGGTGATCTGTAAAAAGCTTCCTGTGTAAACCATTGATTTGATTAGCAGAAACACGGAATGAACAGCACGGGGGATGAAACTTATTACCGAAGGAAGAAATTCAGTAATAACGCTGTGCTTGTAAAAATCTATATAATCCAGCAAAGCACCGATCTCCAGACGCAGGTCATGACAGCCCGCTCACAGCTCCGAATAACCGATAGGCCTTCTTGACGCAGTTGAATTGGACGATAATTTTACGCTCTTTGTGTGTTGGCGCTCTGGTAATATTTTCCAAGCGTCCTTTTTATTATTCTGAAAATGGCTTTTTCTTTGAAATCATAATATTATACAATGTTAAGCCACAAATGAAATCAAGGAAATGTTCTGCAAGTAAAGTGCCTATTTTGCCCACGTTTTGGGGACGTTCTGCTATTAACTGTGGCAGATAGAGACAAAATGCACTGGTTTTGGGGACGTTCTGCTATTAACTGTGGCAGATAGAGACAAAATGCACTGGTTTTCTTCCCAAAACCAGTATCATTCCTGGACACATTTTAAGTTAACGGGACACGTTTCCATTATTCCCACTTTCCTGTAACCTGCTTTATATCATTGTGACTGCGTGACGATATCACGCATACATTTTATTTTAACATGTACTTTTTAAGTAGCGATACAAGGTATTAGAGTTTTGTTTTGTTTCGTTTTTTTTTTTAAGATTTTATTTATTTATGTGACAGAGAGAGAGAGACAGCCAGCAAGAGAGGGAACACAAGCAGGGGGAGTGGGAGAGGAAGAAGCAGGCTCCCAGTGAAGGAGCCCGAGGTGGGGCTCGATCCCAGGCACTTAACGACTGAGCCACCCAAGCGCCCCTAGAGTTTTGTTTTGTTTTTTAAAGATAACCAGATCCACATCCCACTGGTTTTGGACCTATTTGTCAAAGATCATGGATTATATGCTTCATATGAAAGCATAACATATGGAGTGTGTGTTTATGTATAAAAATACACACACACGTGTGTATCAGTACGGGTAGCTCTACCTACTTTACTAGAGCAGATTTTGCCAAAGTTTAGCAAAATGTGTCTCCCCTTTCTTGCCAAATTAATACATTTTTCCAGTAGCCCATCTCCCACTGGTTGTCAGAAAACCCAACACATCTGTGATATTTACATTGGTTACCTAAGTGTCCTGGTGCCTTCAGGTGAACCCTGTCCCTTTGAGGTTAGTCACCCTTTGGTGAGTCAATAAACTTTCCTAGATTTTGCGAAATGCCCTCTCTGCAAAGTCACATGGCAGGTAAACCCACTATACTGCAGTGTGGCCGGGTCGGGGGAGACCTCAAATTACAGGTGGTGGCTGGGATGCTGTGTAGCCTTGCTGCTTTGTCATGTCTGCTGCTGACACCCCTAAGCTTGCAGAATGGGCTCTGTGTTCCCTCCACTCAGAGGAGTGTGGACTTATCCCAGTGCTTCATCTTGACCTTCTTTCTACTTTGCTCTTCTGTCATTAAGCCGCTTTGACTGTTTGTGGGAAGGAGGTTTGTCTCCGTCAGCCCTCTCCAGAGCCATCGCCATGCAGGAGAGGAAGGAAAAGAAATGACATTATTGAGGAGGAATTGATACATTGCAGACTATCGGTATCCCCAGATTAACTAAAGCATGTCAATTAGAGTGTGTTCTTCTCCTTTAGAAGAATATGTAATATATTTGGGAATTGGTGTTCTAGGCTTTAAAACATTTTTCAGAGAAATTCAATAGCTAATGCTGTGGTGATTTATCTTATGTAAAAGGCACAATGAAAGTCCAAAATATCAATAATTTTGTTAAGCATGAGGGAAATATGTTTGGGGAATTACTGAGACGTTAGAAGAAACAATCTCATCTTGTACTGTACATATATTCTCTCCCCACTAACCAAATGTGAAGTGAAGAATCATCAATCGTGCATAATCATTTTTAAGAACTTGTTTGATCCGTGTTCATGTAACGTTGCCTGGAATTACCAGGGTATTTTAAAACTTTGGGGATTTTAAAACACATTAGACTGGTTTTATTTTACTGGTTTATTGTCTCCTCTGGGTTCATTCTTCTGTGAATCATCACAACTCAATAGCAGCCGGCTTAATACTATCAGACAGATGTAATCTTCATTACTCGGGGAAGGAGTAGCTGATCGCTGAGGCAGCATGCAAAGATTTAAATATTTAGTAAAAACGGTACTCCACACAGAGTTAGCCAGGTTTCTTTGTACTTTGGCATACAATAAAATAGAAATAAATCCCTGCTAAATTCCTCATTAGTGATACGGAAATGATCGCGAAAATAAGATACAGCAGGAAAGTGGGTGTGCTGTAACTACATACACTTAATATCTAGCCTAAAAGAAAGCTTCAGAAGTCTCTCTGACCCACGATATCATTGTTTTAAATGTTGAACACAAACAAAACCACGTGACATCAATAATGGTTTATACAAATCCCAGTATATACAGTCAACTACTATTAGATATGGAAGCCAAAAACACCCAGTGCAGAGAATAGTCTCAGTGCAGAGGTGTTGGACAACCTGGAGACACAGGGAACAAGGAAATTGGACACCGACCTCACACCATTCACAAAAAACAAACTTGAAATAGCCGTAAACACAACACCTGATACCATGAGATTCCTAGAAGAAAACATTGGGAAGAAGTTTATTGATACAAGTCTTGGAAGTGATGTTTTGAACATGACCGCAAAAGCACAAATAACAAAAATAGAAATCAACAAGTAGGACTACATCAAACTCAAACGCTTCTGCACAGCAAAGACGCAACTAACAAAATGAAAAGACAACCTATGCAATGGAAGAAAAATGTGCAAGTCATATCAGATAAGATATAGATCCAAAATACAATAAAGAACTCCATGAACTCAAAACAACAAATAAATAATGTGATTAAAAAATGAGCAGAAGAACTAAATAGACATTTTTCTAAAGAAGACATCCAGATGGCCAACAGATATGAAAAGATGCTCAACATCACTCATCATCAGGGACATGCAAAACCATAGTGGACTATCACCTCATACCTAGTAGAATGGCTACCACCAATTAGGCAAGAGACTAGGCAAGAGACAACAGGCACTGGGGAGGATGTGTTGCTAAGAGAACTATGCTGTTGGTAGGAATGTAAATTGGTGCAGCCACTAGGGAAAACAATATGGAGGTTCCACAAAACATTAAAAATAAATCTACCATATCATCCAGCAATTCCATTTCTGGGTATATACCCAAAGGAAAGGAAAACAGGATTTGACAAGATATCTGCAATCCATGTTTGTTGCAACATTATTCATAATAGCCAAGACATGGACACAACCCAAATGCCCATCAACAGATGAATGGATGAAAAAGACATGGTACATATACACAATGAAATATTATTCAGACCCAAGAGAGGAGGATATCATTCCATTTGTGAAAACATGCATGGACTTTGAGTACATTATGCTATGTGAGATAAGTCAGAGAAAGATAATTAGTGTATGGTATCACTTATACATGGAATCCAAAAAAAAAGTGGAATGGTAATTATCAAGAGGGGGTAGGGGATAAGACTGAGGGTACAAACACAGTGAATGGTAAATAAGCCACAGAGATCTAATGCACAGTATACTGAATACAGACAATAGTATTGTGCTGTAAGTAGGTAGTGTGAAAAAATCACTACGTCAGCCATCATAGTACAATATATAAGTGTATCAAAGTAACAGGCCATACACCTTAAGCTTACACAATGTTACATGCCCAATTTATTAATAATTTTTAAAAAGTGATTTATATGGCATTATATAACTTCATAAAATTAAATTTAATAAAATAAATTTCAAAAATTCAAGATATTGGATACTTGTACTGAGGTGGGCAGATAGGTAACGGAAATAGCAGGTAGATTGATCTAAGTTATCGGTTATATTCTCATTCTTCTCTTGGCTTGCGAGCCCATAGGTCATCATTATAGTGTTTAAAATGGATGGATGGGTGGATGGATGGATGGATGGATGGATGGATGGATGGATGAATAGGTAGGTGGATGGATAGATAGACCGTTGGATGAATGGACAGGTGAATGGATGTATAAAACAAAAACATAGATCAGTGATGCCAGTGAACTATGATTATCTCCTGTCTTTGCAGCTTACTGAAAAACAACAGAAACAACAAAAACATCAGGGTACATTTTATGGGCATGGGCATGTTTCCTTCTAACACATGTGTTAGATATCCAAAGGGAATGTTCTAGTACTAGTAAGGACTACAACACATGTGCCCTTGGTGAAATGGCTTCTTATGCTACTAGTTCATTTTGCTGCGTGCTGCTGGCTGAAGCGTAATATGGAATTCAGGGACTGTCCTTTGCCCTGGCCGTGCCCTGAAGCCCCAGTTTGGTAAAGGATTTTAAATAACTAATTCCCATCAACACCTTCGTGTCACTGATTTTTTTTTTTAGATGGTCTCTGAATGTAATTTTCTTAATCTGCCACAGTGAGCAACCAGATTTAAACTCCAAGTACCATCGTTCTACTAAAAAAATGGGGTTTGCTTTCTGAAAAGAAAGAGCAAAGAAGGAAGTGGAGTGAAGCACAAGTATCAAGTTTCTGTTAATCTCCAGTCCTGCCCAGAATATTTGAATAGGCTAGCCTCCGGGCTAGGGGCTCTCTGCATGGGAACAAACTACCGTGGGTGAATTCTTGAAGGCAACACACAGGCAGCTATGCCTTACCATTGGCTGCCTTCATCCTCAGACTGTTGCTCGAAGGGGGCACTGTGATAGGGAGCGAGCCCATGCTCTGTGCCTCATCTGAAGGAACCAGAATATGCAGCTGGTGTCCTCTTCTTCATATCTCTTATAACTTCCCCACCTCCTCCATTTAAAAGTATGGACTTATTCTAACTGCTGTATCTTCACCAAGACTATGATATTTCAACTCTGGATTTAGAGGTCATTAATTTTTTATTCTTTTCTATGATCAAGAAAATCAGAGTCCAATGGCAGGCAGGATTGTAATCCGATCCCCAGGGACCTACATCTTTGTAGAACTCCCTCCTCTTGAGTGTGGGAACGACTTGAGGAATTGCTTAACTCTCACTCTCATCATCAGATTATTTTGCAAGGCATGGTTGACTTTGAGAGAGAGCGATTATCCTCCTTGGGCCTGACCTAATCAGGCTAGACCTTCAAAAGGACATTCTTCAAAGCCTGGAAGTAATTCTACAAGAGGGGGGGTTCGCCACCGCTGGCTTTGAAGATGGACAGGACCACATGCAAAGTAATGCAGAAGGCTGCTAGGAGCCGACCACAGCCCCATGATGAAAGCCAGCAAGGAAATGGATTTGAGTTCTACCACCACAAGGAAGTGGATCTTGCCACAACCACTCAAGCTTGGAGAAGGACTCTGAGCTCAACAGGAGCACAGATCAACACCTGAATTTCAGTCTTGTGCACTCTGAACAGAAGATAATCATGCTGTGCCAGATTGGACATGATTATATGTGATGCTCAGGGTAAACCATACTGATAATAAGGGAGAAAAATCATCTTCATAACAGTCTTTCTGGGCACCCCGAGATCAATTTTTCTTTTTCCAAACAGCAGTTTCCACATCAAAATATGACTACGCATTCTTTTCCAAAACCAAGATAATCTCCCCTGTGCTCTGGTGGAATTCCTCATTCACAGATGACACTTGTTTCTTTTTCAGATCCCAAATACTATGTAACCACAAACTAATTCTATGAAATATTTATAATTGGCTTACATTACGTTAGAAATTTGGAAACTTGATGCCATTGACCAGATTTTTAAAATCGAACTGTGCCATCGATATATAACAAAGACATTGTACTAAGGAGAAATATAAAAATGTAAACTTTCTATTTCTGTAAGACTGTTTCATCTGCAACATCAGAGATAATGAGGGTATATTTAAAATGTTAATGATTTATTGTGTTTTTTTTTTCCCAGACACTTAGCACATATATAGACTAGGGTATTGATAATTCTAGGATGATTCTTACAAATTAAATTATTTTATTGTCAGAATTAAATGCATAAGTGATGAAGGGTAAGGTAAAAATGACCTATTCGTGAATATTCACCACATTCCTGATAACTCGTGTGAATATACATCTTTCAAATTACATATACATGCATTTCAAGGTGGATATGTTGCAGAGAACACACATTAGACTTTAGATAGCAATTTTGCCAATTTGAGAAAAACCATCCCATTTCTGTCAGTGATGACAGATCCATTCAGCTCACATTTACATGCTCAAGAAATGTCCAAACCAGGTAATTATTGCAAACTGAAATTTTGAGGACTTCTAATTTTGTATTTTAGAATTGTCAAAGACTTGTAATTAGAAGGTCAGTATATGTTCTTTTTTAAATGCCAGTAATGACTAGGTATATAGATGAAGATTCATAGCTCTTATTGTTGTGATTCAAAAATTTATTAATTTCTAAGAGATGTTGCTTAAAAAGGTTGACCAGAAGGCTGGGGAGGATGTAGGTATTTGGAAGAAAACTTTCTCTATTTGGGGGCCCCCCGAAATTTTCTTGGCTTTCCCTGGAGGAAGCATGCAAGTAAAGACTTTCCATTGTTCTCTCTCACTTTGCTGACATTCCAGGAAACACAAAAGAAATGAAGGCCAGGCTGCTTCTAACTTATGATGTAAGAGAAACAAATTGTCCCATGGCCCAGTTCGAAGGGGCAGAATAATGCAACTCAAATCTGGTGCCCATCCTGGGGTCAGCAAACTGGCCAGCAGGGCTGTAGGGACAGTAGGGATACAGCAGCTACTAAAATAGCCACATGGGTGTGGGAAGCAGGGGTCCACACAAGGCAGGTTGGATGACATGTTAGTGGGTGTGCCCCACAGGTGGCATATACCAAGAGTGTAGACCATTAAACATGAAGTGTATGGAATTCTCCAGATAGACTCTTTGGAGAAGATCTGACTCAAAATGGATTCCCAAAGAAAGGTGAGAAAGAAGAGTTTTGCTGTTCTGGAAACAAAGTTGGGATTCACCAAGGTGACATTCAGAGAGAGTCTGATGCAACAGAATACTATTTAGGAGTGACACCAGCGGTGGTTTCCTCTTCTACCCTTCCAGGCATGTTTCCCAGTGTAAGTTATCCTTCTTCGGTCAGTCCTACAAATCATGCACATTCCCTGAACTGAAGAAAAGATAATTCACAGAATGCAAGATGGAATGAAGTGAATTCATGGCTGTGGAGTGTCAGACATCTGGAACAGCCCAGTGAGTTGGACGAGCACAGGTTGAAAATGAATGTTCCTCCACTCTTCACAGGCTGCTTAGAGATTCCAACACTGCAGGAAGAGAGGTGAATTGAGGCCTCATCAGTAAAGCTGAGATACTGCTCTTTCTGATCAGGAGTCTTGCGCCAGGCCCTCTAAACTAGATCAGTTCTTTGTACTCCTGTATCCAGATACAGTTGATGGGAAATTCCAAATTCCTAGAGTTTCAGTTGCCCCATCCATTATAGAATAATAGTGATGACATGTCAAGGCAGATGGCTTGGGATTCATGGCATCTTAGGATGGGCTGTGATCCAGCATGACGCAAGATGGTCATCATGGTCCCACTCAAAGGGAACACGTGGAACATGGCGGAGGATGAGTTTAACCCGATGGGGCCAAAGAGCTACATGGCACTGTCCAGCACAGCCCCACCCTGAAGACCTGATGGGAATTAGCATATCTCAAACGATGCTTTCTTGGTAGATGGGAACTCCAAAAGCCAGATGTTCCTTCAGCTTCTACCCTGCATGTTTCCTCCAATAAGCAGGGAAAACCATAGGAAAGGTGCTTTAGTGCAAGGAACCAAAAATCACAAATATAAATTTCCAGCCCTTCAGTGAAGTGGAGCCTACAAACAGAACTTTGGTCATTATTGAACAGTAAGTATATCATTTTGTACATGTGTTTGGGGCCTGATACCCCGTGCTATCAGCATTCTTCCTCCTATGAATCATTCTTCGGTTATTTTAGAGTCAAATGTCACTAAACCCCCTCTCGTTCTTTCCATCCATTAGTATGCTCCCAGGGACTGCTGTTGGTCTTGAACTGTATTACAAAACATGTTAAATGGTCATTTTCAGATTGCTGACTTGTAGGAAAACTAGTAATAGATCTACAGGGGAGAAATCTTTATAAATAGCAGCATGCAAATGACTGACAAAATTAATGCTCAAGATGATGTTGAGTCTACGCTTGGAATTTCCTTAGAAAGCAGTGCTCAGAGTTTCTCCTCTGCTGAAAGTCTCCGATACTCTGCTGGTAATTACATATTGATTCCACCTGTCAATGGCCATTCTGCCACGAGTCTTTTCCCATGAAATGACAAATGTATCTGGTCAGAATTCATCCCAAAGCCAAATCCAAAGGAAAACAACTTACTTATATAATGTCTGTGGGGAAGGAAAATTAATCCAATTAGAAATTAAAAGGTGGAGATAATGCTTGAACATGAATTACATCAATACAAAGAATCTAATATAATTGTTTCACGCACTTGTCTTTCTATGAGGATCTTTGTCCTCTCTCTGAAGGAAAGTAAAGAAAGACCAGTGTTTCAAGGGGGAATGGGTAAGCTCCCTCCCACCGTCTTTAATATGGGAAGGGATTAATGGGACTGCAGGACAGAGCACGCCCATGTGTATTTGCAAGAAACAAATACAGATAGTACTACATGTATATTACAGACATTCCCATTTGAATTATCCCACACTGTGCCTTGTATTCCTTGTGCTTCCTTCTTCTTGCAAAAATAAATAATAAATAAATAAATAAATAACACTTAAAAATATTTTCAACCATGACATGTTTAATTTTCTTCATCATCGTGAAGTGACACTCTTTATTATATTCTTATATTCCGTTCAGTTAATCATCCAATTATCAAATATATATTAACAGTCTATGATGGTTATGGAATAGGATAGACTATGGAATAAGGATGGTGCTAGATACTGGGAAAATACTCATTGAAACATGTGATCTCTGTCCTCAGATATTTCAGATTCTAGTTGGATAAGCACGTAAGTGATGCATGCCACCTATATTCCATACAAGCTCCAAGAGGACTGTGTGTAGTGTGTAATGAATATAGGGTCCATGGTGGATAAGACCTTCAGGAGGAGTAGGGATGTTAAAAGAGATGATATTTGCACTGAAACTTTTTTGTTTTTTGTATTATTATGTATTTTTGTTCAAATCAAGTGGAAGGATTCAAGGAAGGGGCAAAGCAGATATGGGTAAATGCATTAATAGCCAGTACTATATTAATTCTTCCCTCTGCATCTTCCAAATTCATGATATGTGCTGCTAAGTTTTTGCTACCAGAATGATCTTCCCCAAAGTTATGTAGAAATCCAGGTCACAATGCTTTTAACGGTCAGCACGGGCCATCAAAAGAAAAATACCACAGAGGGGGTGGCTTAAAAGACAGACCTTTATAGTCTCATGGTTCTGGAGGCTGGAACTCTTAGATCATGGATCAAGGAAGCCAGCATGATCCTGGGCTGGAGAGGGCTCTCATTGTAACTAGCACATACCCAGCCTGCTGTCTGATGTCTCTTCTTATAAGGACACTAATCCAATCATGGGGGCTCCACCTTCATGACCTCATCTAACCCTAATGAGCTCCCAAAGGCCCTTCTCCAAATACCATCACAGCTTCAACATACGAATTTTGCAGGGACATAGTTCAATCCATAGCAATGCTGAAGGCACTTCACCCTGAATCTATGAAACTATTCACAAACTAAAAATGAGCCAACCTTGGATCACAGTAGTTATTTCTGGAGAAAAAGATAACTTTTAATCAAAAACCTTAGGTTGATAAAATGAACATAATGATTGAAGTCACGTAAAAAATATCCAGACTATATATTTACAGGCAAGGATATATTAGGTCAGTCTGAAAATACATTTAAAAATTAATTTGACCTAAGAAGACATTAAGAAAATCATTCACCATGATTAAGTGAGATTTATTCCCAGGATGCAAAGGTGGTTTGATATTTGCAAATCAATCAACGTGATACACCACATCAATAAGAGGATAAAAATCACATGAACATTTCAATAGATACAGAAAAGGCATTTGACAAAGTAGAACATTAATTCATGATAAAAAAAAAAAAACTTGCACAAAGTAAGGTTAGAGGGAATATACCTCAATGTAATGAAGACCATCTGTGAAAAACCCACAGCTAACATCATCATCAATGGCGAAAAACTGAGAGCTTTTCCTTTAAGGTCAGGGACAAGACAGGGATGTCCACTCTTACCACTTTTATTCAACATAGTCCTGGAATTCCTAGCCACAGCAATCATACAACAAAGGAAGTTAAAGGCATCCAAACTGGTAAAGAAGCTGTAAAACGTTCACTTTTTGTAGATGACATGATACTATATATAGAAAATCCTAAAGAATCCACCAAAAAATTACTAGAACTAAAAAACAAATTCAGTAAGGTTGCAGGATACAAAATCAATATACCGAAACCCATTGCATTTTTATACACCGATAATGAAGCATCAGAAAGAGAAATCATGAAGACAGTCTCATTTGCAGTTGAACCAAAAAGAATAAAATACTTAGGAATAAACTTAGTCAAAGAGGTGAAAGACCTGTACTCTGAACTATAAAACACTGATGAAAGAAATTGAAGATGACACAAACAAATGGAAAGATATTTCATGCTCATAGATTGGAAGAACAAATATTGCTAGAATGTCCATACTATCGAAAGCAACCTACAGATTTAATGCAATTACTGTCAAAATAACAACAGCACTTTTCACAGAACTAAAACAAACAATTCTGAAATTTGTATGGAACCACAGAAAAACCCAAATAACCCGGGCAGTCTTGAAAAAGAAAAGTAAAGCTGGAGGCATCCCAATACCAGACTTCAAGTTATATTACAAAGCTGTAGTGATCAATACAGTATGGTACTGGCACAAAAATTGACACATATATCAACAGAACTGAATAGAAAACTGAGAAATGAACTCACAATTATATGGTCGATTACTCTTTGACAAAGCAAGGAAGCATATCTAATGGGAATAAGAGAGTCTCTTCAACAAATGGTGTTGGGAAAACTGGACCGTAACATGCAGAAGAATGAAACTAGAGCACTTTCCTACTCCACACACAATAAATTCAAAATTGATTAAATACCTAAATGTGGGACCCGAAACAACAACAACAACAAAATCCTAAAAGAGAGCACAAGCAGTATTTTCTCTGACATCAACCATAACAACATTTTTGTAGGTACATCTCCTAGGCAAGGGACGCAAAAGCAAAAATAAAGTATTGGGACTACATCAAAATAAAAAGCTTCTGCCCAGTGAAGGAAACAATCAATAAAACTAAAAGACAATCTGTGAATGGGAGAAGATATTTGCGCACAAAAAATAGTGCAATTAAAAATGAGCAGAAGACATGATGCGACAGTTCGTGAAAGAAGACATCCAGCTGGTCAACAGACACATGAAAAGATGCTCAACGTCACTCATCATCAGGGAAATACATATCCAACTACAACGAGAGATCACATCACACCAATCCGAATGGCTAAAATTGAAAACACAAGAAACAACAAGTGTTGGCGAGGATGTGGAGAAAGGGGAACTCTTATGCACTGTTGGTGGGAAAGCAAACTGGTGCAGCCACCCTGGAAAACAGTATGGAGCTTCCTCAGAAAGTTAAAAATAGAGCTACCCTGCAACCCAGCAATTGCACTACTAGGTATTTACCCCAAAAATTCAAGAACACAAATTCAAAGGGATACATGCACCCCTGTGTTTATAACAGCATCATTTATAATACCCAAATTATGGAAGCAGCCCAAGTGCCCATCGACAAATGAATGGATAAAGACAATGTGTTATGTGCATACACACACACACACACACACACACACACACACGTACGTGTATGTACACGCACAATGGAATATTACTTAGCCCCAAAAAAGAATGAAATCTTGCCATTTGCAACAACATGGGTGAATCTAGAGAGAGTATAATGCTAAGTGAAATAAATCATTCAGAGAAAGACAAATATCGTATCATTTCACTCATGTGTGGAATCTAAAAACAAAACAAATGAACAAAGGAAGAGATAAACCAAAAAACAGACTCTCGACTCTAGAGAACAAACTGGTGGTGACTGCAGGGATAGTGGGTGGGGGATGGGTGAAACAGGTGAAGGGGAGTGAGAGTACACTTATCTGGATGAGTGCTGAGTGATATGTGGAAGTGTTGAATCACTGCATTGTACACCTGAAACAAATATAACACTGTACATTAATTATACTGTAAAATTAAAAAAAAATTGAGAAAGGTAAGTTAGCTTATCTGTCCTCAAACCAGAGGGTATCTTGTATAAAGTACCAGCGCATGGTAGTATTGAGCGGTACCATTTATAGACAGTAACCATGCAGAGATTGAGATTTCTATGTCAGATTTTCCCTGTGTTAGGAGGTGTCTTTTTTCTACATATGTCAGTCAGTGACACCAAGAAGAATCAAATTTCTGTGACTAACAGACAAAAAAAAAGCCAGGTGGGTCCTTCTATTTAGATGATGGTTGCATTTCATTTTCTAGTGAGGCTTCCATAGAAACACATCTTCATAAAGGAAGAGAGAAGTGAGCCTTCATGTTTCCTGTCAAGGGGAGAATCGCTCATTTGGTGTATTTGAAAGATGTTCGTTGCACGTCTTCAAAGGAGTCTGTGTTGAAACTGTGCCAACGACCTGGCTGAATGTGAAAACCCTGAGTGCTCCTTACTGTGTCACAGCATTTAGACCCACTTCAGTAATTTTGAAAGACACGACCTGTAATTTTTGGCCTAGAGTTGGTCAGGTGCTGGGGCCAGCTCACACTAGCTCATTATTACATTTCCAGGAATTTTGTGAGCTGCTTGATACCACTTAGGTACTTTAAATGAAGAGGATATTTACAGCAAAGAACTTGGGAATGGCTATAAATCAGATCTTTTTTTTTCCCCCTGTCTTTAGAGGCTCTTGCTGAATATTTACCAGCACACTGCTGCACGTAACTCAAATATTTGATTTATTACCTGGATGTTAAAAAGCCAAGTCAATCATTTCATAATTGTTGATATATAACCAGTTTTCTTCTGTCTGCATGGATAAGAATCTCTTGCTAGCCCTGGTGCAGCACATAGAATCAAAATGTTTAATTTGATCCAATAGTGCAATTTGGGGGACTGAAAAGAGTATCTACTTCCTATACAGACAAGATGGTTTTAATTCCTATCTCCCTGCTCCTCCCCACTGAGAGCAACGACAAGCCCTAGAAATAATGCAAGGAACAACCAAAGAATCCTGAAGGGTGAAAAGCAGAAGGCAAACTGCTTTGGGATCTCAGAATTGCAGGAACAACATAAGAGCAGGTGTCTTATGATGCCATACCCAATAGAAAAAGAATATTCAGACCTGGTGTTTCTGACCTCCATGTTAGCTACAGAGGATGGCTCAGGTAAACCATCCCTCCCTTCCTGAATCCCTCTAACAACACTAGGTAAGCCTAGCACCACCCACAAAGGGGATTGCTGTGGAGTCCTGCCAACAGTATGTGGCTGGGGGAGGCACCCTCCTTCCCTGCCAGCACCGAGATGCTTCTCACCCAAAGACACCAAGAGTCAAATTCCCACCAAATTGATGTGTTGATTTTAATGCAACTCCTATGGAAATCCCAGCAAGCGTTTTTTGTAGATATAGACACACTTATTCTACAATGTAGAAGACAAGACCACAGCTCTAAAACAGCAGAAACCATTTGAAAAAGAAGAACGAAGTAAGGTGGTCATGCTACCATATATGAAGTTTTGCCTTGGTCCCGTAGTAATCAAGACAGTATGGCATTGCTGGAGGGATACACTGTGCTCGGTGGAACACAGTCATGAAACCAGAAACAGACCCACACAACCCACACTTCAACTGATTTTTGTCAAAGTTGCAAAAGTAATTTAATGGAGGAGAAACATAGGTTTTCAGCAAATAAAGTTGGAGCAATTGCAGTTTTATCTATAGGCACCCAACTAACAAAACAAAGAAACAAAACCCTCAACCATAAATCTTCAACAAAAGTTAACTCAAAGTTGATCATGGATTCAAACGTTAACATGTTATTTTTAAAGAAAAAACCAGAAAACAATCTCATAAAGATGAAAAACTTTTGCTATTTGAAAGCCTGTGTGAAGACAATGGAAAGATAAATTACATACTGGGAGAAGATATTCACAAACTTCATATCCAGTACAGGACTAGTATCTACAATAATAAAGAACAGTCAAGACCCAAGAATAAAAGAAAAAACTATCACAAAAAGATGGAGCACAGAGGATTTTTGGGCAGTGAAACTATTCTATAGGAAACAGTAATGACGGATGCCTGTCATTATACATCGTCAAAACCCGCAGAATGTACACCACCAAGAGTAAACCACAGGTGTCAGTTAATAACTGTGCAGGGGAGAATGATGTGTGGGAACTCTATATTTTCTGCACAATTTATCTGTCAATCTAATGCTGCTCTAAAGAAAAAAGTCTAGTAATTTCATTAAGAATGAAAATACAAATTGACTATTCCGGCTACATTTTCCTCCTTCACCAAGGACTTAGGGAAAATTCCTCCATATCTGCACATGGAACATGCCGTCGTCAACCAAAGGCAGGTCCTATGCAGGTAGCTTTGTTCTGTTGACAATTCTGGAGAGGCCATCTGAGCAGCCCACATCGTGCTGCTGGTCACTCACGGAGGCATGGTGAGCCTGAAGGATTGCTCTGGTTCAACACACCCCACACCTGAGCCTTCGACTCTGCACTCTTCACGGCACATCCCCTTTCTCCCCATCCTTCTCCCCTCCACACACAACCAGGGGGCACAGAGAAGAACACAACAGCGTTCCACAGGCACATCTTTGGAGGGGAGACTATTTCCTCCCGTCTACATGCAGCAAACAGCGTGACGAACATTTGTTCTAAGTGCATGCGTTCCACTTGACAAAGCTCTGTTATCTGTGATTTTAGGTGCACCTGGAATACTAAGACTATAGCTCAACTTTGCATCTTACTAAAAGACAAATGGAGCTCCTTGATCCTGGCCAGAACCAAGCCCTTAAGAGTTCAATGAAAAACTAACTGACTGCGGTGACTCACTGGCTTTGGGGTTAGCACAGTGGCTCTTGTTTGAATCTTGATTTACCTCAAACCTATATCTTAAAGGAAAAGGATTGCCACTCCTACTAACACTACTCCAGATAAACCACTGGCATCAGGAGACACCCTGAGTTTAAAATAAGGCTTGCAATACACAGCAATGTTTGAAAGACATGAGGAGTAAGCGTTAATGTGAAAAAAAATAGAGAATTGGTAAAGACTTGATTTTGGGTAGCTAATCCAAGAAAAGTAAGGCATTCTCCTTGTTTTCCATGGCATGTATAATCCCTTTTAAAAATTATTTTGGAATTTAGGATTGACTATTCTAAATATGACTAAAATATTTATTTTAATATTGGGAGCCTGGTAAGGTGAAAGTTAAAATACAATGCTCACATTCAACTTTATGATTTATACTTATGTACAAATTCAGAGATGATTATATTGTGATATTTCTAAGGATAATGAATTAATAACTCTACCATGAGCTAATGGTTGAAGCATCTTTTCCGGTTGGAATTTTTTTTCCCTGCATTTTTCAGGTCAAACTAAATATTTTACTCTTTAAAGATGAAGTTCACTCATTAATATTCTGTCATTCTTTAACCGTAAAGAGCAATTTGGGTGAGAAGCAACAGAGTCCAAAAGGCAATAATAGAAATGTTAAAAAACAAATAAAAAATCTCCACCTGACCAGAATGTCATATCTACATTTGATTTTTCTGGAGAAAGAGACAAAACACTAATGTTAAGGATTCTTCCATCCACCATAACCCACCCAAAAAAATTACGTACAGTTAACCCTTGAACAACACGGGGGTTAGGGGCACTGAACCCCCATGCAGTTGAAATTTGCATATAACTTCTGACTCCCCCAAAACTTTACTATCAGCCTACTGTTGACCAGAAGCCTTACTGATAATATAAATGATCGATTAACACATATTTTTTATAGTACATGCATTATATAGTGTGTTCTCACAATCAAGTAAGCTTGAGACAAGAAAATGTTATTAAGAAAAACATGAGGAAGGGAAAGTACACTTACAGGACTGTCCTGTGTTTATTGAAACAAATCCATGTGTAAGTGGATGGTCACAGTTCACATTTGTGTTGTTCAAGGGTCAACTGTGTGTTTTTCTTGGTTTCCTTTGGAAAAGAGTATGGGAATGGTTTCTTCAAACTCGAACCCATCCTTTGCCCCAAATGTAAATGAAATGTTAAAATATCATTCACAAAGTCTCCTGGGGGCTCTTTCACACTGAATTGTCTCCCCCCAAAATGCACATGTTGAAGCCCTAAGCCCCAGGACCTCAGAATGGGGCTATATTTGGAGGTGGGGTCTCTAAAGAAGGGATTATGGTAAAATGAGGTCACTAGGGTGGCCCTGATGGCATAGGACTGGGGTCCTTATAAGAAGAGGGGATGAGGACACAGACACACGTGGAGGGATGACCATGTGAGGACACAGGGCAAATATGGCATCCAGACGCCAAGGAAGGGGCATAATCTAACCTAGAAATTGCTTCAGGGGCACAAATAGAACCACTAGTTATTTCCACCGTGGAAATGTCTCCTCTAATGGAGAACCCGTCTCTCTTCTTTTTTCCATACTGACTGTCTTTTGCCAAATTGGAAGGCACTCCTGAGATCTTTTGAAGGTCTGCGTTCCTCTGTTCGTTTTTCACAGCACAGACTGTGGAGTGGAGTCTGTCTGCCCGTTTATGAAATACTCCTCCATCTGCCCTGGATGTCTGCCTCTCAGCCAACTTGCATTCCTTCCTCTGAGGAAGTGCCTTCTTTCCATGTTTGTTTGTTTTTTTGGTTTGTGTCTAATCTTTCAACTTCTTTATTGTAAATAATCGCAGATTCACACGCACTCATAAGAACTAATATAGAGCGATTTCATGGATGCTTTACCCTGTTTTCCCCATCTTGTTAAATTTCAATAATGTATCACGATGAGGATATCGTTATGAATACAGCCAAGATACCGATCTTTTCCATCAGAGGACCCTCACGTTGCCCTTTCAGACCTGCACGTACCTTCCTCACCTTACTAATCCTTCCTCAACCTAAAAACCACTCATCTGTTCCTCATTTCCATAATATTTTTCACTTAAAGAGTGTAACATAACCAGAACTGGACAGTATGGAATCCTTGGGGATTGACTGATGTGTCCAGTCAATCATTCTCTTGTGATCTATGCAACTTGATTCAGGTATCTATCATTCATTCCTTTCTATTGCTGAGTACTCACACCGTATGGAAATCCCTCCTTATCCATGGGGGCTATGTTTCCAGCCCCCAGTGGATGCCTGAAATCATGGATAAGTAAGGAACCTATGGGGATGTCTGGGTGGCTCTGTCGGTTAAGCATCTGCCTTCAGCTGAGGTCATGATCCTGGGGTTCTGGGATCGAGTCCCCGTCAGGCTCCCCGCTCAGTGGGGAATCTCCTTCTCTCTCTCCCTCTACCCCTTTTCTCACTCGTACTCTCTCTCGCTCACTCTTTCTCTCTCAAATAAATAAATAAAATCTAAAAAAAAAGGAACCTGTGCAACATATGCTCTGTTTTTTTCCTATACACACATACCTATGATAAACTTCGCTTTGTAAATTAAGTAAGTTATTTGTAAGTAAGAGATGAACAAATAACTTAGTAGTAAAATAAACTAGTTTTAACAATATACTGTAAAAAAAGTTAACGTGAATGTGCTATCCCTCTCTCTCAAAATATTGTCGTGTCCTCACCCTTGTCCCTCTGGTGATGGCTTGAGATGATGAGATGCCCGTATGGTGAGATGAAGAGAGGCAGGTGACGTAGGCATTGTGATGTAGCGTGAGGCTACTGTCAACCTTCTGGCGACCATCAGGAAGAGCATTGGCTTCAGAAACCGCGGATGGGGTGGGGGTGGGAGGGGACATGCATATGCATGTATCACAGTTGCACGTCATTCACTTGCTAAAGAACTCAGGGGGCGTGTCCATTCTGGCGCCATGTGCCTAACACTGCTAGGATGATCTGCATACAAGAGCTTATGTAGCACAACTTTCCATTTCTCTGGCATAAATGCCCAAAAGTTGTGGGTTGTATAGTCGCTGCTTGTTTACTTTTTTAGGGAAATTACCAAACAGCCTTCCAGAGAGACAGTTCCATGGATGTTAGCATAGAATCGTACACATGACTCAGTGTCTGCACAGTTTCGCCAGCATTTCATGTCCGCAATTCTGTTTTTTATTTTGGTCATTTCACAGAGGGGTGGTGGTATCTTGTGGTGGCTTTAATTTACAATTTCCCCGATGCCCAATGACAGCAAATCTCTTTTCATCCCTTTGCCATCCATAAGCCTCTGTGGCTGTCTTTGTCCCATTTTCTGATGAGCCTGCATGATTTCCTTCATTGTTGAGTTTGGAGAATTTTTTTAAACGTCTTTTTTATGTATTTGAGAGAGAGAGAATGCAGGCAGGGGAAGAAGCAAAGGGAGAGGAGAGAGAGAATCTCAAGCAGACTCCCTGCTGAGCACAGGCCCCCCCCCCCCCCCCGATGTAGGACTTGATCCCACGACCCCAAGATCATGACTCGAGCCGAAATCAAGAGTCAGGTACTTAACCGACTGAGCACGCCGAGTTTGAAGAATTTCTTATATATATTCTAGTTATTGGTCCTTTGTCAGATCTGTGGGTTGCAAATATTATCTTTATCTTGGCCAGTATATTTTTACTGTTTTTTTTTTCTTCTTTAATCACTTTATTAAGTTTCAAACAAGGAGAATTTTGAGATCTGACCTCGCTGCAGTTTTATCTTTTCAGGCTTATTTTGCGGGGAGAAATATTTTATGAGTTCTTGCTCTTCATATATATTTACTGTAAAAGAAATAGCTTTGTATGCCGTGTAAGTTACTAATCCAATTTTACTCAAAGGCCTAAGTGCATGACTGCTTATTTTACATTATTTTCCTGGTTAAGGATATGCATGCATTCCAGGATTTCATTGTGATCCTAGTTGCTACAGTTGTACTCTCCTTCCATAACATAATGTGGATCTTAAACAAATTTACAAGGGAAAAAGCCAAATGTATCATATTTTATTCTCATCTTCATATTACTGAGCAGATATTTTGTGACAAATAAACTTCCACCCTACGTATTAGATAGAATGTTTCCTAATATTAACACAGTAAACAAAATCAGAATACCCATCACAGTAGATGCATAATTACTGATTAAAATTCGATACTCTTCCTGAATGTTAAAGTAAGAAAATCAACCAAAGTATCAGGAAGAGAAGGAAACACCCTAATTCGATACATAAATTTAGAAAAATCCAGCCTCATAATCATACTGAGAATGAAACATGAGGACCTCTCCCTTCAAAGTTAGGAACAAAGGAAGCATATGTATTATCTTGATATACGTTCAGGACTTTGGGTAAGATGCTTGTCAGCACAGGGGAAAAAGTATACAAATTTTAAGAAGAAAAGCACGAACATTTTCACAGATAAATGTGCATCAGTCATAAAAATGGACAGAAACAGTTATCAATCAGTAACTCAGTAATTGATACAAGATCAATACAATCATAAAAAATTATATTTTCCTACTTGACAGCAGAAAGTCATACAATGCTTTTTTAAAATACAAACCATTTACAATAACAATAATGTACAGTGTATGTGGGGATTTATCCGGGAAAACACTTTGTGTGACTTTTTGCAACTTTTGGGAGGAAATGACAAAATTAGATTTAAAAATGTGAGAAAAACTTTATTCTTTATACTTTTGAATTTCTGCTTATTGTCTGTGACTTTTCTTCATGCAGTGGCTTTATCAAGAAGGACCATAAAATTGTGGTCACAGGTTACCATAGTGATCGGCAAGTGTGTGGGATTACAACATCCAGAGCGAAAACGCCCATCACTGAGGAAGGAACTTTTGAACAATGCAAAGAATTCTTCCAGGAACCTATCAGAGAAAAATTCCCCTTCCAGGCTAACATAGTTGAGCCTGTATAAAATCCAAAACCCACAATAGCTTTCTCCCCTCTGGACAGGTGTTCACAGAATTCCTATTCGATGAAAGATGCGCCTTTCCTGAGGCTTGACCACTTTCGCGGTCTTCTGTGGCATGCATACTAACAAGGAAAAATACAGAAGTAGAGGCACTGACTTTGGACCAGGGTCCTTGACCTTGACCAAGGTGGCTTGATGGTCTGACCTTGAGATCGTTTTTAGACTTCCAAGCCGAAAACACTCTGTGGTTGACAGATCAACACAGATACCGTGTGACGAACCATCTCGTGAGAACTACGCACTAGCGTGCTTCATAGAAGCAGAAAATCAAGAAAAAACACGCAAATGCTCATTAAATTCATCCTCCTGGCCATGTGAGACGTGTATTAGCATCCACACCCCAACCCGGCTGACATTGCCCCTGTGATACACACACGTGTGTCCATCTAGGTATTTGTTACCGAGCCAGCTCCTCGTGAGTTCACCATTGTCCTTATGCGCACATCAGGGCTCTTTCAGGACGTAATTTGTAAGAGACTCATTTGTGACTTTCTGGAAGAGAGTGTACTGTGTGAGCATCTGAGGGCATCCCGTCTCTCCGAGATGGCCCATCGGAAGGAGGGGACCGCCAGGTCCCGGGATAAGAGGTAGGAAGGGAAGGCGGTCAATGGTTTCTTCTAAATCAGCCCAAATCAAATCTCAAAGCTGCAATCTGCCTCCCTCTCCCGCAGACGACTTGTTAAAATGCAGATTCTAATTCTCTCCATATGCGGTGTGACCTCAGGCACACCTTCCTTCCTTCCTTCCTTCCTTCCTTCCTTCCTTCCTCCCTCCCTCCCTCCCTCCCTCCCTCTCTCTCTTTCTCTCTTTCTCTCTCTCTCTTTCTTTCTTTCTTTCTTTCTTTCTTTCTTTCTTTCTTTCTTTCTTTTCTTCAAGAATTTATGTATTTATGTGACAGAGAGAGCACACAAGCAGGGGGAGCGACAGGCAGAGGCAGAGGGAGAAGCAGACTCCCCCCTGAGCAGGGAGCCTGATGACGGAACTCGATCCCAGGACCCTGAGATCATGACCTGAGCCGAAGGCAGACCGTTTCCTGACTGAGCCACCCAGGCGACCCCAGGTGCGCCTTTCTAACACCTCCCAGGAGATGTTGCTTTGCTAGTTCTCAAACATTCCATTCAAAATCGGGCAAAACAAATGCAAACCCGTCCCTCGTTTGGTGTCTAGACAGTGTTTATCGTGTGGGAAGTGTCGTAGTGGGGACAGGTCTGAGATGGTTTCTGAATTCCTAAGAATAGTCTCTGTCTTTATCTGGACATTAATCATACATCCTTATGTTTGTAAAAAGTCCATAGCATGTTACGCTTCTTAATTTTCAATGTTTTTAATCAGAATGGTTTCTTTCGGTAAAATTATTCTTTAATCAAGCGAGAAAAAAAAAATCCACGTATTTTCCCCCTAGTCATCTAGTAGAAAGTTGACTCATTTCAAAGCAAACGTTCTCAGCATTAAAGCAGATGACGTCTTTTGTAGTGGGCACAAATGTTAGTTGAGTCATGATAGCAGAATGCTGACCACTCGGTCTTGAGCAGTGATTGCATTTTTTGAATGAAATTGGGCACAAAGAGTACTAGCCAAGGCTGAAACACAACACCTAGCAATTCTGGAGGGCAAAGTGGAGCAAAACAGTCTATTATTTTAGAATAACATGTATTTTGGCTGCTCATACAAAGCATGTCGCTTTGAAATAAATGGCCATGCTTCCCAAACACAGTCATCACACAGGAATAATTTGGGACCCATGTTGTAGGATTTGTCTTTCTGTAAAATGCCATGAAGCTCTCCTTCCGTGAAGCCCTTCACAATGTCTTTGTAAATCTTGTTTCAAATTGCAGAAGGAAATGTTCGCTCAATTACACACTTGGGAGCGAATTTTAAAGAGCCTCACACGCGGTCATTTCATCCACCAAAAAGCCTCGTAACAGGAGTAATTGCTTGGTAAACTGTTGCTTGCGCTGATTAACTTTTCAACAAATAATTTACCAGCTTACAGTCACCTAGTTACATGCGTGCCAATCTAAATATAATCTACAGCCAATCTCTGCTAATTTCTTACAGTCTTGTAGTTACAAAATGTTCAATGCAGAAGGGTTCTATCTGTGGCCATGGGACTTAATCACTCTAAATTCTAAACATTGCCATTTGGCAATTCTTCATGTTTTGTTTTGTTTTTAATTGTAGAATCCCTAAATCTAAAATTACAAACATCTGAAAAATTTCTAAGTTTGGGTAATGGGTCGCTGCATAAAATGTGCCTTTAAAATTTATTTCCGTGGGCAATATTTTCATGTTTCAAAATTTAAAAACCAATGTATCCACAGATAAACACTGGGAAACCTTGCCTCTATAGGTGCCCCATACAGACAGTCCTACCAACCCCATTAGATATTTTGCACGTTTTTGTATATTGTCCCAGTATTTTTTATGTACTTATCAAATATAAGTATGCATGCAAGTAGAATAAACACAAATGTATACTTAAATAAGTGTTCACAAGTGTGCATATATATATATTTTCATTCATCCTTTTCACTCAAAATTCAGATGTGCACTTTGACTTTTATTCCCCAAGTAATTGTTTATCCAAAAGAACGTCTTTTCCGATCCCTTTCACAGGATGATTTTTTCTTTTTCTCTTTCCCACCCCAGTAGTATTCCATGCGTTAGACGGCTCCTTGTAGGTGTGCAGGCTTTTCTCGTGGCAGAAAGCGTGTGCGGACTAACCACGCACCTGCCGCTTCTGTAGGGAAAGAAAAACGTCTTCTCCAGCTACACGGCCAGGTTCTCGGCTGTGTCTTGGTAACAGCAGAGGGATTCACAAGAGAAAAGCATACAGGTGTGTGCAGTATCAGTTCCATGTGACATGGGAGCCTTTGTAAGCAAGTGAAAACCCTGAGAAACATTTTTATACTGAGCTTGTTGAAGAGTGCACAGTCTTAGCCAGATGCAGGAGGACAGCAGGGTAGGAGCTCAGGGTAGCAGACCAGGGGGAGTTGGCAAGATTCGTTTGGATTCCTCTTGCCGTCCCTCTGTGTCGGATGTAAGGACGCTCCTCTCTTCTGGGTTTAGCGAGGGCACCTCTCGCCTGGGGGTATCACGACCTGCTTCAGGGAGGAGTCAGAGAGCCCTTCCTGCACCTGCCATTTCCCACATTCCACGAGCTGAAAATAGGGAGCGTGCCGCGGTGCCCTGATTGGCATACTGCGTCCTGAACCCTATCACTTCACATTAATGCATGCGTGTCAAAAGGGTACGTGTTCAGAGGAAGGTAGGTTCAGTTGGCAAGTACTCTTGTCATCCTGACGGTTTGCCATTCGTATCCCTGACAGTCTGATCTACAAACCGTGTGGATTTGACCTTGGATGCAGTGCTCCGAGTCAGGTGCCATATTTTACATGAATATGCACGCATACAGACGCACACTCAAAGACGCACACACACACAAACACACAATCCAGGGTTGTCCAGCTGGGACTGCCAGTTGGATTTCCATCCCACGTACCATCTTGAACTCCAGGAAGAATCACAACTGGGCAAAGCCATGTCCATGATGCTTGAGAACTGTCCCTATGAAGCTCGATCAGCCTGATTCACACCAGCAACTCCTTTGTCCTCAGACAAGATTTTCTATCCATCCTCGAACTGCTCTGCTCCTTGAAGCCTCTTAAACAACTGTTCCCCCTTGTCCTTGGGTCCCCCTTCAGACCTTTCAGATCGGTTCCTTCTTTCACTCATCACCCGTTCCTCGTCTTTTGCAGACACTGCTGCATCAAAGCAAAGCAAGCCTTTCAAAACACACGGCTTCTCGAGTTTCCGTCTTTGTATTAAACTCTCTCATTGCCACACTCATTCAGGTGGCCTTGAAAACCATCAGTGATTAGACTTCCCTTTCGTATTCAGACCTATTTTCCCCCTACAGGAATTTCTACACAAGTTTCCTATAACATCAGACATGCTTTCGTTCATTCGTATAGTTTATTCTTTCCTTCCACAAACACGTCCTGAGTCCTCTGCACATTCCAGAAAGCGGTGGGGCTGTTTCATGCATCACCAGCTCGTGCTTTGTGTACCAATAACTTTGATTTCTTTGTGACCACGTAACGATGGAGTATCTGCCCCTGAGTCCTTAGCGGTACCGCTTGGCCTTTCACAGTTGCTAAGGACTTCCCTTACGGTGCTGAAGAGCACTTCAGTATGAAATTGATGAAAAATCTTGAAAGGCAAACATCCTTGCACGTAACAGAAAGACAAATGCCTCTCTCCCTTAGGCTACACCTGTCAGGGAACCATGACCAAAAAAATGAAGTGCTCGTGTTAAATAAATGAAAATATAGGTATTTAATTACTACCATACTACTGACATTCATGCCTAGTATGTATACATGTATATCTATATAACACATGTATCCTATGTATATACATATAACACACGTATATTATGTATATTTCACTTTGTGTGAAGTATACAGTGTAATAGTTACCATATTATACATATGAAGTATGCAATATAATACTATACTGTATTATGTAGATGAAGTATACAATATAATTGTTACTATATTATACATATGAAGTATACAATATACTATACTATATTATATAGATGAAGTACACAATATAATAGTTACTATATTATACATATGAAGTATACAATATAATTGTTACTATATTATATATATGAAGTATACAATATAATACTATACTATATTATATAGATGAAGTATACAATATAATAGTTACTATATTATACATATGAAGTATACAATATAATTGTTACTATATTATATATATGGAGTATACAATATAATACTATACTATATTATATAGATGAAGTATACAATATAATAGTTACTATATTATACATATGAAGTATACAATATAATTGTTAATATATTATACATATGAAGTATACAATATAATACTATACTATATTATATAGATGAAGTATACAATATAATAGTTACTATATTATACATATGAAGTATACAATATAATTGTTACTATATTATATATATGAAGTATACAATATAATACTATACTATATTATATAGATGAAGTATACAATATAATAGTTACTATATTATACATATGAAGTATACAATATAATTACTATATTATATATATGAAGTATACAATATAATTGTTACTATATTATATGAAGTATACAATATAATACTATACTATATTATATAGATGAAGTACACAATATAATAGTTACTATATTATACATATGAAGTATACAATATAATTGTTACTATATTATATATAGATGAAGTATACAATATAATACTATACTATATTATATAGATGAAGTATACAATATAATGTTACTATATTATATAGATGAAGTACACAATATAATAGTTACTATATTATATATATGAAGTATACAATATAATAGTTACTATATTATACATATGAAGTATACAATATAATACTATACTATATTATATAGATGAAGTACACAATATAATAGTTACTATATTATACATATGAAGTATACAATATAATAGTTACTATATTATACATATGAAGTATACAATATAATAGTTACTATATTATATTAAAGCAATGTGTATCATACATTAGTATATGTTATATGTGATAGGTATTAATATATAATGCTGTGTGTTAAAATTATAGTATACTATATGTTATAGTATATACATATAGTATGCATGTATTTTATTATTTTCTTTGTATATAATTTTATTCTTTGCATATGATTTTATTCTTTGTATGTATGTGCACATATACACACACATATAGACACAATTGCTGCATCTCCTTCATTATATTTAAGACAAAGATAAACATTTTTACTACATTTGTAAGTAGCAATATTTCCTAATAAATTAAAAGATTTTTTTTCAGAATTCCTGAGGAAGCACAGCAAACATAAATCAGAGGAAAGTAATTTTACTATCCACATTTTAGAAACCCTGCAAATATCCTTTAAGATTATTAAAGATGCATTTGCATGAGCCAAGCTCCATCCTGTCCCTAATTTTTATCAGGCATGCTGGCTTCAGAGCAGCTGATGTGGTTCTTGATTTCCCCAGTGGCTCCCGGGACGCTGCAGGGTTTCAAATCAAGGGAGGTTGACTCCCCCAGAATGAGAATGAGGGAATTTATTTCCTGCCAAGAATTCAGGAGTGCTTCAGAGAACAGAGCGTGCTTTCTCAAGACTCTTCAGCAAAATATCTCTAACAAACATGTGGAGAGGTTAAGAGAGAATCCTTTATTCCCCAGTGTTTTAAGAAACACTTCAAGTTTTCCGCTGGACCGGATCGGGGTCTTTTGTGGCTAAAATATCAGACTGTGGTGTTTAGACCAATGCAAATGACTTTGTATCACATGATTTAAATACTGAAGGATTCCACTGGAACATCTGGGAATAAGCCACATTCCCCACAACATGGCCTGCAGCAGCAAGGACTTCAACAATCCAGGGAGGGGATGAGACCCACCTAAACTTTCCGTCCCCTTATTCCTGTGCCTGTGGATTGTTCTGGCCCCGTGTCACCTGACCTTACATGTCCACTTACATTGGCATGGGGCTCCGTTTCACAGTGCCTACACGAGCTCACTTTGTGTGGCCTGGGGTCTTTGCTCTTGGTTGAGTAGGTGATAGGTTGGGGGTCTTCTATCCACGTCTCTTTCGTTCTTGATTTCTTATTCTCCCTCCACTGAAATCCTCTACATTTCAGTGATGACAAGAGGCAGTGGCAAGCCAGTTCCCATTGGCAGAGGGCCTTAGCGGGGTCCCGCATTTATTTCCAAGCATATTAGGGAGTCCAAGCTTCTGGACTTTGATTCTCCAAGAGTCTTGATTTATTGAGCATAGGAATGGGGTCAGGGGCCAGGGCCATGCAATTGTCACCTGCCCTCACCCCCAGGATACATTTGGCAATGTCAGGAGATGTTTTTGGTTGTCCCAACTGGGAAGGAATGCTGGGGGCATGGTGTGGGTAGATCGTAAACATCTTGCAGCAGATAGATTTTTCATTCTCTGACTTAGAAAGTCAACAGTGCTGAGGTTGGGAAACTGCATGAGAGGTTTTGGACATGTGGCAAGACTGCAGAGTTATGTGGAGGACGTTGTGTGAACCAGTGTGGGTCAGGATGGAGTCTCTATCAGGGACGGAGGTCTGTGTTCAGATTCTGTGGGAGTTGGGAGTGTAGATACTGCACGGGTTGAGTCTTGGGGTTTGTCATGGCACAATGCGGTAATGATCGGGACCCCCATTATGTGACATTTCCACTAGCTGAGACGTTCCAGATCTTGGGGTCTGGGTTCTTTCTCCAATGCCAGAACATGTTGGCCTGCTCTCTGCCCCACTTCCTAATAGGCTCCCTGAGCTGTTTGGAAAGACCCTAGAGGAAAAGACCCAGAGTATACTGGTACACGACTGGCATGCCTGGGTCTGGTCCCTGCATGCACACATTTCTTCCTGTGTCCACAACTGATGTTCCGACTAAGCCCTTCAGCCAAAAGTGGGCCTTACACAGACCTGAAGCGAGACATTGATGCATGGTTTGTACTGGAAAATGAGTGGCCACACCCCAAGACATCTCCATCAGAACCAAGGAACATCCATCATTGTGTTGATAGCCTGCACTCTACAAACATCCCGTTTGTGTGTGTTCGTTGGCTGGAGTAAAGACCAGGTCTTGCTTCAGAGGGATTTCCTCTGAAGGCCTTATATAAAAAGGCTGTGTTTTCTTGTGGGTTTTGGTTTGTTTTTCAGCTTCCTTTATTATCTTTACCGCTAAATACAAGTGACTAATGCTTTCCCGGGAGAGATCCGAGTGATGTTAAAGTTGCATGTGAATAAGGTACCATTGTACGTTGGCTGCAGTAAAGGACTTGCGTTGAGCTGGCACAGAGAATGTGCCCAGTTCTCTGGATCCCACAATAACCATGTCTTAGGTTGTTCAGGAATTCCGACCCAAGGCCAAGCAAGATCTGGCAGTAGCCCCTAAAATCAGGAATACATTATTCAACCCAAGCGGATATGATAAACAACAAAGCATATACTTTGCTAGGCTTTCAGACACAAGTGGAAACTTGACAGCAAATGTGTAGTGTAAAATTTATCAGTATTGTTAAAATTTAAAAACAAGCATACCAATGTAAATTTTTCAGAAAGTTGTTTGCTTTTACCAACATCATTTTTGTTCTTTCTCTGGAGAACAACGCAAACATGCATACATTATCCAGTGAGTGCATGCATCAGTAATTAATTGTAAGGTTCAAGTGCACCTTTGCAGCTTTGACCATAAAACCATATTTCTGGGATGCCTGGGTGGCTCAGTCGGCGAAGCATCTGCCTTCGGCTCAGGTCATGATCTCCGGGCCCTGGGATCGAGCCCTGAGTTGGGCTCCCTGCTCAGTGGGGACCCTGGTTCTCCCTCTGCCTGCTGCTCCCCATGCTTGTGCTCTCTCCCTTTCTCTCAGATAAATAAAATCTTAAAAAAATAAAATAAAACCATATTTCTAAAATAATCCGAATTGTATATTCCCATTAGCCTTTATTCATTAGTGGAAGAATTATTTCTCAAGATGAGGGGGACACGGGTATCACAGATCCAAAAGAATGATCTGGATTGGGTTGCAACTCTGAAAGTTGATCCTTAATTTACTCACACGTGCTTCAAACTCTGTGGACTTTACAGGGTTTTTTGACCTGGGGCCACTATTTAAATCATTCTATTGTGGGGGGGGGGGGACACACCCAAACCCACTTCGCCATGTAACACGTGTGAAAAATCTCTTGGTAAATTACTGCAGTTCTACACGTAAACGGACTGTCGTTAATTAGATTCAAACTGGGAATGAAAAAAATCTACTGAAATTTTGCTGGTAATCGGGAGGGCAAGACCCTTCCAGGTCTCCCAGGGAGAGCAGACCTGACTTTTTCTTCCTCCTTACAGAGGTCCTGAATCCTTAGAGTTCTAGTTTGAATACTTGGTATGGGTATAAAGTATTCAATGGCTGTTAAAGTGCATTTTGGTATACTGCTGTGGTTTCCAAATTGTCCAACATTCTCTCAATCTCTCTCTTTCTCTCCTGTCTCACACACACACGGGTACACATGTGCTCATTCACCACCACCTGGTTTCCTCCCCCTCTTCTTCTCTGCAGCAAATTTTTGCCTCTTCTGTTCTAAACATGGTCCACAGTTCATGACCTAAAGCAGATGTTTATGTCAGGAGACACTCACACTTGATGGAGATGCTCCCTAGCCCACATTTCTCCAGCGCACACTGGTCTTTCATAATACTATGTACAGTTGACCCTTGAACAACACAGGGCTTATGGGCACCAGCCCCCACACAGCTGAAAATCTGTGTATAACTTTTGACTCCCCCCAAACGTATCTACTAATAGCCCACTGTTAACCAGAAGCGTTTCCAATAACATAAACAGTGGAATCACACGTATGTGTATGTCTCTAAGCTACAGAAAAGAAAACCGTATTGAGAAAGTCATAAGCGAAAATACGTGTATAGTCCTGTACTGTAGTTATCAAGAAAAGTCTGCGTGTAAGTGGACCTGTGTGTTTCAAACCCGTGTTGTTCAAGGGTTGACTGTATGTGTACAAATGAATATATAGAGTATGTATGTATGTATGTTGTTACAGTCTCATATGAGCCTTTATGATCCTTAAACTCACCGCCCCACACTCCGTGCTTTCTGTGGAGGGGTCCTACTCTCTCACTTGTCACATAAGCATCCCGGGAACTCTTCATGCCTTAATGCAAGCAGCCATGACATCCTGTCCATTGGCTAGACCTTGTAAGTCCTCTTTGACATCTCTTTTGTTGTCTGAGTTCAAGGATGGATTATTTAAAGGTGGTACCATAAAATATCACTGTGTGGGGTTGCTGCAAAATTATGACCGATGGAACTTTTCTGACTCCTTGCAAGCCTTATGCGTCTAGATTTTACACTCTCGTTGCCATCTGTGTCATCTGCATTTCTATAATCTGCTTGAAATCAATCTATGGTCAGGCCAGTCTATTAATCAGAAAACTGGCCAATTTCATAGGAAGCAGATGGGAAAAATAATACTTAAATCATTTGCTTCATGTCACAAAGACAATAATACCTAGAATCATACCATCATTTCTCTGTGAAATCTCCAGCAGTGTAATCCAAGACCTCATTTTGGATACAAAAATTAGAATATAGATCTATGAAGTGGGTGGCCATTTTAACGCAGATCCCACAGAGGAAGCCAAGGCTGGCCCTTTACTCTTTGTTTCATGATCACTTTCTAAATTTCTTTTTTTTTTTTTAAAGATTTTATTTATTTTTTCGACAGAGATAGAGACAGCCAGCGAGAGAAGGAACACAAGCAGGGGGAGTGGGAGAGGAAGAAGCAGGCTCTCAGCGGAGGAGCCTGATGTGGGGCTCGATCCCACAACACTGGGATCACTCCCTGAGCCGAAGGCAGACGCTTAACCGCTGTGCCACCCAGGCGCCCCTCTAAATTTCTGAATTGAATCTTCCCTGATGACAAGTGTAGATACCTTTCAAGTTGATAGTTAATTAACACCTTAAAAGAATATTTGCCTTAAGTAAGTTTGATAAAAAATGAACAGTAAGACTAACTCAAAGAGGATATTCTGATAGGATTATCTTACGCTGCTGTATTTTAGCCATAGGGATGATGTTCTCATTTTTTTTTTTTTTTGGTTAAATAGTAAGATTGCATATTTTCCTTCCAAATTTATGATGTTGAGAGTTAACACTGCTTTAGCAGAAATGCTACAGTATGGGGCGCCTGGGTGGCTCAGTCGTTAAGCGTCTGCCTTTGGCTCAGGGCGTGATCCCTGAGTCCTGGGATCAAGCCCCACATTGAGCCCCACATCGGGCTCCTCTACAGGGAGCCTTCTTCCTCCTCTCCCACTCCCCCTGCTTGTGTTCCCTCTCTCGCTGGCTGTCTCTCTCTGTCAAATAAATAAATAAAATCTTAAAAAAAAAAAAAAAGAAAGAAATGCTACAATAGCACATATGCAAACAGGAATATAACAACAAGGCAGGCTTCACAGAGAGTTTTCAAGAAAGGACTGGGAAGACAGGTGGGAAGCACACTGTTGCTCTAAATGGGAAATCCAATGTATGGGAAGGCAGGAAGTTATCAAGGTTTAATAATCCCAAGTGGGAAATCCAATGTATTGAAAGGTAGACAGGTGTCCAGGTTTGAAAGGAATGAAAGGAAGCAAATTTAGGTGTCATTGAAAAGGTCAGCGTGATTTTGTGCAAACGAAGACCAAACCAAACTGTAAACAACAGTGAAATCCTTTGCCTTTTCAATGCCAGAGGAGTGAGGCAAACGTAGATTTCCATTGGTTCTGCCCAAGTGAAGTTGAAGCCATCATAATGCATTACATCACACTCAGTTGCCCCGGCAACAGCAGAGAGCTTGGTGGCTCCATGAAAAACTCGCTCCCAAAGGCCCTACCAGCTCATTCGGAGGTTGATGGCCATCTCTGTCAATCACCGGTCCATCCTTCGTAAGTCTTGTCTGATTCCTCAGTCCAGCTGATCCCGTGTGTGAAGAACTGAACCCCTTGGGAAAAAGGTAGGGGAAAAGGGAGCCAACCAAAAATCTTTGGTGACTTCTCAGTGTGATTTGCAGTAGAAAGTGGTTCGTCTTTATAAATCAATCCATAATTATAACTCAGCTCATAATCAATGTCTTTATGAAAGTTCTCATTGATTCACACCAGACTATGGTTCTCAGTGCAGGTGGGCATTGATATTACAGAGATCAGTCTGTTCTTATGACCTAATTTGGAATATTGCAGAGAAATAACGTATTTGACACCATTATCCTTTGACTTTACAAGTATTTGTCTTTACATACACATCTTTAAGAGCTCATAGATCTTTCTGTGTTTTTTTTCTGAATTTGCTTGAGCCTTCTAATTTATAAAATAGTTAATATCATTACCTATTATCACCTATTCTAACCCACTCACTGTATTTCTATTATTTGTAATTCTGACACGGTGCCTTCATGAGAGCTGTTTTATTGTTATTTTTGAGTGGCAGAAATACAACTAGGAGGTGAGAACTCATCTGAGAGAAGTCTTGCAAATCATTCTACAAAATTACACAGCTATGTTTCTCGTTGGGTTTTCGGGGTTTTTTGTTTTGTTTTGTTTTAGTATGTTAACACTTTTCTATTAAATGAAGCATAATCAAGTGAATATTTAAAACCAGCTGTGTTATGGAGTCCATGTTTGCATCCCACGCACATTCATGTTTTAAAATCCTAATGGCTCAGTTGGTATCGAGAGGTGAGGCCTCTAGGAGCTGATTAGGTCATGAGGAGGAAGCCCTCATGAATGGGATGTGTGCCCTTGTAGGAGAGCTCCCAGAAAGTTCCCTTGCTCCTTCCACTGAGTGAGGACACAGTGAGAAGACAGCCATGGATGAACCAGGAAGATCTCATGAGACCTCAGATCTGCCAGGGACTTGATCTTGGACGTCCAGCCTGAAAAACCATGAGAAATCAATGTCTGTTGTTGATAAGCAACAGTCTGTGGTGTTCTGAGAAATAGACTAAACTCATCAAAGTAATAACTATTTGCTAGTATGGAATTCCAGAAATACAAAGTGGAGGAATGTGAGATTGTGTGTCTAATATCGACAAGAAACTTGTATCTGAAAGTCTAAAAGAAACGTTTGGATTAACATTTCCAAAAGAAACTTTTCTTGAAATATCATTGTGAATTTAGGAAAAGAGGTGGTTAAACGCTAATATGAATCACAAGCAGAAACATGCTCAGTGTGTCATTTTGTAGGAAAACATGACAGTGCTTACATAAAATTCAGTGTCTTCATGAAATCTCAGGTAACTATTAGAAATAGTTAACGCATACGACCTCACCCCAGTCCAAATGGCAAAAATTAACAAGGTAAGAAACAACAAATGTTGGAGAGGATGTGGAGAAAGGGGATCCCTCCTACACTGTTGGAGGAAATGGAAACTGGTGCAGCCACTCTGGAAAACAGTATTGAAGTTCCTCCAAAAGTTAAAAATAGAGCTACCCTATGACCCAGCAATTGCACTGCTGAGTATTTACCCCAAAGATACAGATGTAGTGATCTGAAGGGGCATGTGCTCCCCAATGGTCATAGCAGCAATGTCCATAATAGCCAAACTGTAGAAAGAGCCTAGATGTCCTTCAACAGATGACTGGATAAAGATGTCATCCATATACACAATGGAATATTACTCCGCCATCAGAAAGGATGAAATCTTGCCATTTGCAACGACATGGATGGTTCACTAGAGGGTATTATGCTAATCAAAATAATCGGTCAGAGAAAGACAGTGATCATATGGTTTCACTCATGTGGAATTTAAGAAACAAAACAGGTGAACAAAGGTGGAGGGAAGGAAAAATAAAATAGGATGAAACAGAGAGGGAGACAAACCATAAGAGACTCTTAACTCTAGGAAACAAACTGAGGGTTGCTGAAGGGGAGGTGGGTGGGGAAATAGAGTAACTGGGTGTTGAGCATTAAGGAGGGCACGTGATGTTATGAGCACTGGGTGTTATATGCAACTGATGAATCACTGACCTCTACCTCTGAAACTAATAACATGCTATATGTTCGTGAAATTTAATTTAAATAAAAAATTAAAAGTTCAAAAAAATAGTTAGCATAGTTTTATTGCTGTTACATTATAGATGCAGGTATGTGTATATATATGCAGTAAATATATATGATATGTGCATATAAATGCGATTAGGGAAATAAATTATACAAAACTCTACCTGGAAACATAAAAGCAGTTGAGAAGGTTTCTTTTACTCCGATTCCCAAGGGGTTTGCCGTCAGGGTAACTAATGCAATGAGCTCATTATTAGCAGAATCATGATTAGGCTTCTTAAATGATCAAGCTGTTTTAAACAAGGCACCTGAAAAATACACTTTTAGGGTTTTAGAAATTTGGACACCATTCAAAGAAACTGTCCTTCTGGAATCTGGGTAGTGGGGGAATGTGGTTTTACTAAAATCCTCTATTTGGCCTTATCCGGGGTGAATGTCAGGAGAAATAGAAAATAGCATGGCATTAGAACGGTCTCAGTCTTGGTCAATACAAATATCCTGTTTATGTTACAATGTTTCATTGCTAATTATTCTTCAGAGGAGTGATGAGGAATTTATTAATACCAGTGGCTAACTGCTCACATTATTAAGGCCTTTTTTTTAATGTGTGTCTCAGCGTTCCATCAACCTCAGTTAGGCTACCTGGAACAAATTCGTCGTCTATAGCAACCTTCTATTTAGTTTTGGTTTTTTTTTTTTTTTTGCAACGAGAGAGAATTTTAAAATACAAATAGCAAAATGTCTACGTACTACTGCTGTCTCAGAAAATTAATTGCTAGCATTCTGCTGAACTTGCAAAAACCCCACAGTTAATGTAAAGAATCACGATGGAGGAAAAAGTGATGATTTGGGCTTCAGATATGAAGCCTTTTAGATATGACTATCAGAAAGTGTGTTTAGTCTTGTAGGTTTTTTAACTTTCTCTATGTTTGATTTTCTGGAACTAGAATAAATATTTCTACAGGTGTGTTTGAGTAAAAGCCACAAATCTTTGTATACCAAGCATTGCATCATCTCTGTGCTGGATGCAGCCGGATTTCTCTCCATGCGGCTACGGTAGTGGACTTCTGGGGAGTCAAGGGTTGGTCGCTGTGCTCTGCTCCAGGCTGGTAAATATGAAGCATATGTCCTGCTGCAGAATTTCCTCAAGAACATGGACACGGGGGTGCCTGGTGGCTTAGTGCATTAAGTGTCTGCCTTCGGCTCAGGTCATGATCCCAGAGTCCCAGGATCAAGCCCCAAGTCGGTCTCCCTGCTCAGCGGGGAGTCTGCTTCTCCCTCTGACCCTCCCCCATCTTGTGCTCTCTCTTACTCTCTCTCAAATAAATAAGTAAAATCTTAAAAAAAAAAAAAAAAAAGAACATGGACACAATGTCTGTGGCAGCCCAAACTCATCAACCAGAGAGAAGATGAAAACTTCCATTTCTCCTGCAGACCTTGAGTCTCAGCTCAGTGCATCATGCCTGGATGTTGGGTATGATGTCCTCCTTGTGGACCAGATGCCCAGTGATCTCAGAATCAGCCCTCTCATCCCACCGTGGATGGGGCATCTGGCACTGCCATCGAATCTTACCTTTTTCATCTGTACATTGTGCGTAAAGGAGTAGAAGTTCTCTCCTTCTCCTCACTCACTAGCATTTGGCCCACGTTGGGGAAAATGTGTAGGATTGTGGAAGTAACCAGGGACATATTTCATTTCACGCTCATGTACCACCTGTCCTTCTAAAAGAGACCTCATGCAGCATGCCATCCTAAACTTCCTCAGGATTATGGAATATGGTGAAGTTCAAAGGGATGTTGGTCATTGTTGGTTTTCAGAGTTTTGGAGGGAGTGGCATTGTGTCCCACCCATTCTCAAAGTGTGGTTTATTGATGACTTGCGTTTAGGATCAGAGTTAGACCAGAATGTCAGAGAATGGTGGGCCTATACTGCACATTGAACAAGCTCCCCAGGTGCCTAGAATGCATTCCTCAGTAGGGGGGAGACAGAAATCTTGGTGGTCATGGAGAAAGAAAGAGAAGGGAAATCAGTCTCCAAATGAGGCAGTTGGTAGAAGAGCAAGACTCTGACTCTTGAGGGGCTTGTCTTGCTGGTGAGGATTGAGGTTTTCAGGATTCAAACCAAGTAGGATAGGGACAAAGACTCTGTCCAACTTCATCAGGGGAATGGAGTGCTGAGCAAATGTACAGGTGTGGGAATACAGCACATAAAACAATTCAGGGTTTTGGGAGTGCCTCCTGCAGGGAGTTGGTGTGTGTCCCCTACCTGGCACCCAGACTTGCAAATGCTGTTGTCAACATGGATTTGAACCCAAGGACCAGGGGCCTTTCCTGCAAACTGTGGAATCTGGCATAAAAACGGCTGTCTTAAAACCACGAGGACATTGCAACTGAGATTTGAAGTTTCTGAGACAGAATCTTTAGACCTATCGTGCAGAGTTGCTTGTAGAATCTGTCAAAACCGTACATTGTAAAAAGGACCCCTCCAAACATAAGCAAGGGAAACAGTATTAGGGATTCTGCTCCCCTGCAGGGTTGGGGTAATGATCAGAAAAGGGTTAGCCTTCAAAGTTGATTCTGCAGAGGACTGTGGGTAACAGCAACAGCCTCATGGTATTTATCAGTCATTGGCATCAAAGAGCAAAACCTTCAGTAATATCCTTGGATATGAAAGAGGATTATATAGAGTGGCTTTGATTTGAAAGAAATAACTTACTATTCCGTCAAGATGGATAACCCTAAAATTTTATCACAAAACACCACCAACAACAAAATATTCAATGCAGTTGCGTTGCTTTCATCTCTCCCAATTATAAAAGCATCGCCATGAAAATGCTGCGTCTTTATTGCATGAGGGACATGCTTCGAAGCGTTTATAGCGATCCTAGAATTATATTGACTTGTTCTGTTGTAAATTGAGCGGGAGAGAGTATTACAGTTGTAGCAATGCAATCAAATATTTAAAAGAGATTTTTCTCTAATTTTTTAAAAGGAGCCAATTTCCATTTCATTTGCAGAAAAAATATGACTGTTACTTTCTAAGTCTTTATTCTAAGAGATACGGAAAAGTGGCCTATGAACAGTCATTGAGCAAATACGTTCAGCTGACTAATTCAGTGGGGGGGGGGGGGGGAAGAAAACATATTAGTATGTCCAACTCATGTGAGTGCTGTCTGTGTGCTTCAGTGGTAAATCCCATCGCGTCTCCATCTTCTGCTTTCTTTGTTTCAGCCGAAACGTGTCACGAGGCAGAATCACCATGCTTAGTACTAAGTATACCTGCTAACCCACTATGAAGAAGCCACATGTGGGGCAATGCTAGTCGTTATTCGCGTGTTGGGGATGTGATCACTCTGTCCCGGGAATTCGCAGCCGTTGCAGAGGGTTTGGGTCGATAAGTATGAAGGGAATCAGCAAAACAAGAGTGAAAAAAATCACCTGGGAATGGGTCGGTATTAGTAAGAGACCCTGATGATTGATCAGCTATTTGAACCATCAAAAACCATTATTGGAAAAGGAATGTCATCTAATACTGAATTTAACGAAAGCTCTAGCAAGTCATATACACACATCCATTTTTCCTAAACACACATATGAAAACATACACAGGTATGTGTATACTTATATACATTTACATCGACCTTATATATAGACAATATGCATAAGGTATATATTATATATTATATATATTATATATTATATCCATTATGTGCATTATATGCATAAGGTATATGCATATATTATATCCATTATATGCATATATATTTATGTACACACATGTGCATTTATATTTACATTTGTAGGTGCATCTATACTATAAATACATGGAAACCTTTTTCTCTCTAGACAGAGAATATATACTATATAATACATGTAGAGTAAGCATATTTATTTTCTATAGAGAGATCCAGAGGGATCTGGTTTATACAATTGGCCGCGCTCTAAAAAAGCACAAATAACAACATCAGAATAAAACAAGTCTAGAATAAAGAATATTCTTTCAGGGTACTTAGGTGGCTGTCAGTTAAGTGTCTCACTCTTGATCTCAGCTCAGGTCTAGATCTCAGGGTCATGAGTTCAATCCCCACATTGGGCTCCACACTGGGTATGGAGCCTACTTTAAAGAAGAAAAGAGGGGCGCCTGGGTGGCGCAGTCGTTAAGCATCTGCCTTCGGGTCAGGGCGTGATCCCAGCGTTCTGGGATCGAGCCCCACATCAGGCTCCTCCGCTGTGAGCCTGCTTCTTCCTCTCCCACTCCCCCTGCTTGTGTTCCCTCTCTCACTGGCTGTCTCTCTCTGTCAAATAAATAAATAAATAAAATCTTAAAAAAAAATAAAATAAGAAAAGAATATTGTTTCACCGCAATAATTTCTATTATGAAATACAGTTTTGGTTTGTGTTTTCTTTTTTTTAGTTTTTGATGCAGCTAATGCAAAATGGAATGATGTAGGGATATATAATGTTTATATCTCATGAAGAAAACAGTTTAATTGAAACGGATTCATTTCCTCTGGTACTTCATTAAATGATAATCACATTTCCATTTTGGAGCGCTGACAGATAAGACATGTAAAAAAAAAAAATTAAAGGTGTAACTTAAATAAATCCCAAAGTAAATGTCCCCGGGACTAGATGCAGAAGGGTGTCGCACTCAGCTGCAGTATGAAGGGCTCTGGGAAGTCTTTTTCTTTCCTTTCTTCCTTTTTTTTTTTTTTTAAGATTTTATTTATTTTAGGGCACCTGGGTGGCTCACTCAGTTAAGCATCTGCCTCCGGCTCAGGTCGTGATCTCAGGGTCCTGGGATCGAGCCCCAGATCAGGCTCTCTGCTCAGCGGGGAGTCTGCTTCTCCCTCTCCCTTTGCCCCTGCCCCCCACTTGTTCTGTCTCTCTTTCTCTCTCAAATAAATAAATAACAATTTTTAATAAATATATTTATTTATATATAAATGTATTATATAGATAAAATTTATTTTAGAGCAGGAGGAGGAGAGGGAGAGAATCTCAAGCAGACTCTGCACGAGGATGGCGCCCCACGTGGCTCTCAATCCTATCATGGCCAGATCATGACCTAAGCCAAAACCAAGACTCCGGTGCTTAATAAACGGAGCCACCTAGGGGCCCCTGGGGAGTCCTTTTTCCACAAAGTCAGCTTCAAGTTCTAGTGCTCTTGAGTAACAGAGACCAAAACATCCCACCTGTGGAGTGGCATGGGACACAGCTAAGCACCCCATGGAAGCAGGAAAACAAGGTTGCTTTTCATGCTCAAGGTCCTAGGACTGGATTCATGGGAAAGGTGCCATGGTAGTTAACAGTAAGAAGTTTTCTCATGTGCTCTCCAGCTGCTGCAGGTGTGGTGGCTGCTGTGCGCAGATTCTGACACTGAACAATGGTGAGGTGTGCGCTGTCAGCCAAGACGAGAAGCGACAAACGCACGTGCAAAGTGGAGAGCGTATCCCATGACACATTGGCGACTGCTCATACGTCTTGTATTTCTTGAAAGCTGACAGGGAGATTAATGATTTAAAAGGCTGTTGAGCTATCTATTTATTACAAAGATTTTTTTTCCCCCCAAAAGTCCACGCCTGAAAATAAGAGCCGTTGATCCATTTGGCAGCATCACAGTTGGTTTCTTTGAAAATTTTCTCTGAAATGCCGAAATGATTCATTTTGTTGAAGTCTGGACTGATGCTTGAGAAAGAATGGAAGACATATTAAAAATAAAACCTTCCGAATTTCCATTGCTATTGGAGAAATATTTGATTTTCCCTTTCTCTATAAAACAGGTGAAAATGTAGAAAGAAAATTTGTAACTCATAAGATGATAAAAACTGTGCACTGCATGGTAATAATAGGAAAAAATAGAGTTAATCCCCTCTTTCACTATTATAATGAGAAAAGCATGATGAAGAAAAATGTTATAATACACAGCATGGGTATGGGGCATTTCAGATGGAAAGTACCGTGCTATTCATTGTGACAAAAAGGAAGGGAAATATATAGCCTAAAAGAGCTTAGAGGCTAGTTTAATTAAATAAAACATGTGACAGGTGGTGGATACTAATGAAATCAAGTAACTGAAAATATCCCTGAAATTGAAATAGTTGACCCTTTCTCCTTATGCATCTAGTCTAGAAATCAGGAGGACACTCACTGTATTCATAGTTAATTCACCAAGAAGGAAGTCGTAGTCACATTACCATTTATGTGTATGTGCGTGCACACGTGGAAAGCTGGCCCTCCTAGTGCACCTGCTGTGCTCTTCCGGGACCTACAGCCATTCCAGCCAGCAGCACACGCATGCCTTTAACCAACCTACTATAGTCTCCACCCAGAAATCCAATTTCCAGGTTCACATCCACTCTCCAACAGCAAAGTTGCTTATTTCCTTCTGGCTTTAAACAGTGAAGCACTGTAAGCAGGCTGAATAGACACCTGAATGTGTAGAGCAATGGGTAAGTAAATTATAGTTTATTCATATAATTGAATAAAAACCGCATTAACAGAGCAGCCTTAGGTCTACGTCTGCCAATAAGAGTGAATGCATGAAGCATATGTCTGAGGAAAAAGTTAAATAGCAAAAACACGTGCAAGTATACAGAGAGGATGAAATATTTTATGTCCCGATTTGAAATCAAGCAAGTTTCCCTTAACATACATAGCTAAGTGTAAATTAAAAAAATATGTGTTTGAAGTATTTTCTTAATCCACTAATATGAGACGCCAAATGTACAAGATCTTTGGGGAGAAAGCTCAAAATAAATAGTTTAAAATTTGTTAAAAATGGAAAAGTATGAGTATATGTAGATATGGAAACTCAATACTATTAAAAATGATAGATCTTCTTAAACCAAATTCGGTATCATCACTAAGAAAATATACATATTTTTGTGGAAATTGAAACACTGTTCTAAGATTTATGAGAAAAGATATCAAGAGGCGGTAATACCGTCAAAAATGTGAACTTGAAGAATAAATAGATAAAAAAGCAACTTCCATGCAGAAAAAAATATTTAGCAATTTGAATAGTGTGGTGTTGTCAGTAACTAAGTATAACATTAGCATGATTCTGGAGAACTGTTGACGTCATCTTCAAAAACATGTCTTACCATAGTGTTAACCCTCTCCCACCCAAAACCAGGAAAGCACATTCAAAACAGAGTATAGAAAGATCAAATAATGTAATGGCATCAAATTCATAAAATGCAAGGTCAGCTATGTGCATATGATTCCCTCACACGCCACTGGCATCATTTTTTGAAAAACATTTTATTTATTTTGAGAGAGACAGAGATAGTGAAAGAGAGAGCACGAGCCAGAAGGAAAGGGAGAAGCAGACTGTCCCCCGATCAGGGAGCCAGATGCAGGGCTCGATCCCAGGACCCTGGGATCATGACCTGAGCCAAAGACAGACGCTTCACCGACTGAGCCCCCCAAAGTGTGTTTTTTTAATTTGCATTAGAGATCATCCCACATTCGGCAGCTCAAACCAACAACCATTTATCAGGTCACAGCCTCTCCAGGTCAGGAGTGTAGACACTGGGTGGCTGAGCTCTCTATAAGGTCACGATCACGGCATGAGCCAGGGCTGCATTCTCATGTGAAAGCTTGTGTGGGGCAGATCTAGGTCCAGGCCCACTCAGGTTGTTGTCAGAATTCATTTGCTTGTGGGTGTTGGACTAAGAGCCCCAGCTCCTTGCTGACTGTAGGATCAAGGCCACTCCAAGGTCCTAGAGGCCATGCACAGCACCTTGTGGCCACATGATCTTCCCAGAGTCCTTCTCACAATACAGGAGCTTGCCTCTTCAAACTCAGAAAGGGGAAAACAGAGGATTCCATCATAATCATGACAATAATATCAAGTCTTAAGTGAGGAAAACCATCATAAAAGTCATATCCCATCACAGTTGCCATAGAAGACAACCTAATCAAGGACAGGCTTGGACTATATTTGTCATATTCTACTGGTTAGAGCAAGTCAGAGGTCTTATTATGCTCAAGGGGAGAGTATTCCATACGGGTAGATCCACCAAGAGGTGGGGTGATGTGGGCCAGCCTTGAGTTTCTCCATCACACATAGTTACTTCCCAGTTACTTATATATATATTATATATACATACAATTTATATATATATATAATATATATAATTACATATACATACAATTTATATATATAATATATATAATTATATATACATACAATTTATATATATAATATAATTATATATACATACAATTTATATATATAACATAATTATATTTATATATAATTATATATACATACAATTTATATATATAATATATATAATTATATATACATACAATTTATATATATAATATATATAATTATATATACATACAATTTATATATATAACATATAATTATATTTATATATAATTATATATAATACAATTTATATATATAATATATATAATTATATATACATACAATTTATATATATAATATAATTATATATACATACAATTTATATATATAATATAATTATATATACATACAATTTATATATATAATATATATAATTATATATACATACAATTTATATATATAATATATAATTATATATAAAATATATATATTATATAATTAATATATAATATATATTAAATAATATATATCATATAATTATATTATAGTATATTATTATACTATATTATTGTATAAATTATATACATTACAAAATGCCCACCACAATAAGTGTAGGTACCATCTGTCACCATCTTAAAATTTTAAAAACAACTGTATCAACCCGAAAGCCATCCTAAATATACTATATCAGCAGATTAATTTTTTTTGTTTGAGTAGAGGTGACAAACTGTTACATTGGTTTCAGGTGTAGAACATAGTGATTCAAGATCTCTGTCCTATGCTGTGCTCACCACAAGTGTAGCTACATTTGTCCGACCCACACATTTTTATGTGTGTTTATTTTGAATATGAAACATGTTTCATGGTGGTTTTTTTATGGGTTACTTTGACCTAATAGCAAAGAGTATATTGATTTTTATAAATAACTTATATAATGTGCTATTTTTATAAATATGAAGGCATTAAAAAACGTGTATTTCTCGATACGGTCACAGTCCCAAGCACGAATAATTAGTTACTGAATACAACCATCTCTATGTCCTAACTGTGAGAAGAGCACAGATGGGGAGTTAATACATTTCTTCTCAACAGTACATATAAATGTTTAGTGATGTATTGCATATATGATGGTCAAAGAATGACAGTAATTTCAGAGAATTACCAGAAAGTATTAAAAATCATCTGTGCATTAAAAAACAAAAAGAAAAAAAATCATTTGTGCATTGACCAGAGTTACAGAACTCGAAAAGTGTATGAGCATAGTGTTTGTAATGTGGCCAAAATGTTCATAAATAGGGGCAAAACTCCATCATATAATTAGACAGATGACTGAAAAAGATCACATCGTTTCCATGAAGGTAAAGCAGGTGCTTTAGAAACTTGGGATTAGACCATTCCAATAAAAAACAGGAAAAAAAAATCGCAGTCTTCTACAAGAATGGCACCATGTGTCCCTTATGTCCCGCAGCCTTTGCTCAGTGATAACCAGCCTAGACCACAGCCAGTATGCCTACGTATCCACATGGTCTTGAAGGCTGTTGCCAGCATGTTCATTACTTCAACCAGCGTGGAAATGCCGAAACATCGTGCAATCCAGTTTTAAATACATGCTCTTCCGATGCCCTGGCCTGTGGCATTTCTGTGTTCATAATAATGAAGCATTTTTAAAGGAGCAGGAAGAGGCCAACAGTGTAACAAGGGCACATGGAGCAAAGTAAGGGAAGCCAAAAATATATGTATATAAATATATATGGTACTGTAAGGCTGCTATAAACTTTTTATTAGCCCACGCTGGAGAAATCCTGAAAGACTCATTTGGGTCTTAGCTCCTTAATGTGTTCATAGCCACCTTTAGCTCCTGGCGATAGAAATTAAAAGATTCCCCACATAATCACTTCATTTTCCTGGTTTTCTATCTCTTCTTGGGCTTCATTTACGGACCTTTAACAAATCTCATGTTCCAACTTTACGCCCCCTCGTTGCACAGAAACTAATGAAGCGTATTAGTTACTCTGAAAACACTGATCTCGTTGGAGACAGGACTGGTGACATGCACGGTGGCAGCACGGGGCTAATTTGTGTTACAGATTGAAATGCACATGGCCGTTTGGAAAGCCCAAGTGTTTGTATTGGTCATTGGAGCCATAGGTAATATATTTTAAATGAGCTTCATTTTGCTGCCCTGTTTGTTCATTAGAAGGACAGCTAGGTAGCTCATTTAATAATGCATTATATTTGGAAGTCACAACGAGGGTCGATAACTGGAGATTTGATCCAAAGGAGGGCATTGCAGCCGGAATCTAGGACACTGCAAAATGCATTTACTCAGCCACTCTGTGACTATCCCAATTTGCATGACGCCACTCTACAAACCGCAAAAAGGCAAGAACAATAGACCCTGAGTGCCATAATTCCGCCTAGAGAAATCGTCTTTGGAGATTACTCTTGAAAATCCACTTCAGGAGTTCATTGATTTACGGGCATTTGGATGTCTTCACAATGGCCCTGTGATAGCAAGTTTCTTTAGAAGGATCTTATGCTAGAAGAACACTGTGTAGGTCCTGTGATGTGAAGTTTGTGTCTCTAACTACCGCGTAGGAGAGTATGCATTGCTTGTGGGTTGAGTGGACACTTAGACCATAGTGGAATTGAAAGCCAGTGGACAGTCCTGCAAAAGAAGGCACACCTCATTATCTAAGATAAGAGCTATGGCTGGAGGAGCCAGAACTCCTAGAAACTGTCTTCTCCACACCAGTCATCACATGCCTTCATGATATTTGCATCCATCATTCTTTGTACGTGTTGAATTTTGTCCCTCCCAAATGCATATATTGAAGCAGCAACCCTTAGTCGCTCAGGATGAATAGAGTCATTGCAGATATAGGTAGGTAAGTGAAGACGAGGTCATCCTGCAGTAGGGTGGAACCTTAATCCCGCATGACCAGTGTCCCTCTTAAAAGGGGAAATTTGGACCCAGAAGCGTGCACAAAGAAGGAACACATGGCAATTGGAAATATGCCACTGAAAACTAAGGAATGACCAGAAGCTAGGAGAGAGACCCGCATAGAGCATCTATCAGAGCCTTCAGAAAGAGCATGGCCCTGCGAGCACACCCTCCTCTCTGACTTCTGTCCTCCTAGGTGTAAGAAAGTAAATTGTGGTTTAAGTCACTCCATCCGCCACACTTTCTTATGGCAGCTATGCAAGTGCATGCTGCCCTCTTTTGGTGTCACAAGTGGAATTCACACCAACTGGCTTAGGCTGAGAAGGATTTTCTTGGTAGGAAGTTCAAAGACTCTCAAGGGAGCCTGATTTTGAAGGCTTAGGTGGTTGGAACAAAATCTAACCAGCCAGTGGGAGCTTCTACAGCATCAACCAGCCTTCTCACTGAACACCACAGGGGTACCAAGCCACAGTGGGACAACTGAACGCCTTCCCAAGAAGAGCCAGAGTCCAGTTTCCCTGCCACCAAGTCACTCACTTCTCAAACCACGGGGACGTCCACTCGATCATCAGCCACATCACCTTGTCTACAGCTCATGTCCAAGAGAGTCTGGGGTGTTGGCTGGATTCTATCTGAAATCATCACAGACTTGGGGAAGTCCATAAAGCGGGCAGAAGGTTTAGGTTGGGAGGCCAAAGAGGTCAGAGGTCCATAGTCATATCTGAAACTTGAACCATTATGGGCATTATTTTGTGATGAGTGCATCTTTTTATCTTTTAAACTCAGAAAACAAAAGCCACACCATGTTTGTCCCAGCCACTGGGAATCCAAAGTGAATAGAACAGACGTATTCATCTTTCTTATGGAACCTGTTCTTCCAGTAAGAGGAATCATTTGAAAGACAGAATAATGACTCATGTCTTGAAGGCTAAGTACAACAAGGGTCCACAGCTAGAGTCGCATGGGTTTTTAGCTGCTTCAGAGCGCTCAGTCCAAGGGCAAAGGAAGACTACAGTCAGGCTGTGCCTTCGGAGCCCTGAACTAGGTGTGGGCATCTTGCCCAGAGCAAGATGAACTGTGACCTATTGACCACTGCGCTCCCTGTCGTGCCCAGTGGGGTCTCTGTGTGTACGACGTACTCACGGTATACGAGGGAGCAGACCTAACAAGGAGAAGCAGATACATTTCCACGAAGATCTGAAAGATGAAGACCTCCACGCTGAGGTCTTATTTCCATCCTGTAGTCTAGGAAAACACCTCTCTTCATCCTGTATTGATCTCTGTATGGTGACCATGATGTATGTTTTCATAACTGGCATACCTTGTGTCCCACACAGTACTGTCAATTACTCTCTTTCCACATTTTGGCTATTTGTATAGATTTATTGTTCCAATGCATTTTACGTTCAGTTATCCCATATAGCAGGAATGTGCATGGATTGGAATTGGATGGAGTCATTCACACACAATATTCAGCTTTACTTTTTCCATCAAAAATTATCTTTTCACATATTCTATTCATAACTCTTAATAAGGCTTGCTATTTTCTTGCAGTAAGTCATTACTATTTTTCAATTTTCACTTTAATTGCAGGGCTAGAAATGCATGATTTTTAGAAGATGATTACTTGTACCCAGCTAGTTTTCCTACTTCTGATATCAATTCTAGTATTTATTTTATTGATGGAGTTACTCTGAATTTTCCGTGTAGATGATCGTGTGACCAGGAAATAAAAAATAACTATCTCCTCCTTGGCAGGGTTCACACCACAGGTTTCTCCTTGTTTTACTCTATCTGCTAAAATCTCAAAAGGCGTGTCAAATCATAGTGCTGACAGTAGGCATCTACTCTTCTGTTCTTTTAATTAAAATTAGTTTTAATGTTTCCCATTTAAGATATTTGCTGTTCATGGGACAGTAGTGACTGCCTTATTGTTCACGGGTGTTTTATTTATTTTCTTGCTTTCCTTCCCTCACTCAGACTGAGACAATCAACATATAAGAGTTCAGGTCACTTAAGATGGTGACATTAATTTCTTTGGACACACAGTAGGTAGACTTTATATCATTTATTTAAAGATGTCTAACTGTGGAAAACAGCGGTCAGAGCAAAGAGTGGAAACATCATCTTACAGATTGATGGACCGATCCTTATTTTGTGTGACACCTGCACAAAATTCAGGAGTGCCTCCTGCTGGTTTTTGTGGAATATTTTCGCTTTTGTTGGTGAAACAGACCATTTCCTGGAGGGCTCCGTTCATGTTCCTCTGTCCAGTGTAAATGCATCCTGGAAACGGGGTCGGTTTGTGTCACTGATGAAAAGGTATCAAATTAGGCTGGTCTGCACCAACACAGTCTGCAACTGCGATTGCTTTGTTAATTGGTTGTCATAAACCAGAATTTTCTCTTGAGAACCTGAGTAATGTAAGTTGGCCAAAGGGTTTTCCATCCACCCATCCACAGACATGATCAACGACAAACAGTTCCATGTAGTTCCAGTGAATATTTTTTCACTGATTCGTGCCCTAAGTCACAGCTGTCCTTGTCTTTAGTTTGAATACGAAGAAAGGAACTTCATGATTCTAAGGGAAGAAACATAAATTTACCCTCTTACGTTGTATCCTCTCAAAGCGAGTAGATAGAGCCTTTTACCATGACTCTTATGGTACGTTAATGTCACAGCCAAATAATGGTATTAAAAAGAATAATAAAGGCTATCAGGAAATGGCTGGTTCAGGAAAGCCCCGAGTAAGTAATGTGCATTTTTATTAGTTTGAGTTGCTTTGAACACTTCCCGATTAGAACCATGAGAGACCAGCAACTGAATTTTGAGTTTCCTTGTCAGATCTCTGATGCTTACCAATTAAAATGTTCTTAAAAACATTCATTTGATAATCACATGACTCAAGATAAAATAAATATCCATTCATTTTATAAGTTAAGTGACAGGGTTTTCACTTATTTCCATTATATCGAGGTACTAAAGTTACTTAAAAGTTAACATTTTTAAAGGGGGCGCCTGGGTGGCTCAGTCAGTTATGTGTCTGCCTTCAGCTCAGGTCATGATCCCGGAGTCCTGGGATCGAGTCCCATGTCAGGCTCCCTGGGAGCCTGCTTCTCCCTCTCTCTGCAGCTCCCCCTGCTTGTGCTCTCTCCTCTGTCAAATAAGTAAAATCCTTTCTAAAAATGAGTGTTTTTAAAAATTTCTGTGTACAACCATTTGCAGATATTCTCTGTAGAATTACCTGAGGGGTATACTTATTTAAAAATCTTTAACTCAGTCCAGCGTCGTAATGAATGCACCCAATTGGATGGGAAGCTGGCCAGTTTATATAGAATCTTTCACAAAGAACCATAAACCTGTGTAGACATAGCAGAGCGCAGGAAGCATGTGGGGGCTCCCAAGGGTGGCAGGCTGTGGGAAGAGAGACAGATGGTAGACAAGGTCTAGTTAATAATGTTCATGTGCTTTCCTCTGGTGCCACTTCTGGCCAATGGGGTCTAAAGCCCTCTCCAGGTATTCACCTTTGTCCTTGCACATAGAGATGGGAGTGGGGGGCACCTTTGCAAATCTATGTCCTACTTTTAGACAAATAGCAGAAGCTCAGGGAGCTTTTCTCTTGTGCCTTGCTCTCAGTTGTCTTCAGCTCAAAGTAATCCTTCCATCAAAGATGCACACTTTGGAGTAGCCTATCAGTTACCCTTGTCCAATTTTTGTCCCCTTTGGAAGTGGGTAGTCATTGGCTTGAAGGTTGGCATCTCTAGTTTTGCTAGATCCATCATATGACAGTATTTCCTTCCAATATGTGTACTTTCCATGAAGCTACCCAAAGGTCATTGCAGATAAAAGTGTGCCCATCCACACACACTCATGTTTAAAAGGTGAATAAATTATTATTCCACATGGTACAGTTGAAAACCCAAGGGGAAGAAGAAAGAATAAATGTGTTTGTATAAACAGCTGCTTGCATGGCAACTCTAAAAAATAAATTTGGATTGCTAGTATGTGTATATATTTTTCACGTGTAAAGATTTCAAAATTAACACATCAGGTCTGACTGAGGAGTGCATTTATGCATTTTGATTTCCTAACATTAAATTTTAGTTAGGTTCTCGTGCATGTGCAGAAACGTGAAATGTTTGTGCTAATTAGTCAAATCGAAATAACATTCAATCTTAGGTTCTCATGCATGTGCAGAAAAGTGAAATGTTTGTGCTAATTAGGCAAATCAAAATATCATTCAAGAACACCAAATTCTGCAGCAACTACATCTTACGCTATGCAAGACTAGAGGGAGTATAGTAGGGTAGGGTAAATAAAATATGTGGACACCTGAGAAGATTATCTGTCCTTATCCCCTATCCCCTCTCAGCCCAGAAGCCTGGACTGTAGGGGAAATGACCCAAACTACACTGGTTTCCACCATGGAAGAATGGAAAGAAGCTCTCTCTTTCCATAATATTTGATAGTACTCACTAGTCAAAATCATCGAGTTTCAGAACTCTTCCTATTTGAACCTAGAAAGGAAAGAATTTGTAAATGAACATAACGCCCAGAAATCAGTAGATTGACCAGTTTGTTGAAAAGTCCCAACGTTGCATGCACAAAGATGAATCATATTTTTTTCCCCTCCAATTCCATCCCACCTAGATCACTTTGAATAATAATCCATTCCATCCCGTGAAGGCTTGTCAGATCAATCCCATTGCTTCCTGGCCAATTTACGATTATCAAGTTGAGTCTGAACCCAGCTTACTCTCCTGTTACGTTCTGTGGGTTGAGTTGTTCCTTAAAAAGGTGTGTAGGACTCTCAACCCTCCAAACCTGTGAATATGGCCTCATTTTGAAATAGGGTCAGGCGGATGCCGTTAAGCGAACGTGAGCTCATACTGGATCGGATGAGCCCTCATTGAGTGCTGGGGTCCTTATAAGAAGAGAGATGGGGGCGCCTGGGTGGCACAGCGGTTAAGCGTCTGCCTTCGGCTCAGGGCGTGATCCCGGCGTTACGGGATTGAGCCCCACATCGGGCTCCTCCACTATGAGCCTGCTTCTTCCTCTCCCACTCCCCCTGCTTGTGTTCCCTCTCTCGCTGGCTGTCTCTATCTCTGTCAAATAAATAAATAAAATCTTAAAAAAAAAAAGAAGAGAGATGGCCATACAGACACACACAGAGGGAAGACAACCATGTGAAGCTGGGACAGACATGGTGGTGATACATCTATAAGCCAATGAAGAACAGATATTGCCAATGACCACCAGGAGCAGAGAGAGGGACATGAGGCACCTTCTCTTGGAAGAACCAACCCTACCAGCATCTCGATTTCAGACTTCAGGTCTCCAGAAATGCAAGAAATAATACCTCTGTTGTTTTCAGGTCTCCCCCACTTCCTGGTGCTTTGTAACGGCAGCCCTAGCGAATGAACACTTGTCCTACTGAGTATAACGTTTGTCCTCGTGCTCCAGGGCCAGTGAGATCTCCACCCGAGAGGTGCACATCCTGTGCTCTGCTCTCCTGCTACTCCCCCCCTCTTCCATTCTCCAAGATGAAGAAGGGACAATGGGACAATGGGGTTGCATTTCTTTGCATTGTGAATGTATCTGAAAGCTGGCTTTCTCATGAAACACATGCTGGGGTCCTTCCAGCAATCTCTCCATTGGGCAGCTTGGCAAAGGGGGGGATTTGAGAATTCTGCATCAGTTTTCAAACGACAGGAAAAAAATCCCACCTCACATCCTACTACCTTTGCATTTGAACTTTAAGGAACGTTTCCTCTGGAATGCTTTCATGGACCTATTCCAGAAGAATCAAAACCATGAGTGAATTAACACCTTTGGCGCTACCTTTTTTAAAGATGAGTAAGCATTTAAAGTATATGTGTATTCACGTGTGGAGGACACTTATCTGTAATCACAGCAATTTCAAAAAGAAAAATAAAAAGGAAGAAAAGCACTCCATAATCCCATGAACAGTGTAAATAAATGCCTTTTCCCATTCAACTTCTTGTAACGTTTGCATTTGATTTATTCTCAGTCATTAATAGATTAATTTAGACACAGGAATATGCGTACACACTGATACGTCCATATATAAGTAAAAATAGTGTTGCCTTTGATTTTTCTAACATTTATGACATTTTCCCTATTGTAGAGTACCACACAGAGCCACTGAAACAACACTGAACAATAATGATGATAAGGGACATCTCTACATTATAAATAGCGCTATAGCCTTTCCCAGTGTGTAGCTTCTCATTTTAATTGTATAGAAAGTTTTAACATTTTTTTTTTAAAGCTTTATTTATTCGACAGAGACAGAGACAGCCAGCGAGAGGGAACACAAGCAGGAGGAGTGGGAGAGAAAGAAGCAGGCTCATAGCGGAGGAGCCTGATGTGGGGCTCGATCCCATAACGCCGGGATCACGCCCTGAGCCGAAGGCAGATGCTTAACCACTGTGCCACCCAGGCACCCCAGAAAGTTTTAACATTTTACCTTAATTTGATCAATTTCTTTATCAGTTTCTATTGTTATAATGGTATGGGGTTTTTCCTCCAGAGTTTTGTTAATATCATAGTGTATTTAAATGAACTACCATTGATTTCTAATAATATCTTTTCCTTAGACAAGATGTATTGTTTTGTCAGCATATTGTTGATTCGGACTTATTAAAATGTATTCAGACATATAGATTAATTATTGATCTGTAATTACTTCTTTTATTATTATCAGATTTGGTAATAATTTAACTCAGTGAATCAGGGAATTCTCTAAGTAGAATTAAAATCATCTGTTTTGTTTGATTATTTTTGTATACTTAAAGGATCGTACAGAATTTGTCTTTAGGGCACCTGGGTGGCTCAGTTGGTTAAGCCTCTGCCTTTAGCTCAGGTCATGATCTCAGGGTCTTGGGATCGAGTCCCGTATCAGCCTCCACACTCAGGCAGGAGTCTGCTTTTCTCTCTCTGTCTCCCTCTGCCCTTCCTCTGCCTCTTGTGCTCTCTCTCTGTCAAATAAATAAATAAAATCTTTAAAAAAAATAAAAGAATTCGTCTTTGATACTTTCTGATTCTGCAAGTCTTTATAAGGGAAGTCAGTATAATAACACTTCAAATCTCTTTTCGGTTAATGGGAAGTTATAATTTTTTTGCCTGTATGTGGGTCAGAACTCTCCTTTACCTATGCTAATCCTTTCTTCTTATTCCTAACACTTCACACTGTCCCCTTTCCCTGTTTATCCCTAAGTCTGTTACAAATATAACTTATTTCTCTGTTTTTTTCAAAGAACTGGCTTTTATGCTTGTACCTTTTTGCTACTATTTATTATTTTCTATTTGAAAATTCCAATTTTACTTTAAACAATACTGCTTGCCCACAGTTTGTTTATTATGTGATCCATTGTAATTTTTAAAGGGAATACATTGTATCTAATGTTCAGTATTTTCCTTTAATAAAATTTACAGCTGTATAACCTGTACTTAGACATATTCGACCATGTATTTTGGCATTTAATATGAGGTCCACATCTTTGTTTTCAACTTTCTGCTGAATTTAATGCAAGAAATTTGATCAAAAGATTATTTAGGGAAATGTTTCTTACGTGGTAAACAGTTACTATTTTGGCAGTCCTTTATGATGATTTTCTAGTTGCATTATTAAAAATTATTAAATATAAGCAAGTGCATCACATTTGCATTTGGTGAATATTTTTATGATCACAGACTTATACTTTTTCTGCAAATATTCTAGGGATGTGAAATAAGGATTTATGTAGATTTTCCTTCTTTCTTTATCCACGTGCATGCTGGTTTTATTGCTCATAATGCTGTTTACGTTTTCCTTTTGCTTAGATTTGTTAAGATTAGAAATCCAAACACTAAAATTTAATTCCATAATTAAAATACTCTTTTGCTCAACATATGTAACTGATGAGTCCTTTCATATATAGATATTTATCAGTTCTTTATTAATCATTCATACACTTTATTTCCTGCCTATTATTATTATATTTTTAGTTTCATCACTTGGTTTTAAGTATGTTTATTAGAAATTCTGGTTTTTAACTCATTTATGTTATTAATACTTTTATATTTCTGATGCTTTTATAATTCCATGAGCCTTTATATTTTCTGACCTCATCTATTCTGTATTTATCCATTTTTCCTTTTGGATGCCTTTTTTTTTTTTTTCTTGTCTGATTGCTGAGGCTAGGATTCCCAGTACTACATTGCGTAAAAGTGATGAGAGTGGACATCCTTGTCTTGTTCCTGATCTTAGGGGAAATGCTGTGCTTTTCCACATGGAGGATAATGTTTGTTGTCAGTTTTTTCAAATATGGCTTTTTTTATGTTGAAATACGTTCCTTCTCAACCCACTTTGTTGAGAGTTTTTATCATGAACAGATTTGAATTTTATCAAATACTTTTTCTGCATCTGTTGAAATGATTGTATGATTTTTATCCTTTCTTTTGTTGATGTGCTGTACCACATTGATCGATTTGCAGATATTGAATCACCCTTGCATCCCAGGAATAAATCCTACTTGGTTGTGGTGAATATTTTTTTTAATGTAGTGTTAGATTTGGTTTATTAATATTTTGTTGAGGATTTCTGCATCCATGTTCATCAGGAATATTGGCCTATACTTCTCTGTCTGTGTGGTGTCTTTCTCTGGTTTTGATATCGGGGTAATGCTGGTTTTGTAGAATAAATTTGGAAGCTTTCCTTCCTCTTCTGTTTTTTTTAAATAACTTGAGGAGAATACATATTAACTCTTCTTTAAATGTTTGGTAGAATTCATCTATTAAGCCGTCTCACCTTGGACTTTTGTTTGCTGGGATTTTTTTGGCTTTGGGGGTTTTTTTAGGAGGAAAGGGGCAGAGGGAGAGAGAATCCCAAGCAGACTCCCCACTAAGCATGGAGCCTGATACGGGGCTCTCACGACCCTGAAATCATGTCCTGAGCCTAAACTAAGAGTCAGACGCTCAACCAACTGAGCCACCCAGGTGCCCCTTGTTGGGAGTTTTTGATTCAATTTTGTTACTACTAACAGTCTGTTCAGATTTTCTATGTTTCTCTGATTCAGTTTTGGAAGATTGTTTCCAGAAATTCACTCATTTTTATTCTAGGTTGCCCAATTTTTGGCATTTAATTTTTTGTAGTATTCTTGTACAGTCCTCTGTATTTCTATGGTGTGAGTTATTACTTCTCTTTCATTTCTGATTTTATTTATTTGTGTCCTCTCTCTTTTTTTCTTGATGATACCATTTTTTCCTGAATTGAATGGTTTATAATCGGCATTATGCCTTTCCATTTTCTTAAATGGCACTGCCTCTTTCTTCACACTTCTAAACAAAAATGCAGATAATTGTCCTTGCCAATAAGACACTCATGCTGAACATTTTCCCTTTTGGTACGTATCCTAACTTCTTCCTTCCCAAACTCTTCAAAATGCTGGGTTTTAGACAGTCCCTTCCTTTTATAACCCATGCATTATTTTATCTGTTTAAGACATATCAGTACTGAAGGGTAACCATTCATTTATTTCAAGATTGGCTTTTGTTCAAAGCCAGTAAAAGAACCCCATAGAATCCTTATGCTCATGCACAAAATAAACCATTTTTCCTTCAATAGACACGGTGTTTGTTACAGTTGCATGAATATTTTAAAAATCACAATTCTTATACCCACACTCTGAGATGTTTTATGGAAGCTATCATAAATATATTTACCAGTCTAATAGCTCATCTTAACATGTCAACATCTGTTGCACAAAGTGAGTACTTTGCTGATCCATATTTTTACTCTCTGGACATATCCAAATATTTATAGAAAGCCCAAGCATGTGGTTTTAACTGAAAGCCTAGTAAGTAAGGAGCATGTTGGAGCTTCCATACGATGTTACCCAAAGATTATACTACTCACTCCTGAAGCAAAGGCTTGAAGTAACATTAACTGCGGCTCAGATATTGATGACTGTGTTTGAGGGTTTTTTAAACACGGTGTCCTATTTCTTCCTAATAGAATCTGAATAGCAGAGCCGTCCGAATGAGGTAAATCACATAGCACGAGATTGTTTAATGAACTGTAGAGGATGTCAAAGGAACGGCTGTAAATTCCCTGAAAATTGGACATTGTCAGGAGAAAGCTGGCACCTACTTCAAGATAATTGCAAAAGGAAATACCCCCTGCCAGGAGTTAACAGCATTTTTTTACTAAAAGCTGAAGTGAACATAATTTGCAGTTTGTAACATGTAATCTCTCGTAAGGACCTAGTGATTTACAGATCTGCTCACCCCTCTGTAATTTACGTGTTGCATTAGCCAGGGACTCCTTATGAATTCCATACAAAGTAAGATCAACTCTCCATCAAACCCCCTGATTTGCAGCTCTGCTTTTAAAGGCATGTCCCAGTGAAATGATAGAAGGTATGCCCTTCATAAACCCATTACCATGCATTGGGGATGCATATAACATTAGCAAACGCGGCATTGATACCGATCACATTATAAGTCTGTTCTCACTGAACACATGGCCATTTAAGTTCTAAATTCTACAAATCACACAGAAAGAAAAATCCCAACAAGGGATATTTATTGTTGCTGGAAAAATTAGAAATGACTAAAAGCTTGGTCTACGTTTAATCAATATATCTACTATTTCAGGGTTAGCTAGCAGGTGGAATCATGTTGCCTCATATTTTCAAGTATTATTTTTATAGTTTTCAAAAGACGAACAAAATTGGAGCTAATCGTCTATTTGCTTCAAATGTAAATTTGCAGAAGGCCATAAAGCATTCTGATTTTTTCCCATATAAATCAATCATGTCAATTGCTTCTCCTTAATTACCAGTGAGGCTATTTGGCAATCACGAACGTAAATGATTATATAAGATACTTTTGTATATTAATCCAATAATTTGAGTTTTGATTGATTGTATCTGGGATTATTGATGGGAAACTGACAGACCTTATGCCTAGACAAGATGAATTATAGTGGACTTCCCAGAATTGGCGTCCACAACTTTTTTATTTATAATAGTTATCGTGAAGACATGTGAAATGGAATTCACACATGTTTTTCTTAGTCATCGATCTCATGTTATGATAGCATTTGCACCTAAAATAATTGAGAAAATTCTCTCCATTTCCACAGGACTTAGCTCTGTTTTTCTTCAGTCAATTTCACAAGTAGGGTGATAATGTTGTACACTGATATCTGATTGCATAATTCATATGAACCTATTACCACTTAAAATTCCCGTGGTACCAAAACATTCTCTGTGTGTGTGCATGGACGGAGGTCTTCATTAGGGAATGCTCTGGGCAATATTTCAACGTTATCATTTTGAACATTTAGTATATGCTACTATTCTCTGTGCAGCAGAAAGCATAAAAGGCAGAATGATGGCACATGTTCCTCCCAAACCATTTTCTCCAGTATGAGAATTACAGTGAATAAACACAGTAGTGTGAGCCAAAGAGAAAAATGTTTGCCAGAGTGAAATAGAGGTATGGATGGTCGAAATTTAGGGCCTGGTGGGAGAGTCAAGGACACATCACAGTGTCTGCGGGCTGAGACTTTAGCTTTCTTGGATCCCTTTCTCCCTGAAAAGAAAGTATTAAAAATTGTATTTGATGACCACCTTGATATAAAGATAAATTGAGTTCCTGATTGACTATGACATGAGCCTAGATATTTGTTTCCTGAAATGAGATTACTCTTGGGAGTTCAATGTCTGGAGGGTATTTTATTATCGGAGACAGTGTGTTGAGGGGCAGAAAAAAGCTGCAACAGTGAGTGCCCAGTGCAGGCAAAGAATGGGGTTATTTTCCACCTGTCTCTTACAAACAACACTTACGCAGTATCATGGCTGCCTGAGAAAACACTGGGGTTCATGAACACCCAAGAGGCTTACAGAAATGGCAGGAAACGGGCACCTGCGTGGCTCAGTCAGTTAAGCGTCCAACTCTTGATTTCCGCTCAGGTCCTCATCTCAGGGTCGTGGGATGGAGCCCTGAGTTAGGCTCTGTGTTCAGCAGGGAGTCTGCTCAAGGATTCTCTCTCCCTCTCCCTCTGCTGCTCCCTCGCTCATGCTCTCTCTCTCAAATCAAATAAATATATCTTAAAAAAAAAAAAAAGAACAGGAAAATCCAATACCCAGTGGCAAACATTTTTAAGTAGGCTCCACACCCATCGTGGGGCTTGAACTCACAGCCCTGAGATCAGGAGTTGCTTGCTCTGCTGGCTGAGCCAGCCAGGTGCCCCCGAAAGTTATTTGTTTTAAATTAACTATTGCTCATATCATATTTCCTAGATGTTTAATTGATTCAGCTCATATGGATTGATTCTCTATACACCATATGTAAACAAAAACTGTTTTGATGTGTAAGAAAGGACATACTGCTCTTGGCATTTGGTAGCTAAAAGCAAGTGTCGTAATGTACCTTAGTCAAGCAGCCAAAAAAGAAGCACTTTCTAATGAGAAAGATCATAGGGACAACCCAAGGGCAAATTTTGTCCCCAGCCTCACCAAGTGGAATGTTATCACTATCCTCAGCCTTATCTCCAGACTCATTAAGATAACGCAACAAATTTCAAATCCAATTCCCATCTCTGAACAGTCTTTGGGTATTTCCTAATGGCACTGGATCATAATAAAAATTCCTTCTGGCTCCTTCATTGCTATCATCAATACAGAGTGTTCATGCTAGCCAGTGTGTAGGACTCCGGTATTACACAGGAGAACAAGCATCCTTTGCCTGAAATAAGGCCATCATGTATTGAGCTCGGCAAGGGCTATTTAAAGAACTTGTATTTGCACTAACAGAAATATGAAGAAAAGTCTAACAGACATGGGTCCTGGAGAGTTTGGGGAGAAGACACATTTGTAGGTGAAGCTGAAATCTCTCAGTGATGTTGAGTGCTAGATTTCTCTCTGGATAGAGACGAAATGTCAAGAATAAAGAATGTTTCTGATGGTCAGTTCCAGAGGATTAAACCTTTCCTCATTGCTCCTAATAACTTTTTTTTTTAAGATTTTTTATTTATTTATTTGACAGAGATAGAGACAGCCAGCGAGAGAGGGAACACAAGCAGGGGGAGTGGGAGAGGAAGAAGCAGGCTCCTAGTGGAGGAGCCTGATGTGGGGCTCGATCCCGTAACGCCGGGATCACGCCCTGAGCCGAAGGCAGACGCTTAACCGCTGTGCCACCCAGGCGCCCCCCTAATAACATTTTTTATTATGATAAATATGTGTAAAGAATGTGCATTATTAAAATGGCAGAGTAAGGACTTCTGCTTCCAAACAGGTTATAATAAGAGACACCAGATTTTAGTCATAGCCAAAAGGAAAAGAAATCAGATAAGAAAAAAATACACATATTATATAAAAAATAATAGTATATAATAATTATAATAATATAATAGATATATTTATATCTCCTGACTTAAACAGATACTGTAGACTGTGATAGAAACATAAGATGAAAATACAGTTAGTTGCATAAGTTGGAAACTAAATGTAAGTGTGTATCAACATAAGATAAATGTGTATCAGAAACACCCCAGCCTCCAACATCCTTAGGATCAAGTAAAAATCATCCTTAACAAGGAAAAATATAAGCCGTACGACAGTGACTCTAATATGCTATTTTGGATTAAAAAAATAATTAGATTTTTGAAGAGAAAATTAGTTGTTGTAATAATTTCAAAAATAATTACAATTCCATCTGTGCTGAAATGTGCAGTGACCTTTCCAATTAGGAATATAAATTTGTTCTTCTGTCCTATTATTTTTTAAATCAGAATATAAATTGTAAACTTATTCATATGAAGATATAACTGAATTCAGGTTGTATTGCTAAAAAGTTCTGAATTGTGGTCAAGTGTGTTGTACAGAATCGACTCTGAAATTCAGAGACCGTTGCTCAGTAAAGTCCCGTGAGTAAATACAACTCAAACATAACTACAGTTAGAAGCAAGACTCCTCATGTGAGCAAATGTCCCTGCACCTTGACATACAGGAATTAATGTTACTTGAGTGTCCAGGAGGAAGCGTGGAAGGTTATCCTTCCTTGGTATGTCCTGAAACATCTTCCTTACTCTGGTAATTGCATAGTTTACTCTTTCCCACGAAGCAATGCTTTCTAGAAACACACAGACCCATGTTGATGTGCCAAAGCAAAGCTAGTAGAAGCTGCTGGTACATCTTGCTAAATACATTTGCATTAATCACGGCTCTCACTGCCTGTCCTGATCATTCTGTTTATCAGGAGGTCTGATAATTGCTTTTCTTGAGATTCAAGAATTAGCTGGTAAACTTCAAAATGGCGTGATAAAATGAGCTTTCGAAACTAGGAAGGGAAAGGGACCTTCTTGATAAAATGAATCTAACACAATATTACAGGAAAGCTTTACTTTAATGCTGATATATTAGGATTATTCCCTATAAATCAATAACAAGACAATATGCCCTTTGTGACAATTCTATTCATCATGGAATTGGAAGTGTTACCAGTGCACAAATTACAAGAGAAGTGAGAGGAACAGCTAATGTTGACAGATGTTACCAATTATGTATTTTTTTTACACAGATTCATAAATACGACAAAATAATTTTAAAAGTATTCTCAGTAAAAGATCAGTGTACATATATGAATAGCATTCATTTACACCAGGTCCCAAATGTGACTGTTGTTTGTTCAAAAATTCCAGTCCCAATGGAAATAAATCTATAAATTCTTAGAAACACATGGAATAAAAAAAAAGCAAGAACTCTATGTAAAACAAAAATTTAGGACCAACATAAAATAGCATCTAAATCAATTGAGATAGATCCGTCTTTGGTATATGGTAGACTCAGTAAGGGAAATATGTCAGTTCTTCAAATTTATGTAGAAGGTGACAGTTCTGCACCAAGTTCATTTAAAACTCTAACGTATTCTAACTATCCTTTCTTGACTTAACAAATTGTTCCTAAATGTGTATATAGAAATATAATGGGCAAAGAAAAGCCCAACAGAATTTTGAAGAAGATTGGGGTCAATCGTTACGATGTCTCCCCTTAGACCCTGAAACGTAAGAGTTGTCATGCTTAGATTCGGACATACGACAGTTTTCATCTTACAAGTTCGCCCATCAAGAAGCCGGTAAAAGCTGTGCCACGTACGAGATTAATAATGAGAGGATCACTGTTCTTGTAAGCTTGACTTTTGCTTTCAGCTTTGTTTGAAAGATATCATTATCAGTGACTTAATCAGACAGCACTTGGCTTCTTTGAAATAATACTAAGTTCAGGCGTTTGGAGAATGCAGTGCTCAAAAAAGTCATTCCGCCCCCAGGATCTTGCCCAAGTGTTCGTCTCCATCATCCAGCAGCTGGGATTTTCAGCTTAGAGTTCCAAGAAGGCTGTTGTGTGTAAACGAGCAGTGTTGTCGGTACAGGCAGGAGGAAAAGGAGTCCAAACCCTTGAGTATGCAAGATCCTTCTGTTAGGAGGACAGTGGTTTTATTCTGGAAACCCACCCGGCTGACTTGAGGCCACATAGAATTTTCTAGAACTGCAAACCATAGCTACCTCTAGCTGCAGAAGCATTGGGAGAGAAAAAGACATGCAGCTGGGAACACCCATCATTCTGAACACCTCGAAGATCTGTGGGGAAGAAGAGCACGGACTCAGGAGTGTCAAGTAGCAGCATTGCTATAGCTGATGATATGGGGGAAGTATCTGGAAGGAGAATCTCCGTGATGCATTAATTAATTAAATTCCAAATGAAAGTAAAACTTCAGTGTGAAAAGCAGAGACTTCAGACTTTCAGACGAAAACACGGGGAGTCTGCGTCTCCCTCTCACTTTGTCCCTCCCCCTCACTCGTGCTCTCTCGCTCGCTCTCTCAAATAAATACAATCTTAAAAAAAAAAAAAAAAGAAAACATTGGAAAACATCTTGGTATCGCCATAGAAAATAATGTCTTAAGCCAGATACTGTGACATCTTCTATAAAAGCATGGATCGGTAAATATGACTATATCAAAATACACATATTTTGTAAAACAAAAACACCATAATTACTTGGAGAAAAAACAACAACTACTCTGGAATTAAGCCACTGGGCTTTTCCTACCACTTTGATGATTGAATACCTTAGAGAAATTTTCTTTCAGGCTGGAAAAATAGATGAATTCATTACATGATTTATTATATAATACACTCAGCAAAGACTGTCATAATGCATTAATATGTAAGCTTCTCTATTTTGTCTTTTTATACCTGTTTAAATGCCCATACGTGATTGAATTACATTTATTTGATTTTTTTTTTTAATACGGCAAAGAGCGAATCCTAACTGTAGAAATATAGCCCATTGTGTCCAAGTAAATTTGGCTAAGGAAACATAGCATCGTCTTTGTGAGGCATCATTTTACTTTTTCTTTTTGAACAATTCTGTATAAATATCTCAGGTGAAATTCAATATTTCTCATTTCCGAGGCATGCCCATAGAAGAGGGAAAGGCAATTTGTAGATGCAATTGTGTATTATGTGGGAACATGTAGACCTAGCCACGTCTCAAAATTGAATAATTTGGGGGATTCTCGCAAAGGGAAATAAAACACTGGCAAAAACTGATTTGGGAGTCTACATCATACATGGGTCCTTTTTGTAGAGTTAAGGATTTACGGTAGCACCCGGCCGAAGTGCGGAGGAAAAAAGGTATGTTTGATCCCGCGTTTGCACATTTTTATGACTGGTGCACGGCAGTGTTTGTGACAGAATACAGACATTTATCTTGCTCCCCTTTCTACTCATCAAGTTGCCATTCCTTGTAAATCACCACTGAGCTAATATTGCCTAGGGAGTAAGGCCTAGCATACATACTCCCGGCTCCGAACTGGGCAGATATTCTCCGGTGGCATGGAGTTAAATACGTATGGACCAAGGATAAATCTCGGAAATGGATCATTTATTGCAAACCTCTTCTTTTCTTAAGTGCCCTTCTTTAAAAAAAGAGATGCTTAATGTATATTTATATATACATTTTAGCCGAGTGAATAAGATGAAAGCGACAAGAGGTAGTATTTTTTACCTTCAAGAAAATTTTCTCTGGTGTGTATTTGCTAGTAGAGTTTCAGTGTTAGGATCGACACAGCAAAATACAGTCCTGCCCAAATCCAAGCATTCTTCAAGAGATTGATTCACGATCCAGGGAATCTTTAATAGTGGGGGCTGGCTGTTATAAGCTTAATGGAAAAGCATGAGAGGCATAGCCGGCATGGTATTAGCTGTAAATAATAATATACAAATGTAATCTTATGAAATAAGATGAAAATTGACAGGGAGACAAACCATAAGAGACTCCTAACTCTAGGAAACAAACTGGGGGTTGCCGGAGGGGAGGAGGCTACAGGGATGGGGTAACTGGGTGATGGTCATGAAGGGGGGCTCTTGATGGAATGAGCGCTGGGTGTCGTATGCAATTGATGCATGCCTAAATTCTACCTCTGAAACTAATAAAAAAAATTATTCAATTTTGGGATTCTAGCCCTCAAAACGGTTGGGTGTGTCGTAGGGGGTTAATGATGGCTTCTTGAATATCTAATTAAAATATCAAAAGAATAGTAATTTCCAAACAAAAATACATATATGCAAATGTCACTTTAGCCTGCATTTGCTGCTGGTAAACAGAATAATACTTTTGCTGTTGCATATCGAGTGAGAATCTATGGAAAAGAATACGGCAAATTACAGAAAGAATAAGTGGTTTCCAGTGTGATGACTTGAGGGCAGCTTTCCGTGTTGCAACACTGCAAATGTGTTTGAACACAGCACTGGCTGCCACTCCGTTAACATGGTACTTCTGTTTTCGGAGGGCAATTCTTTCCATGAACATATTACCGAGCTTTGGGAATACTCATTTTCAGTGCTGGGTAAAAGAATGGTGATCATGTCATCGGTGTAACAAGAAGTGATGATTTGGGGCGTCGTGGATGATTTCCAAGTAGAGAATACAGACATGCTTCCCTACGTGAAGAATATTGAAATAGCGGACGGTACAAACTGTGGTCCCTGACTGCGCCCCGTCACTGCCCCCCATCCCCTGGACCCAAACCTGCAGCCCGTTGTGCCTGGCCCCCCGAGATGCACACTTCGTCTTTCTGCACCCTGTTCTTTGCTCCCAGAGCCTGACCCCATGCACCAGCTCAGACGGCTTCTGTGCCCTCTGGTTTCTGATTCGGTTCGGCCAGCGGAGGTCGGAGGGTTGGGGAGAGCACAATCTCTGCTCTTGCAGCCTCTACTCCCAGACTGCTTCTTTTTTTTTTATAATAATAATTTTTTATTATGTTATGTTAGTCACCATACAGTACATCCCTGGTTTCTGATATAAAGTTCGATGATTCATTAGTTGCGTATAACACCCAGTGCACCATGCAATACGTGCCCTCCTTACTACCCATCACCAGTCTATCCCATTCCCTGACCCCCCCCTCTCCTCTGAAGCCCTCAGTTTGTTTCCCAGAGTCCACAGTCTCTCAGGGTTCATTCCAACTTCTGTTTACCCCCCCTTCATTCTTCCCTTCCTTCTCCTACTGAACTTCCTATTTCTTATGTTCCATAAATGAGTGAAACCATATGATAATTGTCTTTCTCTGCTTGACTTATTTCACTTAGCATAATCTCCTCCAGTCCCGTCCATGTTGCTGCAAATGTTGGGTAATCGTTCTTTCTGATGGATGAGTAATATTCCATTGTATATATGGACCACATCTTAATCCAGTTATCTGTTGAAGGGCATCTCGGCTCCTTCCACGATTTAGGTGTTGTGGACAATGCTGCTATGACCATTGGGGTGCATATGGCCCTTCTCTTCACTACGTCTGTATCTTTGGGGTAAATACCCAGTAGTGCAATGGCTGGATCATAGGGTAGCTCAGTTTTTAACTTTTTAGGGGACCTCCACACTGTTTTCCCAGACCGCTTCTTGAGCCCCCAGGGGCTCCTCCCTGCACCCTGCTCTTAGGGTCGTTTCCCTCTCTGCCCCTTCTGGTTTCCACATCTTGCTGTTACCGATCCTGCGACTTTTTACTGGCTTTGTTCCCTTTACTCAACTGTCCTCAGTTACCCCCACACAAGGGCGCCATGGGCTCCCCTTCAACCCTCACTCAACACAGAGCAGGGAACAACATTCCCATTCCCGTTTCACCAACCCCCAAATTCCAGTGTGCAAACGTAAGCAACTACACACACAAGTGTTTAGGGTTCATTATTTCTCTGCACAAAGGATCTCTTAGCATCCTATTTTTTCCTTGACTTATCTTCTTCAGTGTTTAACATTCGTTTTCCTTAAGATATCCTGACCATCTTGTTGTAATGCTACATAGACCAGTTCCTAAATATGGTTTTGTGTGTGTGTGGCAACCTAGATTTCCTTCTTACGTACGGGGATGATTCACGGAGCGTTTGATTCCATAGAAAAACCGCAGCCGTAAATTACCTTGTGCAGATTTTTCATGGAAGTCTGGATGTGTATGCAAAATACCTTCCTAGCAGTGGGACTTCGGGGTCAATCGTAAACGCGTTTGTAAAGAGTTGCAGATACTTACACATCCTGCTTTGTAGGAAGTCAGCGGTAGCAGGTTGAGGTCCCTGTGGAAAAGTGTGCAGACATTTCAGACTTGTGAATAGAAGCGTGGGTCAGATTACACAGTTCAGCCAAAACTGATAGGTAAAAAAAATGAACTTAGTATGCTTTCAATTCTTAAAGTCTCTTTTTATTAATGGGTTGTGCATATTTCATATAACTAATAATAATGTATATTTCCCTTTTTTATCAACTCCGGGTAATTTTCATTATCCTTCTTTTAGATTACATCTCCAGGCTTTTATAGGTGCATACACATTTCTAACAGATCTTTATATATTTGGAAATTAGCCCTCTGTGATGTCATTTGCAAAAATTTTCCCAGAGTGTCCCTCTCTTGCTTTATGTATCTTTTGCTATAAAGACTATTGCAAAAATAGTTTTAGTCAAATTTATTGAGACTTCCCTGGCTATCGGATTTTGAGTTTTATTTTTTTATTTATTTATTTTTAAAGATTTTATTTATTTATTTGACAGAGATAGAGACAGCCAGCGAGAGAGGGAACACAAGCAGGGGAAGTGGGAGAGGAACAAGCAGGCTCCCAGCGGAGGAGCCTGATGCGGGGCTCGATCCCAGAACACCGGGATCACGCCCTGAGCCGAAGGCAGACGCTTAACGACTGCACCACCCAGGCGCCCCAAGAAACAGATTGATTCTATTTTTTTTAAAAGATTTTATTTATTTATTTGACAGAGAGAGACAGCCAGTGAGAGAGGGAACACAAGCAGGGGGAGTGGGAGAGGAAGAAGCAGGCTCATAGCGGAGGAGCCTGATGTGGGGCTCTATCCCAGAACGCCGGGATCACGCCCTGAGCCAAAGGCAGACGCTTAATGACTGCGCCACCCAGGCGTCCCAGATTTTGAGTTTTAATCCAGGGATTTTCGGAGTGCCTGGTTCAGTCACTGGAACATGCAACTCTTGATCTTGGGGTCTTCAGCATAAAATCTTTTAAAAAAAAGAAAATTAAAGGCTTTTCCACAAGAAGATTCACTAATCATCTATATAAAATAAACACACTTACTCTATTTAGAAAACTATGACATGACTGGTGTATAATATGCAATATTATATATTATGCATATAATATTATGCATATAATTATTACATGATTAGAATCCTATAATTACAATAAATTTTTGTCAGGCATCAATTGTCTACCTGTAAACAAACCTTTCAACTGAGCTATACTTTTGAGGTGCAAACATGCTAATTTGGGGCTGGCTATAAAATTAAGAAAAATAGTGTCTATCCCATTTTTTAAAATGCAGTGATATTTTTATGAATATTAAATTTCTTATAACTGTGGCATAATTTCCTTCACAGACACATCGTTGAACATTTCTTTCTGTTGGCTGCAATCTCTCCCCAGCTTGACCCGCAGTGTGTTTCTCTTCCAATTTGGGTCCTCAGAGAGCTCAGGGGTCCAGGTGGCTTTCTTACCAGTAGCTTCTGAAGAGCTTGTCCCTTTTTATGGCAGTCAAATCAGAGTGGAGAGCAGAGGAGGTGCACAAAAGAACATTTTCCAATATCAAGCCCTTGAGCGCTGGATGGCGGACAATTGGCTGATTCGATTTGTGTCTACTGTGAAAACTGGGGCAATAATAGGGCTGTATTCATGTTCCCTTAATAGCTTTTAGGAATCGTGGTTTATGAAGAGCCTCATATCTGTGTTTTGATGCCCCAGTAGAAATAAACCATTGATGAAAACCCATAAACGTTGTTTTAAAAAACAAAATGGATTGTACGCGTAATGCAGCCTTGCTCGGAGGAACATCTGAATCCGTGTAAAGTTCCCTAGTAGATCACCCCATGTAATGGTCTAGCCATATGTCACCCCAAGACACTATTCCCTCTAATTCTGGACACCCACAGCCTATACGTACACTTACACTGAGCGCTTGTGTTGGATAAGATCGTGTTCTCTGTGGCTTTATGCATTACATCAGCAACAGATTCATTGGTGCAGATAACCCCTGAGAATCCGTTGTTCTGGGAATGAATTTTACAAGATACAGGGCGGGGTGTGATTGATAAGCACAACCTTGAGTTTGTCAAACAGCAGAACCCCCAAAATGAACATGTGTGGTCTAGTTGCATTAGCCTAGATGTGGTGTACTTGACATTAGTCTATGTGTGGTCTAGTTACCTCGCCATGCAAATCTTGCAGGGATATTTCATGTTATTTAAAGATTTTATGTATTTGAGAGAGAGCAAGAGAGCAGGAGTGGGGAGAGGGGCAGAGGGAGAGGGAGAAGCAGACTCCCTGAGCAGGGAGCCTGAAATGGGGCTCAATCACCAGGACCCTGAGCTCATGACCTGACCCCAACGCAGACGCTTAACAGACTGAGCCACCCAGGCACCTCCTTGCAGGGATATTTTAAATAAGTGTGTCCCGTTCCATGAGTATCCCAGTCACTTAGACAGTAACCCTCAAACACTGACAGTTGCAAAATGCATGAGTGGTGCTTGCCTTCTTTCTATCTGCTGATACAGAAACAGAAACTAGCATTCCAACTAGGAAATAAAGCCAGTGCCCTTGATCCTAGAACCAGGGGAAGTGTGTCCAGTTATAAACGCAAAGGAGCCTTGTGTTAGCGGGATGTCTAGAACAGAGTTTCCCAACCTAGAGTAATTGAAGCTCATAAACCCCAAAGCCCACCACACACCTAGTGAGTTGGAATGTCCATCTTCCAGAGCTCTACCAGCATGTCTGATGGTCACCAAACTTCGTAAACCGAGGTCTTACGTACTCAGTAACCATGTCACTTTGAATGCAGTAACTTAGCTTGGTCTCTGAAGCAGCTGATACCCTGGGGAACTCTTGAATCTTTCTGTGAATGTGTGTGCAGACTTCACGCCAATATTTTATCCTGCCCTAACAATCTAGAAATGAAAGCACACAACAGTCTCAACTTCTCACGTAACTTAATTGTCTCCATCCGTTGGCTCTGCGTTGGGCTTCTGCCTGCCTTGAGTAGTGAGAAAGCTCATCTACTTTTCAGGACCCGTCCGTGCCATCCGTCTGAGTCACATCCCAAATGACAGCTTTTTGGAACGCTAGATTCTGTTCTAACGAACGTTTCCACGGCCTTATCAAAAGGCAGAAAAGACGCCTTTTCCGTGAGGAGGCTGAGATACACCCGTGTCAGATATAAAATCTAAAGGTACAGAACACGCTTGAAAGGTTTGAAAGTATCTAAGAGTCGAAGTGTGGATGTTTTGGATTATAACAACCGCGGCGAAATACAGTAGGTTTAATGCCATCATTTATGGAATATATATGGATATATATTCATCTTTGTTGAATTTCTGGAGGCAAGTATTTTTTCCTTATTGTACTTTATTTGAAGGAAATAGTTGCAGCCAGACATTGTTTTCGGATATGAAAGTCACCCCCCGCCTCCCCCAAAAAAACTAAGGATGAGAGAAATATTCTAAGCCCGGGGATGCCATGTACACCATCCCATTGGCCAAATCCATCCCGCCCACTATCTTTGTAAATAAAATCACAAGGCAACACGCTCATCCCCTTTCATTCATCAATGTCTATCCCTACTTTGTGATAGCATAGCCAAGTGGAGTCTGCAGTTTCAGGAGAGAGTATATCCCACAAACCTCATCAAAAGTTACTATATGGCCCTTTAGAAGAAAAAAACAAAACATGCTGACCCTGGTTCTGAGCACTGAAACTTAACAGATACATAGACACCGTTTCTTCTCCCCATGGTGTTACATCACAAACAATGCAATGATTCACCTGTTTTAATTAATGTAGGTTACAAAAAGGTGTATAACTAATTTAACAAGTTACATGTTCTACTTCATTGCTGTGCATTTATTAAGAAACCTATTTTAATAGCGTATGGCATATTTGGAAGTTGCTAAGGGAGTAGATCGTAAACATTGTCTGAGAAAAAAATTGCAAGTACCTGCGGTGATGGATGTTAACTAGACTTAGGCTAGGTGATCATTTTGTAGCATATACAAATATCGAATCATTGTGTTGCACACCTGAAACTAATGAAACGTTATAGGCTTTCCTAAGGGGGATGAAAACAGAAATTGGAAAACCAATGAGACAGACACAGGTCAGGAAGAAGGTTGAACAGAGGCTTTAGGCAGAAACGGTGGGTTTGGTGAGAAGTGAGAAATTGGCATACTGCCTAAGAATCCTCCATCTGGCATCAATCAGAGACACTGCTACACATGTGTGAATTCACCTGCTATCTTTTGGACATAGTTATGTATACATGAGTCCCGTTGTTTTATATATGTGAGCATTCTTATCTATGTCAGTACATATCCCAATTTGAACGGCTTTTGTATTAAATACAAAACTATTTTCTCTGGTATCCTGTGCCAATTGAATGTCTAAAGACTCTTCCATGAGGTAGTCGTGGCAAATTCACATGCAAAATCCTTATCATTCCATTTCTAAAGTTTTATCTTGTCTTTTGTCAGACACTCCCCCCCCACACACACTGAAAGGATTATGGATAAATCTAGTTTTTAGATTATCTTTCCAAAATTTGCACCAGTTCCTCATGACAGAATGAATGAATTGGAATTACTTGGTTAAACATCCGAGCGATAAAACACGTTTTTATGGCGTATTTTGACACTGCTCTTCACAGTACTATCTGAGAGTTCCCATTTTTATCTTCAGTAAAATGGAAACAGTACTTTACGTTCAAAGAGAAAATGCTCCAGAAAAAGTTAATAGTCTCGTCAACCTGGAAAAGGAAACGGTGAACACATTTAGAGGCAAATTCTGTTGATGTGTGAAATCAGCAACCCACTGAATTTCTCCTTGTTTACCTGGGTTGGGGGTGGCAGAGACTGGGGAGGAAATATGTATTTGCCTTGAAAGAAACTTTTACCTTTCTTTAAGCAATACAAAGGCGGTGAATAAATCAGAGTCCTTTGTAGTTATGATTCGTTGCCTCTCAACGGTTGTATATTAATTCGTGATTGGTACCATTCAACTTATATACTCTGATTTAAACTCGATTTCACACTCTCCCTTCCACAGTGTGTACGTGTTCTGTGAACATCTAGTGAACTAAGAAAGCTCATATTTCAAGAACACCTAGGTTGGTTTTTGGAAATTTTTAAACCCTCTTCTTACTTACAGCTGTACCAGCAGCACAGTTTTTTTTTTAATTATAAAATGAATAACCTTACATTCCAGACTGGTAGGAATAGAATGTGGATAATCTAAATTATGCTGGGGACTTTATGGTCTTTTAGTTACTCGTCAGGCACCTGCCCGAGGGGTGATTCTATTCGGTTTTGAAGGCACCAGATATGAACCAATGCCTGCCATCACTGTGCACTAGGTTGTAGAAATAAACAACGCATGAATTAGTCTGGGTGTTTTGGGGAAACAATGGATCTGTCTATGTGTATGCACATCCAAATCTGTGTCTGTGTCTATAGACTGTATAGACTTGCCCGCTTAACGTTATTTCAAAGATGAGCAATCCAGTTGTACTGCACTGGTTCTCTAGGGGAACAGAACCAACAAGGAAGTGTTAGATATAAATATAATACATATATTTTCTTATTATGAAGAATTGGCTCATATGGCTAGGAGACTAACAAGTCCCAGGATCTGTGATCAGCCAGCTGGACACCCAGAGCAGCCAATAAAATAGTCCCATCCAGAGCCCAAAGGCTGAGAACCAGATCAGCCAATGGAAAATGAGTTGCAGTGTGATTCCGAGTCCAAAGGCATCCAGAAACTGAGAATCATGTTTTACCAGATATCTGGGCACCTTCTAGCCCAGTGAAGCTGATACATAACGAATCTTGATGGGTGAAGTATTGAGCTAGATAGATAGATAAATATGATGGATGGGTGGGTGGATGGATGGATGGATGGATAGAGTTGATGGATTTATAGATGATAGATAGATAGATAGATAGATAGATAGATAGATAGATAGATGTGATGGATGGGTGGATGGATGGATGGATGGATGGATGGATGGATGGACATAGGGATGGATAGATGGGTGGATGGATGGTTGGATGAATGGATGAACTGATGGATAGATTTGATGGATATAGATAGATAGATACATAGATAGATACATAGATAGATAGATAGATAGATACATAGATACATAGATACATAGATACATAGATACATAGATACATAGATACATAGATACATAGATATGATGGGTGGTGGGTGGATGGAGAGACAGATGGGTGGGAGCAATGTGAAGATGCTACATTCCACCACACAGTACACTTAAAAAATGGTTAAAATGGCAAATTTTATCTTATGCATATCTTACCACAATTAAGGGGCACCTGGGTGGCTCAGTTGATTGAACGTCCAACTCTTGACTTCAGCTCAGGTCACAATCCCACGGTCCTGGGATTGAGCCCCATGTCGGGCTCCCTGCTCAGTAGGGAGTCTGCTTCAGATTCTCTCTCTCCCTCTGTCCCCCTCCTCCACTTTCTCCCTAAAATAAATAAATAAATTTTTTTTTAAAGATTTTATTTATTTATTTGACAGAGATAGAGACAGCCAGTGAGAGAGGGAACACAAGCAGGGGGAGTGGGAGAGGAAGTAGCAGGCTCATAGCGGAGGAGCCTGATGTGGGGCTCGATCCCATAACGCCGGGATCACGCCCTGAGCCGAAGGCAGACGCCTAACCGCTGTGCCACCCAGGCGCCCCAATAAATAAATATTTTTTTAAAATTAATGGGCCAAAAGAGAACATATCTGCAACTCACATAACCCAAGACCCTCATGCAGAAAATATAAAGAAGTAACCTGTTTTATAAACATGTGTAATATATTAACAATACAAACTAGTCACATATTATCTTATATATGTATGTATACCATACATATTTTATTACTAAATTACACTTAATAACTATCATGTCATATATTATTACAGCAGATATAATTATTGTTCTTAAATAGTGAGTGAACTGAAAAATTGATTAAGGCTGCTATGGAATATCATTATACCCTCAACCAAACCACATTAAAAAAGATACAGAGTTCTTAGTGTGGATTTGGACATGGGATCATTGTAATTCTTACACATTTCGTGCAGAATATAAATTTCTATGAGCAGTCTAGAAATCTGCCTTGGCAGTGCCTTTTAAACTAAATTTGCACCAGCCTGTGACTCATCGTTGCTCTCCTGTGTCTATACCCCCACAGAACACTGGGACCTGTGCGCTCGGCTCTGGTGTATGTGTATTTATAGCTTCACCGTAATAGCCAATCCACATGTCCATCAGTGTTTCAATGTGCAAATGCACTGGGTTCTCTAGGGCCCAGAAGTCAATGAGCACAACCATGAGCACAATAAGCCAAACACAACATAAAGCATTCTTCCAATTTACTTATATAAATATCAGATATAGGGGTGCCTGACTCAGTTGAGTGTCTGCCTTCGGCTCAGGTCATCATCCTAGGGTCCTGGGATCGAGTCCCACGTCGGGCTCCCTGCTCAGCAGGGAATCTGCTTCTCCCTCTGCCTCTGCTCTTGTACTCTTGGGCTCTCTCACTCCCTCTCAGATACATAAATAAAATCTTAAAAATAAATAACTATCAAATACAGCAAAACAGATCTTTGGTGGTAAAGTGTATGCATTTTGCAGAAGAAAGGACGGGCTTTGGTGAGAAGGGCCATGCTTTCTAGCGTGCACGAAAAACTCCATTTCTTAATTGGTGGCACAGGGCGTGTTCACTTCTGATAATCCCATAAACCACACAGTTTTTACTTGTGTGCTTTACCGCACAGATCTGAACTTCCATGAAAAAGTTTTCAAAATGTATGTAGATAATATTATCCTTTAAATTTATATCTCACATATATTCATAAATGTGTATGAATATATAGGTATCCATAAGTGTATACACATATATATACACAGATATATATACATTTAAACATCTATAAGTATATGCAAATAGAAATGCCTGATGAACCCAGAAATGCAAACTGTATATTTTAAATTAATATAATACGTAAATTTATATATCTATGAAACATATACTAAAGTGCTATTGATCTTAATATATTAATATTAATTAAATTGATATTAATTTCCTTTTAACTGGGTTGAAAATTAATTTCTCAATACTGATGTGTAGTGAATTAACACAACTTTAGGGCCGTACAATGATGCAGATTTGTTCTTAAAATCCTGGAGGTCCGAGTCTAACATGCAGGTTTTCACAGGGCTGTGTTCCTTCTGGGAGCTTCTGGGCAGAATTTATCCCTTGCCACACCCCACGGCTCACGGCCTCTTCCTCACCTCACTCCAGCCTCTTCTGTTCCCAGATGCCCTACAGCAAACCCTGGTATATTCCCACTTTCCTTCTCTGAGCACCTCTGTGCTTACATTGGATCCACCAGGTAATCCAAGATAATCGACCCCTCCCCAGGTCCTTAACTTCATCTTCCCTGCAAAGTTTAAAAAAAAATTAAGTAAAACATTCACATATTCTGTAAATAAAAGCAGAGTTGTGTTTGGAAAGCTGTGCCATGGGCTCATCCCTTTGCAATGGCAGGGTCATGAGCAATCTCCTTTTTTCTCTAATCCCATCTTTGTGATGTGGTTTCTACCAGAACCTGGAAAAGCGTTCAACAACTTCTGTTGCTCTGGGAGTATAATAACCCGGCCTCCAAAAAACACTTTCCTTCTGACAGTACTTAAGTACATGGACATTTAATGCGTTCACGCTCAAAGATAAGAATGAGCTCCAGGATCATTCAATCTCCATGTACTCTACAAATCATTTCCATTACAAAATCCTATTTTTCCATGTGTAAATTTGTTTTTCTTATTCCTCTAACTCCTAAGCAAATTTTCATGGGATTGACCATAGTTGGATGAAACCATCAATTGCTTGTCTTAAATTACTGAATGAAGAACGGATTTGGGGGGAAAAAATAGAAAGCCCACGTGTTCTTCATAATTCGGAGTTCATCTGGGACGCGTGTGGACATATGTGTGATTTGGACTAACCTTGTAATACTTAATCATTTTCTAATGTCAGTTTCTTCACTACCCACCAATCGTTACTCTCGGGCGAAGCTGGCAGATGGTGAGTCCATATGCCATGTATTAAAAATATGCTCTCAGAGCCATTGCTTTTAAATATGAGACCATTTCTGGTGTGTGTTTTTTTTTAACTTTTTTGGGTCATGAGTAAAGATACGATAACGCTGAGAGCAAGACAGAGTCAGCAAGAAAAGGTGTAACTTCTCAGCCATCTTGAGACCTCACCTGAAATTGTTTGGACCTATCCAAAAGTCTTCAGGCACTTTTGTTGGGTGGGAGAGGATCGTTTCATCTCCCTCATGTACAGGCCACGAGGCATGAACTTTAGGATCTGGAGGAATAGCTGGAGGTGGGTGAGTTCCAGGCAGACAGATGTCTCCAACTGGCTTATAGGATTGGGATCCTGCCTGTGGCCAGCCCTATTCCTACGGAGAAAGACTAAAATAGAAGAGGGGATCTAGCTATCAGACACCTTAAGGACCAGGCATCAAGGAAAAACAAAACATCTCTTAGCTTATACATCCAGTTAACAAATAATTTCACACACCGACTCTCTTCATGCCATTGTGGAAATAAGGATATAGACCCCGTTCTTAAGGATCTCCTGGATTCATTTGCTTTATTCCATTTTTTTTCGGCTACTCATCTCTCCAGTGGAGTAGATTTTGTACAAGGCCCCTTGATCTCTACATAGGCAAATCCAGTAGAAAATTTTCGGTCTTTTTTGGCTTCTTAGTCAATATTTCACACTCCCATCCACTCCCAGGAACTGGGGGCATCCACTTCCCTTGTCTGCAAAGACCCCTGTCTCCTGATTTTTCTCTGGTCTCTCTGTCTCTGCTCCTGCATGTGTTTTGAAGTTCCTTCCTGTTCTACCTGTCCTTCAGGGGTTCTCTTCCATCCATAACGCAGGCTCCGAGGGCTGCTGCTTCTGATGTCTGCTTGGTGCTTCTTTTCTCTTGCATCTTCACTGGAAAGGACCAGCACCTCCAGCCTTGGCCTCTCACTCACATTAGAGATGAGCATGAACCGCTCACTCAGCACGTCTTACCTTTCCTCCAGGTCATCTGTCATGGTTGTAATTTTATGCTTCTTTGCTTCTTGACCAGTGTCTGCCATGCTACTCAACTAGGAGCTTCACAAAGGCAGCAAAATGTGTCCATCATGCTTATCTTGGATCCCTTATGACGTTGCCCACCAGACTCACAGACGTTGCTTAGTAAATGATTTGTTAGGGGTGCCTGGGTGGCACATTTGGTTGAGCATCCAACTCTTGGTTTAGGCTCAGGTCATGATCTCAGGGTCATGAGGTTGAGCCCTCATGGGCTCTGCACTCAGCATGGAGTGTCCTTGAGATTCCCTCTCCCTCTGCCCCTCTTGCTTGTTCTCTCTCTCAAATAATAAATAAATATTTTTTAAAAAATAAGGAACAAATGATTTGCTCATATCTTTCCTATTTCACAGAGCCTCATGTAAGAAATTAGTTGCTTGATTGGTTAGCTTTTTTACTTAAAGTTAGGAATCATGGTAGAGAAGAACCTGTAAACAAAACCACTGAATAAAGTGTCATGATGCTGTGTAGGATGCATGCATAGTGTGTAAATGGGCCACAGGTGGTGGGACAGCTGTGGGTTACCCATGCCAAACAAGTCTGAAATTCTCTACAGACACCAACCAACTGGCTGTCCTACAGTTCCACTCATTTCTGACACTATCTACCTGGAGTTAGTGCAGACCCCACAGGTCAAGAGCTCAGTCCTACAAGATTGCCCCCCCTTCAGATACCAGTTGAAACTAGTGGGTCACCAGGGTACCCACAACACTATCCAATCTGCTACAAATTGGGGTTTCCATAACTCCCTCCTGGGTTTTTAATAATCATTACAGTGGCTCAGAGAACCCAGGAAAACACTTTGCTTATCACTCGTGTATTATAAAGGATATTACAAAGAGTAAAATAAACTGTCAGATGGGGCGCCTGGGTGGCACAGTGGTTAAGCGTCTGCCTTCGGCTCAGGGCGTGATCCTGGCGTTGTGGGATCAGGCCCCACATCAGGCTCCTCCGCTATGTGCCTGCTTCCTCCTCTCCCACTCCCCCTGCTTGTGTTCCCTCTCTCGCTGGCTGTCTCTATCTCTGTCAAATAAATAAATAAAATCTTTAAAAAAACAAAAATTAAAAAAAATAAACTGTCAGATGAAAAGGTAGAAAGGGTGAGTTTTGGAGATTGGGACACACCACCAACGAGAAATCACCAACGTACCTTGCAAAGTGGCTCCGCCTTTTTGCATTCCCACCAGCAACAAATGAGAGGTCTTGTTGCTCCACACTCTTGTTCAGAAAATAATTCTTTTTATGTACATCATGATTATTTAGGAAGGGTCCTTTGGTGTTGTATGCTACATTTTATGTACCAAATACTCTACTCATGGATACGAGATCTGTATGAGTGCAACCAGTACAAACTCACGTGGTCTTCAGCTCAGTACCATTTCCATGTTGTCCGTATTCACAGGTGGCTCGCCTCCCAATTGCAGTTGACCCCTGAACAACGTGGGTGTGAACTGTGCAGGTCCACTTATATGTGGATTTTTTTCAATTAATACAATACAATTAATACAATACAATAATTTTTCAATTAATACAATACAATTAATAAACTTCTGTAAATGCATTTTCTTTATGATTTTTTAAACATTTTCTTTTGTCGCTTACTTTACTGTGAGAATACAGATAGAATACATGTAACATACAAACTGTGTGTTAATCGACTATTTATGTCACCAACCAACAGTGGGCTATTGTAATTAAATTTGGAGGGAATCAAAATTTGAACGTAGACTTCCAACTGCTCCAGGGTTGGTGGCCTGCCTTTCAAGGGTCACGTGTACTTATATCCAAGATAATAACACCTTTGAATTCTTGATGCCTCTCAATGCCACTTAGACAAGTGTCCTAACTCACTTATCAAGGGAGTACTTGAACCACAGCAACCCAACCGCACTAGTTGGATCCAGTCTTCTTGAGTCATGTGATCTCAAAGGCATCCATTGCCTAAGGCACTTGGCCCCTACTGTGAAATCACACATTTTGGAAATTCCACATTATAGTCCTCATAATTAGTTCATCCTTCTCCATACATTGTAAAAATGAAAAACAGAAGGGGCATCTGGCTGGCTCAGTTGGAAGAGTGTGTGACTCTTGACCTCACAGTCATGAGTTTGAGCCCCACACTGGGTGTAGAGATTACTTCACACACACACACACACAAAATTACAGATAGATACAATTTCATAGTTTATCAAGACCTAAGAGTTGGCAATATCCCCTTTGAGATTATTGTCCTTGACTGGATTGACATTGTTATGTGTTATCCTCAAACATGAAGTGGTTTATAAAGCAACAAATTGGCTACTAGAAGAGTTGCTAGTGGCACTGAAATTTAACTTTTTGTTCACTTTTATGGTGTGATTGCTGCTGGTCGGGCTGGCATGGTGAAGGCATGGATGGTAGAACAGTTTCAAACACAACTTGAATTCATGGGGGCAGAGACACTTCTAAGGGAAAAAGTCTACTAGTAATAATTTGCTACATTACTTTTTATCCTCCTTAAACATCGTTGAGCACGTATCCATGTGTTCACTGCTCTGTCATGTAGAATACATTTTTACCAAATGGAAAAAATTAAAATTGATAAAAACGTGTATGATAGACACGAGTTGGAAAATATTCATGGGTAGGAGAAATTGATCCCAAAATATTATCTAACCAAACCTGAATCCAATGTAATCACCACGGAAATATATGTTACAACCTGAAGATAAAAACACGGTGTAAATGACTAAATGAAACACTTTTTATAATTAATTTCAAATAATACATTTATATTTTTATTAAAAATGAAAAAAACATTTAAATCAAAATATGTTTGGAATTGTAATAATCTGTCATGTATTTAATTATTGGGGACACTACAGAAGGTGCATTTAAAAAACCTAATTGTTCAAGAAATACTTCATACCTTCTTTCACTAGATGCATAACGATATCTGGATAAGTAGCTTGTTAAACACAAGCAATTCTTTCAATTTTATTTACTGAGGTTGAAATGATGGGAAAATGTGAATCAATATCTTCTTTAGGTTGTGTGGTTTATGAGGTAATTGTCATTGATTGATCATTATCCATTTCATAATTGTGCAGACATTTTGCACTTTCTCAGAATTCATTTTAGCTTTGCCGCTTTGTTTGGTGATGTTTTGGTTTACATCCTCCCGCACTGAAATGGTCTTCTAGTTCTTAGAGACATGCATTTGCACATATTTTATGAAATACAATGGCAGCATTTATTCTTTCGATTTGTGTGGACTTGTAATAATACAGAAAAATATAATGGACAGCACTTTGGTCCTGCTGCTATTTCTTAGCACAGTATAAATTATTTTTTGAGTGCAATAAAATGTTCCTCCAAATCCAGTAAGAGGTATCTTTTTCTTACAATTTCACAAGCTGGGTCTTATGACAAAATGAGTTGGTTTGATTGAAAGGAATGATGGCTTATATTCCAAAAAGAACCAAACTGAAAATTATGGACTATTTTCTGGAACAAAGGAAAAATACACAATATATGTTTTAATGTTGTGGAATTTGTTTATCTGCAAGAATTTTATCATCATTCTTTCTCTCTAAGCAATGAAAGAATAAAATAAATATATTTTCACAGGTATTGTTGCTTGCATGTCAGCAATAAATACTACTTGCTGGACAATCTGCTAAACTTTTTTTTAAATGTTTTGAGTGACGCTTTTGCATTTTTTAAATAATTTACATGTGAAAACTTTGGCAAGATAGAGGAATTTGTTAAGAAGCAATTTCCCTTCATACTGAGTGATCTTAACAAGAACAAAGAAAATGTCTTGTAACCTTACCTTGTTTTAACAAGCTAAATTCCAGTTCAAAAAAAATGTATCTATAGTGTTGGTTTCATAAAACAGAATAAAGAGAACCATAGTTGAAAATGCAAATGAAAATGTAGAAGCAAAAAATAATAATAAGACATTTTTTCACCATGGGCACCAAAAAGACCATAACGAACTGGAAGTACTGGTGATTTTAAGGTTCTCACTCCCATGTGCAAATGGCATAAAGGGAGCATGCTGGTTCCTGTATTGGGTGGTGCAAGGGTCTGTCTTTGGTGTCCACTTGGCTAAGCTAATGCTACCCACTTACCCATCAAAGGCTAGCCCACATGTTAATTGTGAAGGCATTTTGTCTGTGTTTAATGTCTGTGATATATTAAGTGTAAGTCAAGCCTCTTACTCTAAAGTGAGCGAGACTCATACAATCACTTGAAAAGGTGTAAAGCAAAAACTGATGTTTCTCTGAGAAAGAATAAATTCTGCCTAAAGAGTATAGCCTCAGCTATTCCATCCTCCATTCCTGTCCTATAGATTTCAGGCTTGCTTGCTTCCACAAATTGCATGAGCCAGTTCCTCAAAATTCGATAGAGAGATAATTCATAGATAGATAAATGGTGATGATCAATAGATACATAAGTCGGTAGAGAAATAGATATTATAAATAGATGACAGGCATCTATAGATATGTAGACATGTGAAGATAAATGATAAATAGATGATGGACAGACAGACCTATGGATACGTAGATATGGATAGATATACATAGATGACAGATGAGATAGATATGAAAGATATGATGGATAAATGGATGAACAGATATGAGGGATGGTAGATAAAATGATAGATAGATAGATAGATAGATAGATAGATAGATAGATAGATAGATAGATAGGATATAGGGATAGATAGATAGATAGATGATAGATGATAGATAGATAGATAGATAGATGATAGATAGATAGATAGATAGATAGATAGATAGATAGATAGATAGATAGAATGGATATAGGGATAGATAGCTAGAGCTATCATGGATAGATAGATATGATGAATGATGGATGGATGGATAGGTAGATATGATGGATGGATAGATGGTGGATGGATGGATAGATAGATAGATAGATAGATAGATAGATAGATAGGGATGACAAATGCGTAGATACGTCCTACCGGTTCTCTTTCTCTGGAGAGAACCTTGACTGGTAAAGGTGGGACTAATCAACCCTGCATGTCCCAAAGAGACAAGGCTGCCACTATGACCAGGAACACACCGTGTCTCATGCAGTTAAGTCCCGATGCTGTCAGATCTAGTGAACAAGCAAATGGGTGAGGAAGATTGCCCAACTCAGGCAGGGCCGCCAGGGGTTCTGATCCCTCAGGACGCCACATCATCAGGGCACCCCCACAGTGGAAGACCCTGAGGACAAGCTGTGGGCACAGGGGTCATGCCATGAAGGGTGGCAGGAAACCAGGACAACTGTCAGGACTAGAGCTGATACACAAATGTGCTCTCCTCTGGGATTGTGTGTGTGTGTGTGTGTGTGTGTGTGTGTGTGCACATGCCACCCTGTCTATTTTATATTAAATATCCTGTGGTCAACTGTCACCTTATGACTTGACTTATCATCCTTTAAACTGGTGTTGAGAAGAGATAGGGAGCACCCATCCTATGATGGTGCAGAGCCTAGTGGATGAAGGGGCTCCCCATTTAAGGTAAAGTGAGACCATTCTGTGTCCACGCATGTGCTGTGTGGACTGTGTGCCCTCCCCACCCTGCCTTCTTTCCAGCCAGAGTTCTGGGGCAAATCTGTGTGTTTCTAGTGATTTCCTCTCCTTCAAACTCCACAGGGAGACACCTGATAAAGACCCTCCATAAGCGTCTTCGGTCTGTGTGTGCTGGTATACCAGCTCAAGGAGGTCCTGTGTGCCACAGCGAGAGTGCGACGGTCAGTCCCCACCTCGTGGTCATAGACCAGGCACCTGTGGTGGTCCCAGCAAGAACTCTGAGCCTGGAGATTTTAGCAGTAGCCTTCCTCATGCCTGCACGTCCTCCCATGGTGAGGCACCAGATTCCCTACCCTCAATGTTATGCTGCAGAAAACACCTAACAGTGGATTCAGTCCCCCTCCTCTGAACCCCAGGCGATGGGATTTGTTTTTCCCTTGGTGATATTTCATCCCGGGTGTTTTCTTGAAAAACAGTTCTGCTCCAGAGTCATTTAAACAAGCTGTCTTTTCCAGAAAGTGGGAGATGGGCTTATTCACCCAGGAGGAATGAGGGAGACAATGAGCTCCTTGTTAAGAGAACAGGACTCCGTCCAAAGGTTCAAACACACGAGAACACATGGCAGGGCAGGGATGGGGAGTGGTGACAAGTAAAAGTGCTTACGTGCAGGAGCGGACTGACCTTTCTGGGCTTGGCCACAGAAAGCAGAGTCAGGGACAAAGGAGGAAGATGGGCCTCTGCCAAATTATTCCAAGAGGGTGCTTCTGGGCAGGACGGATCTCTGTCTTTTCACGGGGAAGACAGTGATATCACAGAGGTGTTATGACAATGCCCCCAGTTTTAAGAGCATCAAGTTCTCCTATGGACTGTATATTATGATCATTACTACTCCTTTCTCTTGGCTTTCAAAATGCTCCCCGGTTCTATCTGCTATTTTTGTTGGAGGGAAAAAAATCTAAATGCTCCCTAAAGTGATACAACATGGCATAGTCTATTTCTAGCTGAATTTACCTGTCCTCCTGGTGATTCCCAATGATCATTATATTGTAGAAGTTTATAAGATGTTGCTTTATGTGAACGCAGTTGTTTTATTGGCAAACATCATTCTCGATGTTTGGGTTTTTCCGGTAATTGGATTAGGGTTTCTCTGGTGCTCAAAGAAACGGGGTTCCTTTTGATGCTTTCAATTATAGGTTGCAGGGAATGAGTGCTCAGTGCGGTGGCTAAAAAGGTCTGGCCACTCGCCTCAACTCAGAATATCTGGAAGTGTCAACCCTACTTCTGAGCCCCGTGAGGCACAGGTTAGACCCCCCCATGGAAACATAACCCCCTCGACTGTGACATTCACAGTTTTCAAGCATGTTCATCCCATCAGGTTGTACTCTGACAGCATTTTCTAGACCAGCAAAACAGAACATAGGACAGAAAGGCAAGGTCAGGTCAAGGACAGAGCCTCACCTGGATGTACCTCCCCCCCAGAGCTCTGTCTATTCTGCCCCAAATGCTAGAAAAATGAAGAGTCAAACTCTTAGGCACACAGCACCCTGGTAACTCTCCTTCTGACCCATTCTGCCCCGTCCCTGGCAAGATTGTGAACTGCCTCCGTGTCTGTTGGAAGTAAACCAAAAAAAAAAAAAAAAAGAAAGAAAAGAAAAGAAAAAAACAACATAATGGAGATGTGCTTAAAGCAAATTAAGAATTAATTGGGATCAGAGGCCACATTTCACTGATCTCATCCAATGTGTAAGTGTTCATTTTAGTTCCTGTTACCTTAAAAAAAATACCGAAATGTATACAATTTTTAAGTACGGACAGATGGAAATATTACTTTCAAAATACTTTGAAATGCTGTTATTGAGCAAGGCTGTTGAAAGGCTGGCACAACCTTTCCCAAAACATGTCCCTTGGAACTGGTATTATTACAAACCATATTTAAAAAGAAAAACTCAGGTAAGAACCATGGATACAATGGATTAAATACACTCACAGATACACACACAGGCATGCACGTGTAGATTTGTACTGTCCTCGTAAAGCTAATAGGAACATTTAATCCGTAAGGAGACATGATATGTATGTAGTGTAGGATTGTCAAAGGTTTTCACTGAGTTTTTTTTTTTTTCTTCCTGAGTATTCTAAGCATGAAACTCAGTGGCAACTGGTGAATTTTAATTCATTCTCCTAGCCATGTGTATATACAGCTCCCAGAGGATGAGGGCTTTCCTTTGCCATTACTCTTCTTTCCCCTTAAAAATAATCTTCTTTACAATACCTAGTAGGGGCACAACCCATTAATTCATATATTCTGTAAATATTTACTTCAAGTTAGCCTTCCTGAATGGAACCAAGCTCCATCCCCACTTTCCTCCCATCTCCTGCATCATCACCAGCCTGGCCTGCAAACACCACCTCACCTGATTCCACAAAGCCCACATTGTTCTTGACTCGGCCCTCAAGTCAATCTTCCTTTCTTCTCCTACCCTCCGACATCTTCTTTCTCTCCAAACCAACATCTGCATTTCAACATGCATTCGATACTGATTGCATAACATCTTACCTTTTCTTGCAAAGTGTTTTGTCAGTGGGTAGAAGCAACACTCTTCACAAGCAGAGACTGTGGGTAACAGGTAGACACTTCCTAACAATATGCACATAGACACCATATCTGCTGGAGGGACACAGATGGGAGTAGCTGTTGTTTGGCATCATGGGTGACGTTGCTGGCACATTATCAAGCATCAAAATAAGTACACTGTAAAATCCCCCCAAATTAGATCCATGCACAAGTAGCATTTTACTATCTTTAAAATTTGTATGACAGAAATGATCTAGACACTGTTACTATTTGAACAATTAGTGTTTTTATTATACCACGTACACCGATTGTTCTCTTGAAACAAACAAGCACAGAGTGGTAACAACACATCAGGTAATTTGCTATTGCTAGGTAATTGTGTTGCACTGAGTATCAATTTTAAAAAAGGTGGGTTGGTAAATGAAGACTTTAATAAGACTTTGAAACAATGACTCAACAATAAAACAGTACAAAATACCTGCAGAATGGTATGATGAATTAAAAATTCAATATCCCATCTTCTTTCTTTCGGCTGATAGACTAGTGCCGATTTCCACAATCTGAAAGAGTGCTTTGGTAAAAAAGAATCCTGAGTCAAATGGGGTATTTACTGGGCTCAATGGGCACATAAATGTGCCATTTAACCACATTTCAAGTATTCTAGGCACAAAATGAACAGAGAAGCACTCTGATTTTTACCCCCACATTTGGTTCAATGTATTGCTAATCAAGATGCATTATTCAGCTCTCAATTTAAATGATTATCCATACACTCTGACTGTTCCCATTTAAGAATAATCATGCCTGATTTATATGTAAGGAGAAATAGATTGTTCTAGTGGAATTGTTGGTGCTTGAATTTTAACTCCAAAGAATAAAGGGCGGAATGTGGAGAACTGCCCTGAATCTTACCACCCCCATCCTTGGATGAATCCTGGCTGTTTCCTAGTGCTGCTCCCTTGGCCTCATGCAATTTCACAATGCCCAGACACGTACAGTGACACCTCCCTGATATGTGAATTTGCAGAGAATCTAAGACCATTCAGTCTTACAGTAATAATACCAACTGTTGCAATTATGGTTATCCAGCTACCGCTTACTGAACGCTAATTCTGACTCAGTAGATCTGAAGAAGGGCTCGATAATTTTGCATCTCTTAACGAGCTCCCATAAGATGCTGAGGCTGCTTGCTGGTCTGCAGACCACACTTTGAGCAGCAAGGCCCTCAAGGATGTGCAGCAGTGAAGTCTTGCTGTAATAGTCACCCGAAGCTCTTGGTTCTAGGTGAGTACAGGTTGTGTACTAGACTACCCTGAGTGAAACCCTTAGACAGATCTGTGAGATACAGAAGAGGCTGCATGGAATCTTGCATGGATATCATTTCACAGACCCCAAACTGTGCTTTTTCTAAGAAAGTGAGCTGCGATTTTATTTGACGGTTACTATGGAATGAAACGGTGAACTCTGGCAATGCGTGAGCAAAAAACACTACCGAAAGGCAGGACTGGGAGACTTTCTGGCTCTAGAGATGAGTGTTAATCACAAAATTGGCCTGTGTTTGGAAGAGCTGCAATTCTTGATAGTTGTTTCCTTAGAGGGTTGAATAGGTCTGTATAAACAGGAGTTTGAGTCTTGCTAAGCTGGAGTGTGGTGCTTCTTCCGCTGGATACCAGCACACCTTTCTCACGTGTCCTGTCCCAGGGGTCGGGGGCTCAGGTGCGCAGCAGTACTGGACTCCTAAATGGATAAAACAAGTATATTATTAATTAAAATTATAAAATTATTGATCTATAGTATAATTAATATATATAATAAATATATATTATTAAAACATAATTATATTAACATATTATACACTAATTTATAATTTATAATATATAGCATATAAATCATATTATTATAATAGTAATCTGTTAACTTTAATACTATTATAATAATATTAACAATATTATTTAAAATTGATAATACTAATCCTTTTGTCATAATATCAATACAAAGCCATGTCAGTGACGCATTTATTTCAAGACAGACACAAAAAAGAAAAAAAAATTTATTTTGAATTGAAATTTTTAAAAAACATTTTCATTCAAATTTCAGTTAATCACGTGTGGGATATGCAGCAACTATGCTTCAGTAAGATTAAAGAAAAATGACATGTGGGATAGATAAAAATGTTAGTTACACAGCCTAATACAAAGCCAATGGATAGCGTTCATCATTCTTGCACTCCTGTGGCCAAGGTCACTAAGAAATCTTCATATTTAATGCCAACGACAAAATCTAAAATGTTTTCCATGCGCTGTTCTCGTTTTAAACAAACTTACCTAAAGCCATATGCTAGAACATTGTGCGTGATGTTTCATTCTGTGATTGGCATGCAAGCAAGTATGGAACACTACTATGGGAAATGTGGCAGTAAGTCAACAGGAATATTCTCTCGAGCTGCGCTGTCTAATACAATATCCGTTATCTGAATATGGCTGTTTACACTTAAATATAATTTAAGTTAAACTAATTGAATATTCAGTTCCTCACTTTAAAAAGCTACATGTCAACTACTTGATATAGTGGCTGCCCTATTGGTTAGAGGATCTACAGAACATTTCTGTCATCACACATCATTCAAAAGGACATCATTGATTTAGATGATAAAGATTATTTATGGTCCTTATTTACTTCTCACGGCCTTAGCACTCAGACAGAAGCAGAAACGCACATACCCACACCCACACACCCAAATCTGTTTTGGAGAATGTTGACAACAAAATGTAGATTACCAACCAAGAGTTAAGGATTTGTAATCACGAAGAATAATCCTACAAATAAAATACAAAAGAATTATTTTCATATAAAAGCAAAGAGACCTTGAATCTAGTGAATTCCAGGTGTAGTTAGTCCAATGAGATCTTTATTCAAATTTTCACTTGTGCAGAACAGTAGATTTTTTAATGGAGAATAAGAGAAAATAGGGACGCCGTGGAATTGTTTTTCGAACTCAGTTCATCAGAAACAGTAGTATGATCTGCCTTGCTAGACTTTCATAGTTCAAATTTTTTTCCCTAAAATGCAAGGACGTACTTTTTATTAGAGTTTAAACCCTGCACATGGATGTTTATAGCAGCTTTATTCGTAATTCCCCAAACTTGATGCAACCAAGATGTTAGTTAGTAGGTGAATGGATAAATGAACTGTGGTCCATCCAGAGAATAGAATATTATTCAGTAGAAAGAAATGAGCTGCCAAGCTATAAAAAGTCATGGAGAAAACTTATGCATATTACTAAGTGAAAAAAAACCCATACGAAAATGTTACATCCTGGGGCGCCTGGGTGGCTCAGTCAGTTAAGTGTCTACCTTCAGCTCAGGTCATGGTCCCATGGTCCTGGGATCAAGTCCCGCATCGGGCTTCCTGCTCAGTGGAGAGTCTGCTTCTCCCTCTGCCTCTACCCCCACCCCTGCTCCTGCTCTTGCGCTCTCTCTCTCTCTCAAATAACTAAAATTTATTAGTTTTTTTTTAAATGCTACATCCTGTGGGATTCCAACTCCATGACATGTCTGGAGACGGCGAAAGATCAGTGGTTGCCAGGAGGTGGGAGGAGGGATGCAGAGGCAGAATTCAGAGGACTTTTAGGGCAGAGAAATGACTCTATGTGATACTATCATGATGCACACTTGCTGTTGTACGTTTGTGCAAACCCGTAGAATATACAACACCAAGACTGAACCCTAATGTAAACTGTGGATCTTGGCCATAAAGATGTGTCAGGGTAGGTTCACTGACCTTAACAAATCCACCCTCTGGTGGGACGTTGGTAACAGGGGAAGTTCTGCTTATGTGGGGTTGGGGGGCGTATGGGAAATCTCTGTACCTTCTTTTCAATTTTGCTGTGAACTGAAAACCACCCCAAAAAATAAAGTCAATTTTTTGAAATGTGCAGAAAATGTTATTGTTTTAACTTTTAACATTCTTCTTTACTGCAAAGAATTTAAGAGGAGGAAAATGATCTGTTTATATGAACCCAAGTATTGACTATTTCTGTTTTTCTTCATTTCTGACATTCCAGATTTTCCTCTATTATTATGTCTCTTTCCTCTGTAGAATTTCTCTGAGCATTTCTTTTAAAAAAGTAGATCTTGGCGACAATTTAGCTCAGTTTTTCTCAAACTGAAATGTCTTTCCTTTGGCTTCATTCCTGAAGGGCATTTTCCCCCCTACATATAGACTCCACTTTGTGTGATTTTCCTTCAGAAATTTAAAAAAGTTCTTCCAGTGTTTTCTGGTCTTTATGATTGTTTTCTACTATGGTAAGAACACTTAAGTTGGAGATCTACCGTCTGCACCAGATTTTTTTTTTATTTAAGATTTTTATTTATTTATTTGACAGAGATAGAGACAGCCAGAGAGAGAGGGAACACAAGCAGGGGGAGTGGGAGAGGAAGAAGCAGGCTCACAACGGAGGAGCCTGATGTGGGACTCGATCCCAGAACGCCGGGATCACACCCTGAGCTGAAGGCAGAAGCTTAACCGCTGTGCCACCCAGGCGCCCCTGCACCAACTTTTGAGTCACATATGGGCACAGTGTTTCACAGCACATCTGTAAATATTACCCTCTTGCATAACTGAAACGTTATTCCCATAGAATAGCACTCCCCACTTGCCTCTTACCCCCAGCCCCAGGCAACCACCATCCTATGCTCCACGTCTCTGAGTCTTACTATTTCAGTAGGCTCACAAAAGTGGAATCATGTGGTGTTCTCCAAAGAACATACACGCATGGCCAAGAGGTGTATGGACATCACGTATCATCAGGAAAACGCAAATCAAAATCACAATGCAGCATGACCTCACTTCTCTTAGGATGCCTATTATTTATTTAAAACAAAAGAGATAATGTGTTGGTGGGAAGGTGCAGAAAAAGGAACCCAAATAGGGGCGCCTGGGTGGCACAGCGGTTAAGCGTCTGCCTTCGGCTCAGGGCGTGATCCCGGCATTATGGGATCGAGTCCCACATCAGGCTCCTTTGCTATGAGCCTGCTTCTTCCTCTCCCACTCCCCCTGCTTGTGTTCCCTCTCTCGCTGGCTGTCTCTATCTCTGTCGAATAAATAAATAAAATCTTAAAAAAAAAAAAAAAAGGAACCCAAATAAATAAAGTCTTTAAAAATAAAAAAATAAATAAAAATAGGACTCCTGTATGATCCAGCAGTCCCTCTCCTGGGTTCTTACCCAAGAGAATTGAAGTCAAGATCTCAAAGGGATTGTCCGTATTTCCAGGTTCATGGGAGGAGCACTGTTCAAAACAGCCAAGAGGGTGGGAACAACCCAAGTGCCCATGAGTAGATTTATGGATGAAGAAAGTGTGATGTGTCCATACAATGGGATAATATCCAACCTTAGCAAAGAAGGGAGTCCTGCCTCTGTGAGAACACAAACCTTCAAGACATGGGCACGTATGGCATGGTGCACTGGGTGTTATACGCAACTAATGAATCATTGAACTTTACATCGGAAACCGGGGATGTCCTGTATGGTGACTAACATAATATAATAAAAAATCATTAAAAAAAAAAGACATAATGCTGCATGAAATAAGCACACATAGTCTTTACAATTTTTGAGGGAAAGTCTGCTTTCCTTCCAGTCAGTTTCTGAATGTCATGTATGGTTTCTCTCTGCTTTCAACATTTCTTGCTTTACTCTGCTATTTATAAGGTTTGATTAAAGTGCTTTTTTTAAATTATTATTTTATCCTGTTTAGAATTTACTGACTTTCTGGATATGTCTTCCATTAAAATAGGGACATTTACCAGTATTATTTCTTTCCTTCTCTCCCTCCTCCTCCTTCCTCTTCTCCTCCTTCCCCTAATTCCCCTTCCTCTTTCTTCCCCTTCTTCCCCTTATCCTTCTTCTTCCCCGTCTTCTGTTTCTTCTAATTCTCCTCCTCCACTCCTCTTCCTCCTTCTTCCACTGATTTCTATCTTCTCTCCTTCCAGAACTTAAAGGAAAAGAGCCATAGACCAGTTGATATTATCCTGCACATTCATTTGCTTCTGCCTCTTACTTTTTTCCTCTCCACTGTTCAGATTGGCTGATTTGTATTGATTGATCTCCACGTTCACTGTCTGTCCTCTGTGTTCCTTCCATCGTGCTATTGAGCGGCATGACTTGAGCATTTCCTATAGTGCTCCCCTCTGAAATTTGCTGTACACTCTGTTTTGTTGGGTTTATTTCTTAGCCATGACTAACGTCTTTCCTGTTATTTGCAGAATATTCACCTTTATTTCTTGGAATGGGGTTATACTAGTTGCTTTAAAAACCTTGTTTCGGGGCACCTGGGCAAATTCTAACCTGCATTTCTGGGCTATGGTTCGGTTTAAGTTTGCTATTTTAGTCTGTCCCACACGGTTACCTCCAAACAGCCAGTCTGCTCTCTGCACGGTAGCTTATACCCATGCTTTCCCCAGCCTTTGCTGTGTTGATGTCCATCAATTCCATGTGTGCAGAGTTCGGGTCCAGCCACAGTGTCACACACAGGGTTCAAGGCTGTCTTACTCTGCCTCCTTCTACTTGACTTTACCTACCACCTGCATCTCCTGGGAGCCCCTTTTCCTGGCCCCGTGGCTGGCCCTGAGCTGTGCTGCATACTGTGCATGATTTGGTATTCCGTGGACAGACCACCAAGGGAAAAGATCTTGGGGATGCGGCTGCAACTCCAGCCCCCATAGTTGCTGCCAAAGTTCTGGTATTAGAGCTCGCTGGAGGGAAGCCGGGAGAGAGCTGTAAGCTACGCTCTGCAGGGCCGCTCTTCCTGATCCTTTGATGCAATAGAGACATGTTCTTGTGCCTTTTCTGTCCATATATGTTGCATCGTTTCGCCATCCAGCTGGATGCCAGCCAGGAGCAAGGGTGGGATATCCAGCAGTAGCGCACTGGTGTATGGTTTCTCTTTGGGTCTTGACTTGCTTGTCCAGTCTGTACGTCATTCCTCACTTTTAGGAGCTGTCCTCATGTCGTTCCTTTATATATTCTGTGCAGGATTTAGTTCTAATCAGAGCTGGTGTGAGGGGACAGTGTGTTTACGCCGGTCAGCCCTGATTTTCCTCCCGGTGATCCCGCACTGCATTCACTTTATCCGTACTGGACTCCAAGGGAGCTTGGAAAGCCTGCACCCATCAAATATTTATGCCCTGGAATTGAAAATGAGTTTGAACACAGGGGCATTCATTGGGAATTGAGTCTCGAGGGGGTCCTCGGAACTGACCGTGTCATAAAGCTGATCCGAACCTGTAAATCCTCAAAAGCAAAGTGAAAACCATCCCATCCTCCTCCTGTTCCTCACTGAGAGCTGGAAGCACCATCATCACTCATGAATCAACAACGTCCCGCCTCAGCCACAGGCTAATTTTTCCTTTTTTAAGGCCATGGAAACTCCATTTCTTGGGTCCTATGTTCTGCCTTGGGTTCTGCACCTCTGCCTGAAGATTCTGTCACATCTGAAGTGACGTGGTGTTCACTCACTGACAAGGAGCACATTATTCGAACTTTGTGCAAAGGTACCCCTTGCTTGGTGATACCCTTAAGTCCTAACGAGGAATCCTGGGAATGAACATGCATGACATAGTCCCTTCATAGGCAGCAAGAGGGAGGACTTGGTGCGATGATCAGATTTGTGACGGGAGTGGGTCAGCTCCGCCTGCAAGCGTGTCCACCGGCACAGGGAGGGGCGAGGTCCCCCCACATGCAACAGCCCTAAGGGCTTTGATCAAGTTCAAGTGAAGGCCTTCCTCCAACACATGCCGCACCTTGGACATGAGAGCCGGCAGCCACAGCATCCCGCGAGTTTGCCTTCGAACATATCCAGGAGCCATATCTATTTAAACATCCCGATCTGTCTCCTTTACTTTTCATGCAAGCCCCTGATGTTTAGGAGGGGAAAAAGAAAAAGAAAAAGAAAGACCGAGAAAGAAAGAAAAAAGACTTGCAAAAGTGCTCTTTATAGCTATGATTCAAAAACCCAATGAAGACAAGCCCTCAGCTACCAGCGGGAGGGGAGACATCTGTGCCCCTTGTCCTACAATGCTGGCTGGCTTTTTCGAACGCCACGTGCAGGTACAGCAGGTTCCGGAAACCCCGCTGGGCACACACCTGCAGACACCAACACGCTAAGTCCTCGTGTAACTTCGTGAGGTTTCTTCTGTTGCGAAACCAGCCTTCCATTCGGCTAGCCAGGCCTCCGCTGGAGTGGAAAATGGGTCTCAGAGGTTGCTCTTCTCTCCCACCTGGAATTATTTTTAGGGCTTGTTAATATTTAACAGCCTCTTAATGAATTTCAGTGTTTTCCTGCATAAACCGGTTCTGTACTCGTCTTGCCAAATGAGCCCCCAAAGCCAAGTGCCCTAAATAATTCCTTGGTTCTCCTCCGACATGTTTGCCAAGGGCATTGTCTGCTGTCCCAGAATCTGTCCAGCCATCCCTGGGTCATGAGGGGTAACCGAGAAATAGTGGAGAGTGTCAGCCCGAGCTGTGTCAGCCTTACCCAAGGCCCCCGATGGCCCCAGAGCTCGGCCACGACGCCAGAGGCTCAGCTGCTCCTGCTCTCCTAATACCTATTTATCTTTCAATTTGGTCAACAGGCAGCCCAGCGGTGAAGGTGCATACCACAGGCGCGTGACGCTGGGCCAGACACCAGGAGGGGAGACGGGCTCCTCCAGAGCCAACTGGACTCAGTCAATTACACAACCCAGACATTTGTCTTTGCCTAAGTCAGTGTGTAGTTCCCAGGAATAAATACATCGTTTCCCACAGTCCTGCTGCCTTTTCTTAGGCAGAATCTCCAGTCATTTAAAGCATTTCCATCGCTTGGGTTAGTAAACACTTGGACTTCACAGCTCATTAAATGTTGGTGACGTTGTCAAGACTGACATGCAACGCAAGCCAAGAGATAAACTAACGAGGACTCAATGGAACCAAAAAAAGTTTTGGACTTTGCCCTTTCAAAAAAAAAAATATTTGATTTGGAATGAATTCCTATATTGGTTAAAAACGAGCAACAATAAAACTAGCAGATTTTGGATCTTTTCCCAATCAGTGGTAGTAGCTTTTTAAAGATAGGGTGGTCTTGTTGGTTGAGGTACAAGTGTTGGAATCAAAACACTGTAGCTCCTTCAAGACACACTTGATTGCACTAGACTCCGTGGCAATGAAATTAGACACGGTGTACATTTACGATGGGCCAACACCTCTGTGATTGTACAACAGACTTCTCCAAACACAGGATGCATGGCGAAATCCCTAGCTGGTAACACCAGCATCATGCCCACACCCATGCCAATCTGAACAGGGTCCAACCCAACCACAAGTGCTGTAGGGACACGTCTTGCAACCAGCACACTGAAAAAAAATTGAGTTAATTTATGTTTTAGAAAATGGACACACTGTTTCAGAATGTCCATATCGATATGCATCCCAAATACTCAGACCTTTATCTAAAACAATGAGTCAGCACCTTTTTGCCCACCATATTTTTGTGTATCCTGCACAGCTCAAACATACAGCTAATGGCTGGGGAGTCGTGCTGAGTCCAGAATTCACCCTCCATCCCGTCATGAGTCCCTCACTTTGTGTATCCGTGTGTGACACGAAGGAGCGAGTTCAGTAGAATATTTTCTTGACCAAGCATTTGCAAATACTTTGGATTATTTTTTCCTTTTTCTGCAATGGTGCTCAAATTTCTGTGTGCAGATTTCTGTGTATGGGGTATAGTCCCCAAACCATATGTCATATATATATAGAGAGAGAGAGTGATATGAAAGGATATTCAAGGACAGTTTTTACCACCCTGATTCCAACCATATGTATCCATTTTGGATATAGCTAATATTATACCCTGGATCGAAAAATTAATATTTAATTCTTTGTTTCCTTTGTGAACTCAAAATTATAAAACTCAGTAAGCTTCAGTCAACATTAAATGATAAGAATGTGAAGGTATTTCACGAAGAGTGGCTACTCAACACTGGCTAATTTAATGGAAATTTGATTTTTATATGCATGCTCTAAACCCCTTAAATATTACATGGAAATTCACTTTGTCATCCTAAAGTATTTGTAGCTGATTTTTTTCTACCTTAAATCTTCTGGGTTTTTTTAGATTCACAATAAGATTTATGTTGGGATTTAATTATGGCTGCTAAAAACTTAATCATTAATAGTGTTAAACGAACCTCAGGGCACTTTTTCCTCTTAATGAACATTGACAACTCTATGGAACATAACGATGTTAGGAAAATATCTCTGTCACATTAATAACTCCACCAACCACGGAGCCATCTGGACTCTACTCCAGAAACCTTCCCTCACAAAAATTTCTTTAATAGCCCCAACCTGGGAAATGTCATGAATTTTTCCCTGATAGGGCTGAACATATGTCCTGTTTCTTTCCTCCTGAGTCCCTTGACAGTTCCATAAATCTAAAGTTACAAAATTCACCATTGCATGTAACACTTGACAAATACATTTTACTTTCTAATGTTACGGATATTTATTTTTCTTGCTTTTTTTTAATCATCCCTCTAGTGCTTGAGTCAGGGAATCAGATTCGTACATCCATGCTAGGGATCCAAACACTTTTTCTACAGGTGCCCCGATTTCAGAGAACTCTGGAGTTAGATGTAGTTTGAATTCACATCCGTCCACACCTTTCCTTGGTGAATCTCAATGCTCCTGCATATGAGACTTACCTGAAGGGATTTTGCAAACAGTGAAATGTCTGGTCTACTCTTGGAGATTTTGAGTTCATTCGTTTGAGTTGGGTCTTTCTGGGGAGGGGCTTCACCTGTGAACACTTGACATCCTTCCTCCCCAGTTAAGAAGAAGAAGAATATATGGCAAAGTCCGAGAACTTTGCCGAATCAGGGAAAAGTTGTCACCTAATCCCCTGTTGACCACATTCAGTAGAAAGACTTGGAAAATGGTGCTCTAACTCATGCTGTAATGCAAATGACCTCTGAGGGCTTTGGGCATTCTTGCATCCATCAGTAGGACAAACAGTGTCTTGGGTTCCCATTTACAGAAATGTAGTGCTGGGCATGCGGGTAGCACTTTGATGTGCACTGCAAACTCGTCGCCTTGGCAAAGTTTTCTTCCATTCCACCCACGAGCAAACCAAAGCCCCCAGACATTTAGCAACTTCCCATAGTGATATAAGACATGACCGGTGGAACTGACATCAGACTCAGACCCTCTGGTTCTCAAATAGAACCTCATTTCCATCACCCCGTATTGCCTTACATGCTGAATTCTGTAGACTATCAATCATACCAGCATCTCAAAACAAATGGCGCCAGTTACTTTTGCGTAACAAAAGTTAGGTTTCTGTTTGGGGTTTTTAGGTAACAGGCAATTGAGCACACATGTAAGTCTCCTGATTCTGCAGCTGGATATTGGCTGAGAATTCGAGTGGAAGTTCTGGGAACTTAGTACAAATGTAAAAGAGAAGATACACCCGTTAAGAAAAAGAGCGTGTTTGCAATGATGAAGAGTTTCCTATTGACAGTACACAGTATACGTGAAGACAATTTGCCTAGAATTATTAACAATACTACTTGTGATAACATCAGTAACTAACTTCACTACTATCACAATGGCAATTGTATTTATTAAGAATCTGACCAATGCTCCAGCAGCCAGAGATCAGCACTTCATCCAGTCTTTGATGCCAATGCCCCTTGAGGTTTTAAATTAAACTGATGAAATTTCCTCAGATGCCATCGATTCCTTGAACGTTCTCAGGGATTCTCTGGTCATACTTGTTATGGGTTTCTTCTTGGGTGTAGCTCCCGTTTTACAAACAGCAGAGAATTCTTAGCGTCTACTCTTCATCTCACCATTTGCCCAAATGGTTCCTTTTATAACAGCTCACATGTCTTTGTTTTCCAAAAAAATAGTATTGACCCAAGGCTGTTGGGTGGATATTGGGAAGGGCATGGCTCTCCATCACATTTCCGTACAACAGGGGCATTGACATTGTCTATTCGACATCCGTCACTGGGAGGTGATATTCTGCACTTCAGTTAAATTCCCCTTGTGCTGTTTGCTAGACCAAGGTGGGGTGAAAACCTAAACATTTCAGCAGGGAATCACCCTGTTCCTTAGAAAAAGCTCTCCTCTCCTGGAGAAGCGTGCACTCTGGAGTCAGTTCACCTATCAGAGGACATTCGTCCTTTTGCGTCTGCTCACGTGTCTTCTCTCTTTTATTCCTCACCAGCCCTACTTGAGAAACCTTCTTTGTTCCATTTTACGGATGGACAACATGAATCTGTTAAATAATGGAATGACCTGTCCAAGGTCACCCAAGCAGTTGTACAACTAGGATATGAATCGACATGTCCCCAACTCAACCCTCTTCCTCTTTCCCCTGAACTTGCTCAACCTTTACGCAGAAGGAGACTTCCAGTTAAGACCATTTGTGGTTGCTTCACCACCTGCAGAGTCTTGCGTTTCCATCAGTGATTTGCATTCAAGTTGGCTCTGTGCCAAAGGCTCTGTTCTTTGTACTAAGCTGCATCAAGTTCCCTTTGTTAAAAGAAGTAGAGTGCTGACGTATGGCACGCACCCATGTACAGAGAAACAGTGGTGGCAATGTTGACCTAACACAGGAGACCATGCTGGAATGGGAGAATTCACTTTTATACTTGCATCTGCAAATTGTGTCTTGTGTACCGGTCTTCTCTTGGATGAGCTGTGTGTCCCCTACCATGACGTCAGTGGCCATCTGGCCATCAGGCACCACGGTGTCTTCTGAGTTGATACCTCCAACAGATCTGTCATCTTTGCCCATGATGATAGATTCAATGACCCATAAGAACCATCACTTAGCTACCCCACGAAAGACCTTCAGCCTCCTAGCTCTCAAACTGAGTTCTTCATCTACGTGTCCATGAGCCCTTTTGTTTGCAGCCAGTTGTCCCCATCTTAATCAAAAAGCAAACTCACCAACCAACCTCAAGCCAACAGTTGCCTGTGACCAGAGAATTTGTATTCCCCTCTCTGCTCATCTTTTCCCAGGGCCTGCTAGTGATATCTCTGTAAATCACTCCACAGTCCTTCCATATGTTTCTCATACCATTTCCATAGTCGGTTTGCCTTAGATCTTTAATTAATAGGCTCCTAACTGACTCCCCTGCCTCTCTGCTCATCTTCAGTTTTTTTTTCCCCTCTCTATCCTGCAACCATAATGAACTTTCTAAAGCCAAAGCCTCTTCCTGTCATTTTCTGAGTAAAACTCATTAGTGGTATCCCACAACCCTCAGGATAAAATCCAAAAGTTCTTAGCTCAATTTGCAAGATATGGAGAGCTGGTAACTTATCCGACAGTTCCGATCACAGATGAGGAGTGTGTAAAAATTGATAATGTCCAGAAGGGGGCTTGCGACAAGGGTAGAGGCTCTGACCTGATCCGAGTAGAGGAAGACGCTGATGAGGGACAGCTGTGGGGACAGGGGTTCCCGGGTTGTAATGAACAGGGAAAGCCTGGCTGTGATAACGGGTGAGAGTTCCTCCTCTGGTTCTGGGCGGCTTGTGAGTGTTTCTCTTGTCCCTTGAGTATGTAGAGATGTGAAGGCAAGCTAAGTGTTTGCTGGACACTGCTCAGAGGTGGCGACATTCTGCTGACATAAGGTCTCCAAGTGAGACACAGACGGCCTGACCCACCTGCAGACTCTTCCGTATTGATCCTCACTGAGGGAAAATAGCCAAAAGATGCAGAACTGAAAACCAGGAGGAAGGGCCTGTCTACTTCACCGGGCAATGTCTACCTCAGTGCTGCTAGATGTGATTTTTCAGTTAATTACACTCCACCGTCAAGGGAGCTTTTGAGACATGTAAAAAGTATCCTGTCTGATTCCGAGTAATGGATATTCCCAGATGTGCGTCCTGTGAAAAAAATGAGTATAACATATCTGTCAGTTAAGGAGCATGAGTGATGTGGGGCCCGGGTATTCAGCGGAGAGGTTTCATACGCACCTGTCCACGGCACGATTCCATTCAAACGAACCAACCTAATTTGCAACCTCATAAAGAAAGCAAAAGAATCGGCCTTCTTAAATAAATATCTAACCTTCTGAAATAAAAATCTGCCTCAGTTTAACCACATAGTTGATGAAAGGAATTTTGTCTTTACAAAAATCATCCAGCGAATCAATGTCACAGAATGAGGCAGATAGAAACTCATTATTTCATAACTTCTAATTAATGACTGCCGATGACACTTAATATCAAGAAAGAAGGAAATGCATGTAATTGTACCTCCCAATGGAAATATTCTTGCTGAAGCAATCAAACTCTAATCCGATCAAACCTCTGGATCAACTACAGATTCACAAGGAAACAGAAGGCCATGGGATATGAGAAGGGCTCATGAATATAGTCAGACTGTGGGAAACTATATGGAGAAAAAGACTCTGCTTCTTCAACAAATAAATTTTAAGGGGGAAAGAAAGAGACACAAGGGAAGGCTATATTTATAAGAGAAAAGAGAGATACCAACTGATGGCAATGCATGGAAATAGTTGGGTCTTATTTCAAACCCACAAACTATTACTATATATTATAATAGTCATAATTCCATTTCAAACCCACAAACTATTACTATATATTATAATAGTCATAATAATAACTTAGGACACAATCTAGGAAATTAAACACTAGATATTCTCTGTCTTAAGTATGATGTATAATATTTTAAGGATGTAAAGAACTGCAGATTTATTTTTAAATGGGTCCTGTGTACCAAACAGAATTGCAAAATATTTACATACGAGTAATGAATGCTATTGCGTATTACACCTGGTATTGGCTTTAAAATAAACTGGATGAAAATTAAAGTAAAATAAAATAATCTGGATGAAAATAAATAAATGAAATGAAATAATCTGGATGGAGAGAGAAGAAACAGGGGGGTGGGGTGGATAATGGTGAACAAAGTTTAGCCATGAGTTGAAAATTATTGAAGCTGGGTAATTGGTACATAGGCATTCACTCCGTAAACCTTTCTACTTTTCAGTTGTTTTCTATAAAAAAGTATATATATATACACATATACACATTATGTATATAATATCTATACATATATAAAGTTATACATATATGTCAAATATATGTATACATTATATATAAATATATACATATATAAAGTTAGTTTATAATATAATCTGAAAGTTGTAACTCAAGGTTTACAATTCAAATATAATGTATAATATTTTGTATATTAGTACTATAATTCAAACCTTATACATAATATAAGGTATATATGATATTAACACCAAATGAATATAATACATATTTTATATATACTTATTATTCTATCACCTGAAAGATATGACTTGACTCTATGCCATTTGAAACAAAATGCTTTCCTCCACAAGGAAAGGTCATTTTGTAGAAGCCTTGGAACCTTATGCTTCAGTGGGATAAAGCTGAGACTCTGTATTCAACCACCTTATACCAAGGAAAAGAACAGACAATTGTAGCAAGATATGAGTGTATTAACTTTGCAACTACACCCAGGTCCTTAAACATTTATTCTGGAAAAGAGACCTCTAAGAGAAAGAAGAAAAGCACGTGTCGGTCAGCTGTTCTATAGTAAAAAAAACAAGAGGATGGAAGAATTCTCAGCATATGGTGGGTCATGAGACTGGATGAGCCAATCCTGCCCTCACCTTGACCTCAGGCATCTGTCCTCCAGAATTGTGGGATGATGAGTTTGAGTCACTAGCTTTGGGATACTTGGTGCAACCATTCTAGAAAACAAATACAAGCTGGATTCCACTACTGGTGAGTAGGACCACTCAGGCCGGGTTTAGGAAGGCTATGACTTGAGTTGAACACCTATCCAGCAAAGCCATAATGATGGGCCCCTGAGGGACACCTGCTGCTGCCTTACCCCAGTGGGGCTGCCATGGGAACATGGCGGCCCCCAACGGCCCAGCCCACGACCCCAGGAGGAATCCTTGCAGTACCATTTACATGGTGTCATGTGTTAGTCCATACTGTGGCCAACCCACGGCAAAGGCCCTATTCCAAATAACGACACGTTCACGGGTACATGCAGCCCAGCCATGGCCAACTGAAGATTGTAGGGTTCAAGGTAAAGGCAGGACCCATGTCTTCAAGGGGATGAGACATTGACAGAGACAGCAAGACCAAAACCCATGGACAAGGAAGGAGAGATAGCCTCCAGAAATGGGGAATGGGATGAAGGTAGTCTCAGGGCTCAGGTGACGTCTACGTTAGGAGAACCCCCATCCTTGCAGACTGAGCAGCAATTGTAAGTTACCAGGAGGTGCAAAGAGTCCAAACTCATAGGAAAAATGACATCAGACAACAAAGGAGCGTAGCTCAATAGTGCATTGGGTTAGAGCGGGAGAATGATCTCTGTTGTCCCACAAAAGTTAGTTTAAAATGCAGTCAAGGGGCGCCTGGGTGGCTCAGTCGCTGAAGCATCTGCCTTCAGCTCAGGTCATGATCCCAGGGTCCTGGGATGGAGCCCGGCATCGGGCTCCCTGCTCAGCAGGGAGTCTGCTTTTCCCTCTCCCTGTGCCCCTCCCCCTGCTTTCTGTCTCTTGGACAAGTAAATAAATAAATAAAATCTTTTTAAAAAATGCGGTCCATACACTGATGTCACTTTATAGCTTTCTCTGGCAATGAAAAATACCCTTTTGTACGCTGTTCTCCTTAATGTTCTGCCTTCTTATAACAGATTCTTTGAGGTTTCTATTTTTGGTTTTTTTTGGTTTGGGGAGAACTAAGAATTTGGAAAGAGAAAAGACAAACCCATTTGGCCCTAAATCGCTTGGAATTACTAAGGATGCATTTGATAATTTACATAATCTTATACATTTTACATTTATATCTTTAATAGTTAATCAAGGTTATTACCTGATTAACAGTATTCTTAGTGTGACGTGTAGGTTTTCCCTTTCACTCTTGATTTCACTACTCTTCTGTATTAGCCCACTAAAAGTCAAAGAAGTGAATGGGGCGCCTGGGTGGCACAGCGGTTAAGCGTCTGCCTTCAGCTCAGGGCGTGATCCCGGTGTTATGGGATCGAGCCCCACATCAGGCTCCTCCGCTGGGAGCCTGCTTCTTCCTCTCCCACTCCCCCTGCTTGTGTTCCCTCTCTCTCTGGCTGTCTCTATCTCTGTCGAATAAATAAATAAAATCTTTAAAAAAAAAAAAAGTCGAAGTGAAATAGTCCACAAGTAATAGTGTTTTCTAGTCTACTTTCTCAATAATTAGTTTTACTTACTAGTATCCCCAAGAAATGTGCCGACTGATCATTTCAAGGACCAAATACACTTAGATTCTAGAATCTTCCTGTCTCCTCTATTCCTTTAACCTCATCATTAAGCAAAAGGCTACCTACTTAACTGTGAATATTTATAGCTATTTGGCATCCAGCCGATGAACCGTGGTAACTATAATTAGGTGAACAAACTGGATTCCTGTATCGAGGAATTCCCTCTTTTTTTCTAATAATTTTTTTCATGATTTTATTTATTTGAGAGAGAGTATGACCTGGAGTGCAGAGACCCGGTGCCCCACGTGTCTGCACTGTGACAGTCTGAAACTCACTGAAAACTCTGCTTTGTTGAGGTGGGACATCTGGTAGCCTAGGGTCCCAACTGAATACAGCAGGCATTTCCGTAGAAGATTGGCAACGTCACAGGGAAACACAAGGACACTGCTTCTGTGCCCCACATTTTACTGTACGATCTTCATAACCCCACCAGCCATGATCTAGAGGAGTATGAGACAAAACCTGTCCTGCCGAGATCCTACGTACGCACAGATGTATGAATGAGTCGTTTGCAGAGGTCGGGGATCAAATGCCTTACTTCTTAGTTGATGACAACTTGCCAACCATAATGGATGGAAGAGTGTCCCCTAAAAGCCATTCCCACCTAGAAGCTATGGATGTGGCTTTATCTGGGAAACAGTGTCCCTACAGACGTAATCCTGTTAAGACGAGACCATCCTGCATTAGGAAGGGCACTAATCCAATGGCCCAAAACCAAGTCCATGATGAGAAGAAGACATTGGGACGCAGACACTCCCCAAGAGAAGAACGTGGGCAGGAATTCTAGAGGTAGGTCTACAAGCCAAGCAATACCAAAGATGGACAGATGCCACCAGAAGCTAGTCAAGAGACATGGGACAGATTGTCCCCTAGAACAAACCCTGCTGATGCTTTGATTTTGGTCTTCTAGTCTCCAGAATCAATCTCCATTGTGTAAAGCCCCCTAGTCCAGGCTACTTCCTTACGGCAGCCCTAAAAACTAATACCCCAACCACATCAAAACATCCTCAACGTGTGTCGAATCTTATTTTATAAATTCACTTACTTTTCTCCCTGCCACCCCCCCTAATGAAATCAGAATCATCACGCCGGTTTCCTTCCTTAACGCCCCGTTCCCACCTGTCCACTCTTCTGCTAAATTTTCCTGAAACGTTAGATTCTGACCCTTCCGAGTTACTGAATATCGAACAGCCCCTCCCCATTCTTCACAGAAGTAAGTCGCTATCACACTGTTTGCATTAAAAGCCCAGTTACACACCCTATCCTTTCTATCTCTGAGCCTCAGAAACGTTGAATTTGTGTTTCTCGTTGCTCGCGTTTCCTGTGGCAAAACAGAATATTTAAAAAACTGAAAACCTGAGCCAAGCAAATAAAGAAGGAACACATGTAAATGTGTTGATAGATTTGTAAATTAAGGGAAGAACCTTTTAAATGGTAGAGCCAGGTCCAAGAGCATTTAGGGGACCCCAGTAATTATGAAGACTGAAAAATCTTCACGAAAAACATTTTAAAAGAAGAAGAATGTTAGAATAAAATGCATAGGTTAGATACAAAAACCATTAACATTGAGGCTTACTTTCCTATAAGACAAAGTCATACATAACATCTCAGGATCTGGAATGTAATTAATGATAGCAGAGTGAAAAGGAGGGACTTTCTACTAGAGATTTAAAAAAAAAATAATTCTCCAGTGAGCTTGTTTGTTTTCTTAACGGAGAAAAAGTCCCACCAAGGTTAACCTTTCTAGGGTCTATTAGCATTCGAATTGGTAGAACGACTCAAGCACATTGCCCTCCCATTCTGGGTGAGCCACACCTAATCAGGTGTGGACCTGGCAGAGCAACACACGACAAAGTAACAGGGAGTTCTTCCTGCCTGACTGTGGTGCTGGGACATCTGTGTTTTCCTGCCCTCAGACGCCAGCTGAAACACTGACCCATGTTGGGTGTCGAGTCTGCTGGCCTTTGTTGTGTAGACGGTCCTTTGCTTTCCTGGACCTCCAGCCAACAGTATACAATCACATGAGGGTTTTTCAGCCTCTGTAATTACCAGAGCCCATTCCGTAGGCTCAGTCCGTACCTATCTGTATCCATATCTCTGTCTGCATCTGTACCTGGATCTCTACCTACGTATCCTGTTATTTCTCGTTCTGTGCAGAATCTGACTAACACAGCTCTGGGCCCTGTCTGTGCTCACTTCTCAAATCAGAGAAACAGGCTTCCCTGAAAACGTGGATCCCTGACTGGCTTGGCTGGGTCCCTGGAGGCTCATACTTTCCCAATGGAAATTGTGCCAAAAAAGGTCGTGCTTTTCAGGTGTTGCCTGTTGAGACTCTGGAGAAGGGGCCCGTGCAGTATGCACTTTTCTAGAGATGCACGTTGCACAAAAGGGACCCTGTGAGCTTAAGACAGCTGGTGGTTGAGTTTCGGCGAGGTGGGCGTGGATTATGAAATCAACTTGCAAACACAGAAGACCTGTCTCCCTGTTGTATTCTGCTCCCCTCGGTGCAGAAGCCTGTCCATGCACAGCGAACACACCCCAGCTCAGAAATTCATGCGCCGTGGGCAGCAGCAGCAGTATTAATGGGAGGCCTGAGTCTCTTTTTTGTTATTAGATGCACACTCAGATATCCATGTCACCTTGACAGAGTTGCAAGACCTCTGCTCTGACTTCTGCATGAAAAAGTGCTACCTGTTTAAACTGGAAAGCTCTGAGATGGGCAAGAAATACCTAGCAGGCATCTTGTGCATGATCGTTATTTAGCATGAGGCTTGGTAAAATCTTAGAAGTGCCATGGCCCCAGCTGTGAGCCCCTAAGAGGGTGCGTCCTGAGGAGAAGGGGTGGCTGAGGGGGGTTTATCTTGCAGAAGGCTCATTCCTTCTGGTTTGCCTCTGCCAGGGACTCCCGGAGCATCTTAGCGAGGCAACATCTACCCACGCCCTCTCCAGTGGGACCAATGCAGTGGCTTTACCACCTGCAGACGTCTCTCTGAATTTGGCCAGAGAGGACTCCACAATAGCCCTCCTTGTAAGGCAGTGAAACTCTCTTCTTCCAAACTAGAGAAAAACATCCCAGCACCCCCTCCCTGTGCAGCATTGAGGACCTGCTGTCCTGCCTCCTGACGGAAGCATCTGGTACAATCTAGGTTATGTCCAAGGGCTGAGTGGCAGCTTTCATCAAGGGCCATATGCTTGGAATATACGAACACCAACCAATGTAGTAAAGAGTCACGGGAGGGGTGTGCCTGCCTGGCTCAGTACTGGAGCATGCGACTCTTGATCTCAGGTCCTGAGTTCAAGCCCCACAATGGGTGCAGAGCTTACCTAAAAATCATAAAAGATAAAGAGGTGGAGGGGGTGGAAAGAGAAACATATCAAAATGTAAGTTGTGTATATATATAAAAACATATGCATATGTATATATACATATATTTACATATGTGTGATATATGTTTATGTATGTATATATGTTTTACGTGTGTATTTATGTGTGTGTATATGTGTTCGTATGTGTATATATGTTCACATGTGTATGTTGAGGTGTGTATATTTGTATGCATATATGTGTATGTATGTTTATGTGTGTACTTATATGTGTATGCGTGTATATATACATGTATATTTACATGTGTGTATTTTATATGTTTATATGCATATATTTTTGCATATATATTTTATAATGCACATATATATGCATATCAGATGTTTTATGCTTATGTACATTTTGATATGCTTCTATTTTCCACCAAAAATCCAGTAATTGTGTTTAAAGTAAAATAGGACTATTCTTCCCTAAAATAACACCTCCCCGTAAATACAGATTTGGTATTCAAACCATTACTCTTTGGATCTGATCATAGGTTTGTGTCAATCTGTGTCTGTTCCCACCACATTTATACTGAGCAAGCTGTATGAGATCCCAGTTTCAAGCCCGGGTTCTTCAGCCAGGCTGTTGGAGTTTAAATTCTCCACTTCTCTCTGTGACCACAGGCAGGGCAGTGAGCTTCCGGGGGCCTGAGTTGTGGTCTGGAAAATGGGACTAGACACAGGACCCTCCTCGGTCTGGGTCCCACCGTGGAATCAGTGGGCAGCGCATGAAACAGCATCGGGATCCCAGTACACGCAGCCCGGGGACGGCTGACCCCTTTTGGTAATTGTGAACACCGACTGAGGAAATGTTACTTTCCTTCATGGAATCTGAGGCTGAACCAGAAATAAAGAAGCTTCCAACAACTCACTGTTACCCCAGTTTGGGCTCCAAGGGCGACCCTGTAAAGGAGAGCGTGCTTGTAAGAGGAGGCTCTCTTCTCTCTTCCGTTTGCCCCAAGAATTTTGTTCTGTTTTCCTTTTGTCCAGTCCTTCCTTTCTTATTTCTTTTTCTCTGTCAACTACAATATCACCCGAAAAAGAAAAAAAAAATATGCATTGAAGCGAAGGTAAAAAATGCAGACTTTCTAAGGGAAGGGAGTTTCTAGTTTCCAATTTTTCTTTTTCAGTAACAATTAATTGTTAGCAAAATCTCTATAGCTGGTTAATCTGGGAATCTGGAATTTATTCTAGATTTCCTGAGGAGTGAATGTACCTGTTCTTTTCTACCTGGATATATCTTAAACATGTGTGAAGATCAATGACATACAAACATAGATTTATCAACTTAAAGATGCTAAGTCAACAAACCCAATTTTTGAAACAAAATCTAAATTTTAAAACCTAAATTTTAAAATGTAGAAAATAGTGCTTGTCCTGATTCTTTGAAGGGAATTGTATAACGTCAAGTTGCGGGGCAAGAAGAGTTCACGTCAGGAGCTTTGCACCAACAGTTTAAAGTAACTCAACATGTTGGCTACAGTCTATATTTTTGTTGACTCAGCAGAAAGGTCATGTGATTGATAATCTGGATTTATCCAGCGTGTCTACGCTGTCTGCATGATGGGAAAACCAAAGCTCCATCACTTTTACACATGGGAGACAGGAAACTTTGATGAGTGAATTCCGTGGCAAGGAATTTCAACGAACTTGTGTTGGTCCTTAGCATCCTCCAAGGGATGGAGAGCACTGGGCTTTTCTTTTCTCTGCTGTCCACACAAACCTACTGTTTGCCATGCCAAGACAGGGTCCGCAGGCCACGAACAAGCTGCTGGGGAGAAGAGGGGAAGGGTCGGTGTTCTCAACATACCACACTCAATAATCAATACAAAATTTTAACCTTAAAAAAATAAAATAAAAATTAAATTATATAAAATATATCATAAAAATATAAATATATAAAATATAAATAAAAATATAAGACCTCACCAATGGGCAACTCCAGGCAGCTCTATGGAAGGCCAATAAGAAAAAGATGACAAAATGGTATTCCTTCCTTAGTACCACTTAGTACCAAGTGCACTTTAAGTAACAGGGCAGAAATTTTGATGGTAAAATTACTCTTTTTTTTGTTGTTGTTAAAGACAACTCCAGATGATTAATATGCAGGTCAATGAAACATTTCTGCAGAATGATGTTGGCAGTATTATTGTGATGATTATCTTCTAAGAAAAAACCTTTGGCTTTGTGAACCAATGATCTTAAAGCCATATCGTTTGTCACAATAATTACACTTAATGGACTCTGTTATAATGATAGATCAAAATTATAGAATAAGGTGTGTATGCAAAGATTCTCCTAGGGACGGTTAAAATACGGGAAGACAGGAAATATCATGGCTTCCTAATAGGCGAATCACTAAAGGTACTCTCACTGTGGAATCTATGCAGATACAAACTAATACGTAAAAGAATAAGGACGTGAGAAAAGAACCCCAATATTATCTTGAACGAAACAAAATATGCAAATTCACATGCATGTGTATCTTGCTGCCTAAAGTTTAAAAAAATGCACAAGTACCAAGTAAATGCGTTATAAAAGCGCTAAAACAAATATATCTGATTTCCTTTTTTGTCATCGTTTCTCCCTTTCTTTGTTTGCTAATTTCATATTCCGTATTTTATCCTGGAAAGTCACACAAAGGAAAAATGTATTTTCCCACGTGGACGTAAATAATGCCACAGTGAAAATATTTATAATTGGGATAGACCCCCCTGAAGAAAAAAATTAAGTATCCAAAACATGTAAGACTTTTGCAATCTGATTTTTGGAGGGAAGAAAGCAAATATTCCTTCAACGCAGCTGTGAGTCCTTTCTCATTCTTGAAGACATCTTGTAACAATACTCCCCAAGTTTGTGGAACGGCATTCACAGAAAACAGATTTGCTGGCCTCAAAACATGCCACACAGCTGCTCAAATGAGTGAGACATTGTCTAGCTCTTCTTAACCACAGGCAAAGCTGTTGGCTGCAGACATTAATACAATTCAGAAAATTAGATGATATGTGGCATTTGAGAAATAAGACTTACTGAGTTTCCACCCAGAAAAAACTGATTAGAAAACCGATTTGTTTTTGTAAAATTTTAACCAAGATATTCAAGTGAGGGGCGCCTGGGTGGCACAGCAGTTAAGCGTCTGCCTTCGGCTCAGGGCGTGATCCCGGCGATCTGGGATCGAGCCCCACATCAGGCTCTTCCGCTATGAGCCTGCTTCTTCCTCTCCCACTACCCCTGCTTGTGTTCCCTCTCTCACTGGCTGTCTCTATCTCTGTCAAATAAATAAATAAAATCTTAAAAAAAAAAAAAGATATTCAAGTGAATATTAGAGAACACAAATAATACTATAATACAATGATTTTATGTAGTCACGGGGAAGGGATATTTGAATTTGGGGTAATCCACAATTTCATTTTCTTTGTCATGTTTTCAGAAGTATTCACACATCATTGAACTTTAGTTACATAACTAAACTCATTTAATGGGAAGCAGATGCTATTGGAAAAAGAATGACAATCTATATCTAAATTCTATAATTATCATGAACCCAAAAAAAGAAATGCGTGTTGAAACGGTATAACTTTTTTGTACAACACTTTCAAAACACCACTACACTTTTCATTTAAGCAAGAGCTAATTTCTTTCGTATTTACTGATTTTTCAACCAGAACATTCTCTTTAAAAATACAAATACAGGGAGGCCTGGGTGGCTCAGTCAGTGAAGCATCTGCCTTTGGTTCAGGTCATAATCTCAGGGTCCTGGGATCGAGTCCTGCATCTGGCTCCCTGCTCAGTGGGAGCTTCTTCCTCTCCCTCTGCTCCTGTGCTCTCTCTTGCTCTCTCTCTCTCTCAAATAAATAAATAAAATCTTTATTTAAAAAAAAAAGAATATAATTACAATGCATAAACAAAAGATCCCTGAGGCTGCAGGTTAGCTCTCTTACACTTGAGTTGTGTGCTCTGCTTGATATGGTGAATTTTCCTTTGTAACGTATTCACTTTTACGTGTCGCTCTTGTTCCCTTGATGGAGACTGAACACTGAATCCAGGTGATTTGGTTTGAGAAGCCAGTTCATAAGGTGAAAAGTCAGACTGGTTGTCTTACAGAGAAATCATTTCAATCTACCCAAGATGAGAACCATGTAGACGCAGGTGTGTGCTCTTGGTTCAGACTTCCCTCCTTCGGTACGATGTCAGTTGCGAGCATTTGTAGCAGGTGCATTCCTGTGGCGCGTTAGATGTCATCCAACAATATATCCAAGAGCACAAAGTGGTTACCTGAAGATTTATCTGTAATTCAGTTACATGGACAGAAGTTGACACCATTTGTTCACTGTGTATGTCTACCTCAAAGGAAAATGTGTTCACCAAACATTATTAATATGTCTGTGAAAACCATCTATTGGGGGTGCCTGGCTGGCTCATTCGGTAGAACATGAGACTCTTGATCCCGGGTGGTGAGTTTGAGCCCCACCCACGCTGGGCATGAAGATTACTTAAAAAGAAAAGGAAAGGAAAATATCTGTTACTGTATTAGTTGACACTTGAATCAAAGAAGCAGAAATAAACTAATAAATTCATTGCAGGGTCCTTTGCACTTGTCCTTAGTTAGTCACCCAGACTTTCCTATCGTTCGGGTGCAAACCAGAGAATCATGGGTTCATCTTGTCCTTTCTCCACGCCATAAATCAAGGCTTGTTTCTGTCTCCTGGGGCCTGGATTCCTTTTAATAGCACCGATAATGAGAAACCAAGATTTGGGTACTAACTGTTGATTTCTGCTCTACAGTCATTTCTACCAACTCTTTCCATTGTACTGAGTTATCATATAGTCTTTTTTACAAATTAGGACTTTGTATCAACATTTTTCCTTGAAATTTACCATGACAATATTTTTAAACGAACATTATTATGTATTTTCTTTTCTCTTACACTGAAATCCTTGGTTCTTAATGACATCATTATATCAGTTTGTGTTGTCACCAACATAGCATTGTTTTCTCAATTTGATACAACGTTAGATTCCTGGTTTTGTCGTTGGGAGTACTAATGTTTGCTTAAAAAGAATAGTACTCTTGGATTTAATTTTATCAACATATAAAATAAAAATAAAAAATAAATATAAATATGAAGTATTTATATGGCCTGAAACTCAAAACCTCAAACAAGCGTTTAGGATTATTTTTCATTTCTTTAAGCCAGATTTTTTTATGAAGAAAAAGGTTTATATTTGTTCTTATATCTGTAATCATAATCTAGATTTTTAATGAAAGGCCTCATTTATTACAAGATTTTGTTTTGCTGAAACACATCATAAAGGATTATTTGGAAGATGGGAACATTGCTATTTCTTGAATAATTCCAGTTTCATTAAAAAGGCATTTGGGAGAAAAATAAGGATTAATTAATGAGTAGAAGTCTGTATTTTCTGCTAACCTTGCGAGTTCTATTTCAGGTATATCTGTGATGTATGTTTTCATGTATATTTATACATATATACATTCTATGCAATTACCAACATTCTTTTTAGTTCTGGGTTTTTTAATATTTTCTGGTACTCATTTCCACAATCATGATTCACAACAGTTCTGTCACCTCAAAATTTTTCCTGTGCTTTTTCATACTCATACTTTCTCCGAGGGGCACCTTGGTGACTTAGTGAAGCGTCTGGCTTCGGCTCGGGTCATAATCCCAGGGTCCTGGGATCAAGCCCCACATTGGGCTTCCTGCTCAGCAGGGAGTCTGCTTCTCCCTCTGCCTGCCGCTCCGCTCCCCCTGCTTGTGCTCTCTCTCTCAAATAAATAAATAAAATCTATTAAAAAAATTTTTTTTTCTCCCAAACCAGAGCCCCTGGCAGACCCTGGGCTGACCTTTGTTGTTATCGTTTTGCATTTTTCAGAATGTCATATAAAGGGGATCAGACTGCATGCAGACTTGAGACTGTGGCTTCCGTCACTCGGAATAAAGCCCTCATCCCTCTGTGAGGGCTTTTTTTTTTAATTGTTGAATACTATTCCAGTGTATGGATGCACCAAAATTTCTGTCTTTGTTCATGTCTGTGAACATTTGTCCCAGTCTGTACGCTTATGAATAAACATTCACGTACAAGTTTCTTCATGCACATAGGTTTTTTTGCGTCTTGAGGGCGAAGAACTCGGGGTGGGATTATGACTCAGATGCTAAGGATAGGCAAACCTTTATCAGAAACTACCTGACAACAGTTCAGACGGTACCATTGTGCACCCCAGCAGTCACAAAGCAGAGTCCTACCTGTTCTGCACCCACACCAGCCCTGGGCAGGGGCAGCCTGTCTTTGGGGGGTCTTTCTTGTTGCCTGTGATCCTTTGCAACATTATATTATGTGTGCGGGGTACCTCGTCTGATGGTATTTTGATTCCTTACGTACTAGTAATTCTGAGCATCTTTTTACTGCTTATTTGCCACACTCTATCTCCTTTGGTGATGTCTCTGATCCAATCTCTTATCCACTTGTAACACATGTGGTGATTTGTTGTCTTTTTGTTGAACATTGAGGGCTCTTAGGCAGTCAAGATTCAAGTCCCTTATCAGATGTTGTGTTCTATAAATATCTTCTCTCAATCTGTGGCTTTTTTTTTTTTTTTAACTTTCTGAGCGATATTTCCTTTCCCTTTGTGGATCATCCTTTCTGGGGAGTCCCACCTGGGATATATTTGACTGATAGATTCCTACTTCAAAGACTTAAGCATATCAACTGGCCGGGGAAATGGAGAAGAGGATAATGTCTTAAGAGAGCCTGTAGGAAAGTGTTGACCGCAAACCCACACTCCATTTCCTTTCCTTTCTTGTAAACGTGTGAACAGACGGACCTCGTGGTCAATGCACTAATGCCATTTGCTGGTGAAACCTTTCTTATCTGTACAGGGAGGTGGGAAGGTCGTCCCTGTCTGGCTAAGACTGCTTATGGTAAAGACCTAGAATCGGTGGCCTTAGGGGACGTGGATTTAGGAAACATTTCTCACGACGTATGTAACTGTCAGAGTACAGAATGAAGATGTGCCGTGACAGAAATATTCAGTCGAATGAATGGCAGTCCATAAAACCTGGCTGAGTCAGGTATAAGAAATGCATTTTAGGCGTGCCTGGCTAGCTCGGCTGGCTGAGCACGAACTGTCGATCTCAGGGTTCTGACTTCAAGCCCCACATGGGGTATAGAGCTTACTCTTTTTTAAAAAATGCATTTTAATTCTATTTTTTAAAGATTTTATTTATTTATTTGAGAGGGAGTCCACAAGCAGGGCGAGCAGCAGGCAGAGGGAGAGGGAGAAGCAGGCTCACAGCTGAGCAGGGAGCCCCATGCGGGGCTCCATCCCAGGACCCTGGGATCATGCCCTGAGCCAAAGGCAGATGCTTCACTGAGCCACCCAGCGGCCCTAATTCTATTTTTAAGGAGAAAATTTTGGAAACATCTGTTGAGCTTCCGAAAGCATGATAGAATCTCATGCATTAGAAATATGCACATGAAGAAAAATATTTTTGAGAAAGAGCCCCCCCAAGAACACACAAAGAAGTTTTCCTGGTTAGATGCCATTGCCGTAGCTGTCAGTATAAAGCTTGCTCTCCTTTGTAGGTGTGGCAAACCCACATGGAGACTACGGCACCCTGTCACCCGTCTGCAAATTCTTCTCTCTTACTCGTTCCCTCTACACCTATACGTATTGATTCATAAACTTAGGACAAATAAAGACCTTGTGAGCTTTGCCTTTAATTGCACATTGATTTTGAAACTGCCCCAGGGTCCATGCATTAATCTAAATTATCTTGCATCATGTTTCCTTGGTGAGGAAATACTTTCCATTATGGCTTATCAACCATGCTGACAAAAACAAAACAGACATTAACCACACTCATGTCAAGAAATGAGCCCGGTATAAATTATGAATTTGTGAAGTCATTTTTTCAAGGATTAGTAATTATTAGTTATATCCCTACAGTATCTAAAAGGATCTCCCTGTCATCAGTCCCCAGGGTCAGATCTATTGACAGAGACATACACGTACACATATACACACAGGCATACATACAATATATTGTTTATACATAATTATTTTGTATTTTAGTGGTATAACTGTTTTGTTTTCTATTTATATATAATTCATGCATATAATCATAATTTCATACACATGTGTAAATATGTGTACATATATAGACATATATATATTATATCTAATAAACATCCATATAAATATGTTTATATAATTATGAATATATATTATTCATGAAAGTTTCTTATAGCTCATTATATTTATATATAGTATATAATTAAAATTCTACAATATGCAATCTATGTTCTATAGATTGTATAATATATAATTATGTGACAAAATATATAATTAAAATGTATATTATGTATATATTGGTAAGTAGCATATATCATAATAAATACATGTATTATATCATATAATGTACACATTCACACATATATATTATGTATTAAACATACACATATAAATATATGTGTAAATATGTTTATGTATAATAAACATAAATATATATGTTTACAATAAGCATATTGAATAAATTATAAGTATATATTTATTAAAATATATATAAGAAACGTATATACATGTTCATACATGTACATATAATTATACATGTGTGTGTATAATTATAGTTATGTGCATAAATTATATTTAAACAATATAATCTATATATAATATGGTATATATATTCAAATATATATACCATAATGTATATACTATATATAGTATACACCTAGTCTTATTAAATATATCATATTTCATTATCTTGTATTGTGTGTATTAAATATTAACATTATTATACTAAAGGTCCAGGATCTGAATCCAATTATAGTTATGTATATAAATTATATTTAAACAATATAGTGTAATAGGTATATTATAGTATAAATATTCTATGTACTATTATACATATTATATATATGCTATTATATATAGTATACAGCTATTATATTATTAAATACGTATCACATTCTATTGTATATAAATATAGATATTATATATCATATGTATTAAAGTTCCAGGATCTGACTCCAAATGAGAATGTACATTTTCTGCAAATGAGTGTCACAGACCACTTATGTCAGTTGTACCAGTTTTGCCACATGACTAGAAATAAATTATTTACAGAGTAACATGCTCTTAAAATATCGGGTACCGTATGAGCGGTCTCGAAGTAAGAAGCCAGCATCAGAGACAGTGCAATAACCTGTGGGAAGGTTAAAAGCCGGGGAATAAAACATACACCACCCAAACATCTAGCTTGTGTAAAAACCTTGCAAGAGCCGGGTGTGACCGTCCACAGAAGGACGTGGTTTTGTATTAGGCATTAGGATTGCTGCTAAGATATAAAGAAAAGTGCAGTAACACCTGAGAGGAAAGACCTGTTGCAGCTCCTGGGTTAAAGATCATCCTACGAAGGGATGCCTGGGTGGCTCAGTCGTTAAGCATCTGCCTTCGGCTCAGGTCATGATGCCAGGGTCCTGGGATCGAGCCCTGCATTGGCTTCCCTGCTCTGCTGGGAGCCTGCTTCTCCCTCTGACCCTCCCCCTGCTTGTGTTCCCTCTCTCCCTGTCTCTCTGTGTCAAATGAATAAATAAAATATTTTAAAAAGAGAAAAGAAAAAAAAGAGTAAGGACCTATAAGAAGTGACTGTCTCTCACTGCTCCCGGGGGCAGACCTAAACACCGAAATCCCCAGGACCGGTGCACCACCATCACTGCACGCCCCCAAAGAGTGGGGGATGCGACAATCCCAAGCCTTAGTAAAATATGGATGAGCCCTTCTCTCTCAGGGCCTCGCTTTCATAAACCAAGAGGAAAACTCTGAAGTCATTTGATGAAAACAAAAATCTCGAGCACACTCATCCGTCTCCTGTCCCGCTGTCTGATTTATAACTCTGGAAACCAAAAGGACAATCTTATTTTTCTTCCTACTCCACAGTCTCTTGTGAAGACAAACCTCACCAGTCCTGTCGAAGAATCAAATATTTTGCAAAAAAAAAAAAAAACCATCGTGAGCCCCACCATGTAGCATTCTGAGATGTTACGAGTACCATCCCCAACTTCCATTGGCAGAGGGCATATATCCTGTCCTGCTTGGATGTCCACGCCATACCTACTTACTCAACACCGTGTCACGTGGAAAGAAGGCGATTCTTTGCTTCGATGGCTGTAAGTAGCATCACCATCTTTCCATTTAGCACGAAATGAAATTGCGTTTGGGTCCCAATATGTTTCTGCCATGCTTTTCGTGGGGTTGTCTCTTAGCGACGGAGTCTAATTAGGCGTCCAAAACAGAAGGCTTTAAAATATTTGTGATGATACCTGGTAAAAGATACAACCTGCTTTCCTTCCTGGCGGGATAAATGGCGCCCAAATGTGCTTTGCATAACAATTTGCATCCATGGGTAAACTTCCATAATCACAGAGCGTGCCGTAAATTAATACGCCACGCTTTGTCGACATAATTGGTTTGCCATTTTGCAAGGTGGCTCGGGGCTATTAGTTCCCAAATAGCGAAAACATTATTTTTGTACATGATATCCAGTTACGGAACACAAATGTCCCTGCACTTCCCTAGACCTGCTCAGGGTTTAAATGTTTAACTGGCAACCTAGGAAGTGAGGTTTACGTTTCTGTGTGGGTTCCAAATGCTTGCAATGGTGCTTAGACAAGAGTTTATAAAGAAATGGATTACAGGTACACTTCATAATCATGAACCGTTGGATCGGATAAGCTAGGAGCACCTGTAAAGCCCATTCCGGAAAAATGTTACAAAACCAATTATTTTGTTGCATTAGGACCCATTTCCTGCATTAAGTTTGAGTTAATCAAACTAAGATTAGAAATACATCATCTTTGATCTGTTGTATTATGCATATGTACAAAGACTATACTTACAATGCGATAAGAGGTTGAGTCATGAAACTGCCTTTTTTTATAGTCAGAAGTGACAGAAGGGGGAATGAACCATGACAGACTATGGACTCTGAGAAACAACCTGAGGGCTTCAGAGGGGAGGGAGGTGGGGGAATGGGATAGGCTGCTGATGGGTATTAAGGAGGGCACGTATTGCATGGTGCACTGGGTGTTATACGCAACTAATGAATCATGGAACTTTACATCAAAAACTAGGGATGTACTGTATGGTGACTAACATAATATAATAAAAACATTATTAAAAAAACAAACAAACAAAAAGAAGGGACAATTCCCTGTATTTCAGCTGGAGAGTTGATACTCAAATAGTCTCAGATTTGTTGGTCCCGGTAAAGGTCTCTTCTCGGTTAGCAGAGAACTTGTGATTGGCATCATAAAATGTGGATCAGGATAATAGGGCATTTTGATTCTGTTTTGCCTTTCCCCTAAAAAGGAAGTAGGAAACTATCGAGAACAGAGATGGTTTACTGCCTTTTGAAAAAATTAAGCCCCATTCTTAGAAACACGCGTGCCGCAATTTAAAAACACTGAATGGACAGAAATATCGGGGTCATTAATGGAAACCGGAAAACTGTGACTTGAGACCCCACATGGTCAACATCTCCACACGTGGCAAAAAAGAAGAAACAACACAATACAATAAAAACGGAATTTTAAAACCATAAATGTTATATAAACTTTACAATTACATAAAATCATACGACATTGTAAATTAACACAACTTAGTGATCAATTATAGGAATTATCCAAATTATAAAATTACAAAAATTGTCCAAAAAGCAATCCGTACCAGCTTTAAGTTACAGAAGAAGAAAGTTCCTAAGGGGAACCTGTTTTTAGTGAGTTGAGAACAATTGATCCCTCTGGTTTCAGTTTGAATTTGGATTGTGAAGAAATGTTATTTGAAAATCAGTTGCGGTCACATATGGCAAAGAAGTATCCGAAACAATACTGCATATAAAAAATAAAATCAGCCTTCTAACTCAGAACATTTATGGTCTTAGATGTCCACATTGAATTTATCGGGGTGGAAAAAAGGAATGCCCTCAATTTAAAAGGGTTTATAGTGGGATGCCTGGGGGGCTCAGTCAGTGAAGCATCTGCCTTCTGCTCAGGTCAGGATTCCAGGGTCTTGGGATCAAGTCCCACATCGGGATCCCTGCTCAGTGGGGAGCCTGCTTCTGCCTCTCCCTCTGCTGCTCCCCTTGCTTGTGCGTTTTCTCTCAAATAAATAAAATCTTTAAAAAAGGAAAAAGGATTTATAGAGTGTAAACGAACAGTTGTCCTAGCCGTGCTTTGTTTGGGTTGGCTCGTGTCTCGTTTATAAACCTCTTACGGATACAGGTGTGGACCATCCACCGTGGCCGTGTTTGAATTTATAACTACCACTGTTTACCTCCGGTTGTGTTTTTGCTATTTCCTTTAACGTGGCCAAAGGCCAGGGGTGGGATTCAACGCCTGCAGAGAATCACTTTTGAGGTCAAAATACTGGGTGTTCAACTTTCCGAAGTGCATACCAGCTGCATTCACATGAAGTGTTGAACTATTTAAGCTTTAGTCCCCCATCTTTGCAAAATGGGGAAATCACAAACACACCTAACAGGATCTTGGGAAAGTTTAAAAGTCAATTGGGAAGAGGAAGTATCAGCAGGTAGAAGGTTCTCGTTAAATGCTACTGTTTCCCCACGTGTCCGCATCAAAGAAAGAGGTGGGGTGCCTCATGCCATTGGAAACGTAAACATCCCAATGGGGAAACCATCAAGGGAACCTGCCTGGCTTTGGGGCAACCCATTGCAGCTTTAAGAAAACAAGCTCACAGAGCTACTTGTCAACGCTACTGGCTGATCCCCAGCCACTTCTTTCCTCTTGAGAAGCAACAGATTGTATATTTCCACTCGGGTGCATTTCCATAATAAAATAAAGACTGAAATTTAGTCATATGGCAAGTGGCATCTTCCTAAGGACTTTGTCTAGCAAAGGGGACATCAAAGTCCTGGTCACATTTGGAACTGGCCAAACTAACTCACATCATCACGGATACCTGAGAGATGACCAAATAACCTCAAAGACCTCTGGCATGTCAACAGGCAAGAATAAGTGAGATAACGCTAAACTAGAAAGCTTCTGAAAGTAGAGGAAACAATCAACAAAACTGAAAGGCAGCCTACGGAGTGGAAGAAAGTATTTGCAAGCCATCTATCTCGTAAGGGGGTAATATCTAAAATATATAAGGTGGGACGTCTGGGGGGGCTCAGTCAGTTAAGTGTCTGTCTTCGGCTCAGGTCATGATCCCAGGGTCCCAAGATCGAGTCCCGTGTCGGGCTCCCTGCTCAGTGGGGAGTCAGCTTCTCCCTCTCCCTCTGTGCTCTCTCTCTTGCTTTCTCTCTCTCTCAAATACACAAGTAAAATCTTCAAACAAACAAGCAAAAAAACACATGGTCCTTTAAGCTAGACAAACAACCTCTGGGATTAACATTCCTCATGGCCTCCAAAATTTTAAAACCCACCGTTTGGGTCACGCTAGAGCACTGTTTGCACAAAACACTAACGTAACTATTTTGCTTCCTACGAGCTTCACTCAAGTTATATTTTTTGTGCAATAGCGTGGATTTAAATGTGTATGCATGTGTTTCTAATTTTATCTTCAGTAAAATGTAAACGAATTTTAAACATGCCCCCAAGTTCCTAAATCATGAAAACATCAGATTTGCGGTAAATAGTGAAAGCTTTGACACGGCCCATCCCGTCCCTATGAAGAAGGTTGTAGTTTTTACTTTGTTGACCCTGCTTGATACCGTCTCCCTGTGTTTACATATGCTGAGTATCTAGAGAGGTCTCTTACTTCCCTTGAAATGGAAGGTCCCATCCTGCGTGGCTGTAAAGTCATCCTACTTCCTTGGTCCTACGTTCTTCCCAGATGAGTCTTTCCATTTGTCTTCCTGGAGCATGCTGTGGTCTGATTTTAATCATGTGTCCAGAGGCAGGGAGACCCTTTTGAGGAGGGGGGCATGCCGATAATCAGATTTACTTTGCAAAGCCACTGCCTCTACGTGTAGTCATGCTTGGGCTATGTGTAAGCAGGATTCGCTCATCCCATGAAAAGCACAGGCAGATCAGGTGGGTATGGGAGCAGAAGGAACCTCAAGTCACCTGAGGCCAATTAAATCCCCTAATCCAGTTCTTTGAATACCACGGACAGTGTCATATCTGGGCCTCGCTGCCCAGCTCCAAGCGAACCAGCAAAAACAAATGCTTGAGGGCACACTGAGATACTCACAGAGCTCCTCGGGAATGTCCACAAGTGCAGAAAACATAAAACAAATGCTCTGTGTTTGGGTTTTCCAGTGAGAAACAGGAGACGTCAGACTTAGGCCTTCTGAGAAGCACATGCAACTCACAGAGCACAAATCATGGAAGGTCCTGGAAACTGTACTCGTCATTATATTCTCTGGGAACCAGGTAACACAAGAAAGAAATGTTAGCAGCTGCATTGTTTCGAAGAGCTTGAAGGGGAATCAGTCACCCCATTTGCCAACCGTAGCATGGATCCGACCATTGTGTGTTCGTAGAATAATACGGTACAGGGAAATACAAATCAAGACCACCATGAGATCGCATCTTACAGCAGTCCAAATGGCTAAAATTAACAAGTCAGGAAATGACAGATGTTGGTGAGGATGCGAAGAAAGGGGAACCCTCCTACACTGTTGGTGGGAATGCAAACTGGTGCGGCCACTCTGGAAAACAGTATGGAGGTTCCTCAAAAAGTTAAAAATTGAGCTACCCTATGATCCAGCCATTGCACTACTGGGTACTTACCCCAAAGATACAGAGGTAGTGAAGAGAAGGGCCTTATGCACCCCAATGGTCATAGCAGCATTGTCCATAATAGCCAAACTGTGGAAGGAGCCGAGATGCCCTTCAACAGATGACTGGATTAAGAAGATGTGGTCCATATACACAATGGAATATTACTCAGCCATCAGAACGATTTCTCAACATTTGCTGCAACATGGACAGGACTGGAGGAGAAAATGCTAAGTGAAATAAGTCAAGCAGAGAAAGACAATTATATGGTTTCATTCATATGTGGAACATAAGGAATAGCAGGGAGGACCATAGGGGAAGAGAGGGAAATCTGAAGGGAGAGAAATTAGAGAGGGAGACGAACCATGAGAGACTATGGACTCGAAGAAACAAACTGAGTGTTGCTCGAAGGGAGCTGGGTAGGGATGGGGTAAGTGGATGATGGACATTAAGGAGGGCACGTGGCGTAATGAGCATGGGGTGTTATACACAACTGGTGAATAAATGAGCACTACCTCAAAAACTAATGATGTTGGCTAATTGAATTTAAAACTAATGATGTTGGCTAATTGAATTTAAATTAATAATAATAATAAATAATAATAATAAATGAATCACCAGGGACTTGCAGTAGCTGCATCCATCTCATTATGTGATGTCGTGTGAAAGGGGCCAGAGGTGTGACCCTACCTACACATGCCATGTGCCCGTTCATGTGAAACCCAGAGCTCTCACTCGTAGGCATCAAGGTTCAGAAAAGAGCTAGGAAGCAATTCTTATGGGATTCCAGGTAGAAGTCACCTCCAGGGAAAATGGAGCATGCTCTGGGGAGAACCTGGAGGTCCCGGCAATGCTCCGATTCTTGACGGGGTGAGAGAAAGCCACTCATTTATTGTGCAGCTCTTTTTATGAATGCAAGTCTCATGTCATCAAAAAAGCTTATGAAGAAAGAACAAAAAAGGTCTAAACTGTATATGTAATCTTTATCTTCAAGGAAATGCAGAAAGAACATTTTGTTTTCTGGACTTGGCAGTATGGAAGGAAACAGCCCAGGGGTTTGAAGCAGGGGGTTAAGGGCAAATTCATCACTTCCGTACTCACCACCAGCACCAAGACCCTAGACCCGTTCTCTCCCTTGTGGAAAGCTGCGTCACTCCCCACTTCTTGAGGAGGAAGGGTTTGGGTACGGTGGACAATTTGACCAATACCTCAGGGTTAAAACTGCAGGAAAACTCTGAATTCTGCTTATCTTTTCTTATATTTTGTGTACATAATTAATATTGTATATGTGTACTTATCTCTCTGTGATCTACTTATCTTCCCATCCACCCATCCATCCATCCATCCACACATCCATCCATCCATCCATCCATCCATCCGTACATCCATGTATCCATCCACCATCCATCCATCCATCCATCCATCCATCCATCCATCCGTACATCCATGTATCCATCCACCATCCATCCATCCACACATCCATCCATCCATCCATTGATCCACTGATCAAGATTAGATTGATAAATGATACAGAAACAGATAAGTAGGGACATATAGACAGAAGATAGATGATGGACAGACGGATGGATGGGTAGATAGAGTACAAATAAAATATTCTTTTACTTTGCAACTCTTAGCTTTCCATTGAATCAATTATACTTCTCAATTCATGGTTGATAACACCATCCTTGATCACTGGGAGCCTCCAGCCCACACACCTTCATTTTGTTTTATTTTTGTCACTTATTTCTGAGACATTCCCTGTCCACACTCTCAAATGCATCCATTGTATTGAATTACACATACACATTTTTTAAATTCCTCCTTGCCTGTATGTACTGCTTAGCCCCTGCCAGAATCCCCGTTTCTCCTCCACCTCTGAGTAGCACCCATACTTCACCCTTCAGCTCTCATGACACCTCACTCAGTCGACTTTTCCGTATCTGTTTCTCCCAGCACTCTTGTGAGCCCTTTATCATTCTCAAGCAATCCACTTTTTATCTCCCTGGGGCCACTGAGATATTAAGTATTTATGTTTTCATTCCCTCATTTAAAGATGTTTTAGGTACGAAGCTTTCTAGGCTCAGGAAAATTTTATAGGAGGCCAGGAAGAAACAAGAAATTGTCAATAAGCCGGATTGTCTGATTTTTGTGTTTTTAAAACCAACAAACAGTTCTGGGAAATTATGTTTGGTGTCTTGGAAGGAGTGATAATTCTGAGGGATGCATAAACTGGGAAGGCAGGAAGGAATTCACTAAACCTGCAGGAGTTTATTTCAGAGACTGGAAGAGAAGTCACAGGTATAGTGTGTTGGGTTTGCAAGCAAGGAGCCTACCTGTGCTTTCATTCCTAAATCCGAAATAGCTGCGTGATTCTCCCTTGGCAAATGTCTCTCTTCGAAACAGCACGGAAGCACATGAGCTGCTGAACACTGAAGACACATATGGATGAGGAAATGAGCCACAAAGAAGCCCACCCCAGACGTTTGGCACATCCATGGCAACACGAAATAGATTGAGTCTAATTTTCTCACTGGCTTGTTGAAATGAGCCCTCAGACTCATGATGTCAGTTGACCGGCAGAAACAAAGAAACACAATATTCATCCAGCAGTTTAGATGGGACTAACTTGGATGAGAACGTGTACCTACTGGCATTCATCAGTGTTTTCTGACACCCTCTGAATGCTTATGGATGCCCTCTCTCTTTCCCTTGTCGGTAGGCTTTGTGAGGACAACACTCATCTAAATATCATTGCAGTATTGGCTGCCACAACCTCGACACTAAAGGAGTATTTGTGGATTGCATGGATGGATTCGCAGACCGCACACGTCTTCAGAAACTAGTGTGTGCGCTAAAATGAGGCAGTGCGAGTAGCCTGAATCCTGACTCAATGAAAAAATGAAGGGTTCTGTAAGCTCGCCCTTCTTACAGCCATTAATTGATTATGACTCTTAGGTGCCATGGGTTTGATGGCGGGCATTAACAGTTTGCAGTTGGTGCTTGACAAATCCAATGGTGGTTTTTCTATATTACCTACTTTGGTTCTTTCCCAAGAAACCCATAATCATTGCCTAGAGAGTATTTTCCTTGTGAATCGTGGCTCTTATCTACCCAAAGTCACTGGCATTGTAACTTTTGCAGATGCCGGAATGTTCCATGCAGATTTGTGGCTCTGGGAAGTAACCTGGAGTTATGTTGCATAATCAAGACTCTTAATGCCACTGGATTTTTTTGGGCTGTAAGCACTGTATTCGTTGGCTAGAGCTGCCCTGACAAAGTACACAGACCAGGTGGCTTAACCAAGGGACATGTATTTCTTACCTTCCATAATAATACAGCATTAAGAGCCTGGATATCCCACAGAGTATCACATGAACCCAGTACCTTGGTGGACATCATCCCAACAGGGAAGAGCTGGAAGTCATGGGCGAACGCACGCTCCAGAGGGTGGGAGATAAAACCTGAGAAGATTTGGAGATAGCAGATGATTATCTCACTCTGGCTGCATTCCAAACTTGTGTTTTTCTTGCCACCAACTATTAAACTCCAATTAGCATCATGTGACTATAAAAATTAATTCCCTTTTAAATTATTTCCACTTTAAGATGTTCATGAATTGCAAGAACCAGAAGAATAAATAAATAGCATGAATAACATTCAGAGTCTCCCATGCTTTTTTGTAGGTGAACTCTAAAATTAATTGAAAGAAAAAACAGTCATTTCAGAATAGGAAACAGGGAGTCCATGGGATGCCTGGGTGACTCGGTTGATTAAGCATCTGCCTTTGGCTCGGGTCATGATCTCAGAGTCCTGGGATCGAGTCCTGTGGGAGCCGAGGAAACGTCTTGCATACGCTTTTCTCAAAAGGTGTTCCACCAACAAGAATACAAGAATTCGTAGAGGCTTAGAAGCACAAATCCAGTTTAGAAATGGAAGGACAGTAGTCCAGATGGCTTGAATGCCAAACACACGTCAGAGTAATGTACATCAGATGATGCAGGGTTACCTGTGAGGCGTGGACTTCACCTCCCTGGGCCACGGTGTAGAGGTTCTCCCGCTCAGACCCTCGCACACAGCCTTGCACTTTCTTGGAAATCAAGTTGCATGGCGATCTTTGAGGATACGTGTTTCCTGTGATGTAGCAATTCCACTGCAAGTTATATATGGAAATGCACCTCCCCATAAGAACCCGCACACCGATGTGCATAGCAGTGCTGACTGTAATCGCTAAAAACGCAAGCCGTGGCAATGCCCATCAGCAGATGAATGCACAGGCAAAACGAGCTGTGTCCATTCCATCAGGGACTATATTATCGAAGAGAATGGATGAAGTGGTGTGAGAGGCTACAATGAGGATACATCTTGAAAACATGAAGTCAAAGAGAGCCGTAGGTGGTAGGATTCCATTGACACAAAATACACAGAACGGGAAAACCTACGGACACAGAAAGTACATGTGTGGTTTGCAGGGGTCGGGAGCAGGAGAATAGGGAGTGGCTGCTGATGGGCCCAAGGGTTCTTTTTGGACCAATGAAAATGTCCTAAAATTGATCGTGCTGATGGTCACACAACGCTGTGAAGAAATTAAATACCATTGAGCTGTATGTTTTATTTTTATTTTATTTTTAATTTTATTTTTTATTTTTAAGTAATCTCTACACCCAACATGGGGCTCGAACCTATAACCCTGAGGTCAAGAGTTGCACGCTCTAGTGCCTGAGCCAGCCAGGCACCCCTGAGGTGTATATTTTAAATGGCTGAATTGTATGATTTAGATATATGCTTAATTTTTTTTTAAAGAAAGATCCTTAAACATATTCTTTTTTCCCTATTTACTTGATTTTCTCCCCTGCTCCCTACACTCACAAGGTGTGAAAAGCCTGGGATTTCCATAGCAATAGCTTTCTGAAAATGCCAGGGTATGACAACATCATTTTGTTTTGATTTGGGAAAATCAATTCCCCGTTATTTCTGCTTTCGGCCAGCATGATCCGTGGAGAAGACCATCATCCCCATATATCTGTGAACTATATGTTTTCATCCACCAAAGACACTTAATAGGACTCGAATCCTTTTCTGAAAACATTATTGCAAGTTATTTATACAGACGAGTTTATTCAATAGAGTGTTTTCTTGAAATCTGCCCCAGAGTTTGTGTGCACTTAAACTTTCCAAGCAGTGGGATAGAGTTTTCCTCTGTTTTGTCTCTCTGTGCTGCCGCTGGGAGAAAACACTAGTGAGATGGGACACAAATACTTGATTCGTGTGGAAAGAAAAGAAGGGGACAAGTAACAGGCAGCTGAATCCTGTATCACAATACCCAAAATAAAATCAGTGAGCACTGTAAGTACCTGAGACGTAATGGACACAGGGCTAATGTGACTTCTGGAGCACGTTTATTGAGAAAGCACACCTGCATACAGGTGTACCCATGCATGGCACAAGGCAGCCTCCTAAGACAGGGGACAGGTGGCCATCACTCTGCTCAGTGACCCCCATCTCTGAGGAGACAGCCTCAGCACCATGCCCATGGGACCCACCTTCCCTCCGTGTGCACACCTGAAACCCTCCAGTCCCACCCCTACCCCGCCCCCGTCCACCCTGACTCCCACTCTGGACCACATCACACCACCAGCCCCTGGGAAGTCAGCTGGGTCCCATTTGCATTGACTCATGCCCTCTACCGCTTACATTCAACGGTCATGACCTGTGTCACCATTTTTTCCCTTATTCAACATCCCTTTTTTGCAACTGCTCTTTAATTTTACTTTGTAGGGGGGAAAATCATAATTTATAATCCTATTCATACTCCCACATCAACCTCTATTGGGAGAGCATCCTGGCATTATTGGAATTAGCCCCATCAGGTCATGAAAACAATGTCATTTGAATTCCTACTGCCATCTAGTTGCTATCGTTGTAGAAATCTTGCATCACTAATCATAAATGGTTTTAATTCCTAGACATTGGTATTCCATAATGCAAACCCATAAATAGAATAAAGCTTTCGGTGGTTTCCGTCTGTATCCACACTTTGAAGCTGCTTACGTAGCTTCCAAAAAGTCTGTTATGCATGTAACATTTGTAGAAGGAAACATTTACACTTGTGCCTTCAAAAAAAAGTCATTGATATCGTCCTCAGTAATTTACACAATCATCATCTATGTATCTTCTTTCCCGTCTTCCTCAGTAATTAAAGATCATAGTCTACATATCTTCTGTCATTATCTGAGTGTTTTTTCTTTCCTCTGAAAATCATTTCATCTAGGTTTCATTTTTTCATTTTTTATTTATTTTTAATTTTTAAAATTATTTGTTTGCTTCTCTGTTTATTTTTTAGAGAGAAAGTGCAGGGAATTGGTGGGGGAGGGGCAGAGGCAAAGAGACAGAATCTCTAGCCGACTCCCCACTGAGCATCAGTCCCACAACCCTGAGATCATGACCTGAGCTGAAACCGGGAGTAGGACACTTAACCGACAGAGCCACCAGGCGCCCCCAGTGTTTTTATATAGCATCTGACAGTGAATTACCTGACATGTGATACAGGTTAGCCCCTTGCTGCTTTCTTCTGTATTCTCTGTTGTGACACCTTCCCCTGCTTGCTGGGGAGCATTTCTGGTATCTCCTGCATCAGCAGGCTTCCTAGTTCTGTGTTCTCAAGCCCCTGACCCTGTATTCCGACCTGTATGCATTACCATGTTGGGTGATCTGTGTGCGTCTAAGAGCAGACTCGGGGTGAGAATCCGTATACCTGTATCAATTGCAAACAGCAAAGGCAATGGTGTGGCTAGGCTGGAATGTTTCATCCCCCCAATGCTGCAGATTTCCACATGTGTGGCAACAACGTAGGTTCACATGCAACCCCCCTCACCCATAATCTAGGTCACCGGAGAACACTTTCCATGCACCTGATGCATTTCCAAAATATTCTTTTTCCTTTTCTGATTGCCTTCCTTTCCTTCCTGAGAGAAGAATACTGGTCTTTTCTAGGACATACTTTGTATTTTCTAGTTGTTTACAAATCCTATTACTAGTAATAGTGCTAATTCTTCATCTTTGGAATCCCGATGCACGCTGACTATAGGCCAGTTATTCCGTATGGAGACTGTCTCAGTGCAAACACCACAGACTGGGGGTCTTCAACAGCATACACATTGGTTTCTCACTGTTACGGGGGCTGGGGAGTGCAAGAAGAAGGTGAAGGTCTTTTCTGGTAGACAGAGGGCCACCTCGTCCATCTGTCCCCACATGGTGGGAACAGACACACAAAGCAAGCTTTCTCTTTATCTTCTTAGGAGGACACTACCCCATCATGGGGCCTGCCCTCAGGACCTCATGTAGCCCTGATCCCTTCCCGAAGACCCCATCTCTAATACCATCCCAGTGGGGGAATGGCTCCCACATAGGAATGTGGGTTACACACAGACATTGAGTCTGTTACACACGCTTTAAACACGTGAAACCTCCATGATGATTGACTTTTTAAAATTGTCAGTCTGAGTCTTAACCATTTTGTAGAGTTCCACGCTTGTCCTTTATGCTTGTAAATACCAACAAAAACAAAAACAAAACAAAACAAAAAAACAAATGGAGACTGACGTGGGAAACAAAGGCAGACGAAAAATAGATTTCCTTACTACCTAGAGACCACTGACAAGTCCTTGAAACAGGCAGAGTGAAATTCCTCCGCTAGGAACTCAGCTGCCTTGATGTTAATACTTTGCTAAGGGCAAAGGCAACCTTAGCCCGACCCCCAGGACCCTGTAAATCTACTTTAACATGTACCAGTTCCTTTAGAAACGTCCTTTACCTCTAAACCCCCCAAGGTACATGTTGGCAATCATCCCCCAAGCATATGACCCACTGATACACATCTGAAGGGTCTCATGACTGAGGTTTTATCAGACAAGAATAAATGACCTTTTCCCAACAACAGCTAGCACCCTCCAGGTCCCGGAAACCTTGCTTCCAAAATCCCTTAAGAGACTTACACTATCCCAACCCCCTCCCAACTATATAGTGGGCCACTCCTCATGACCCTGGTGCAGCTCTTTCTGCCCACAGGTCGTGTCCCCGTGCTTTAATAAAACCACCTTTTTGCACCAAAGACATCTCAAGATTTCTTTTTTGTCTGTTGGCTTCGAACCCTAACATCTTTCCTATATAGGAGACCAGCCTTGAAAACCCCCCTGAGCTGACAAAACCAGTTTAGTCATACATGCAAGGCTTAATTTAATTTATTTTGCAAGACTGGCTGGTCCTGGGTCCTTATGCCTCTGGAAGCCCTAAGCAAAACTTAACTGTTTTTGCAACCGTAATACAAAGCGGCCACTCCGAACTTCCCATATCATTTAAGAAAACTTTAATATTCTAACCACTCGATTATAACCAATCAGTGTGAAGAATAAACAGCCACTCCCTCTTTACCTTAGAAGCTGGTTTATAATAATATATACCCCTGAGCCTCCTTCCACGTTTGGCTTACAGGCTCCCGTGTTGCAAGCTGTCTTGTTGGTATGTGCCCGGTCAACTCCTGCCAGTTGCTACTCGGGGATTTATTGGCTTTACCTTTGTTATTTCTGCACTTTTGGACACAAACAATGGAACCTGCCAGGGAGGGCACTTCAAAATTCACACGTGTCCCTTTCTCCTCCTTCATCCGTGAGCACTTTTCCTGCTTGCAAACAGCACTGAAATCCTTTACCCGTTGAGGAACATTTTTCTCTGCTCCCATGTTGTGAGATCCAACTTTGAAAACCACAGCTAATTTTAAGGCAGCCCGCAGGGGCAGGAGACGTCATCAGCCAAAAGAAAACTGGCTTTCATTTTTCATGTTTGATTTTTTAAGTCGGACCATTAAACACAGTTTGCTCTCCCTCTCTCTCTCTCATGCATGCATGTTTTATGTTCCTTCCCAAACACGGAAGTTATATAATGCATGATTACACTTTAACGTGCATGTTAATATATTCAAAATCATGTCTTGATTTACCAATGTACACCTGGCAGCAATTCCTATTCACAAAGATTTGGTTAAAAAAAAAAATAATAATAATTACCATCCTACCTTCCCATAATCATTTCGAACTCAGTATTGTATTATTTCTAGTTTCTCAACGGATTTCTACCCTTTCTCTGATATGTGTAAACACCTACCATAATATATCATCTTTAAGATAGCCACTTACTTTCTCTGTGAAAAGGACGGTGGAGACTTATTTCACACTTATTTCACGTTGTGCCTGGCAGACGCTCCCCATCCACTTCTTTCTATTAGCAGTTTTATTGCCCTGTTTTGCATTTGTATGACAGATGCCTGCCACCCACGTGCGTCCACACCTTTTAGCATGACTGATACGTTCAATATGGATTTGATGTGCATTCCCTCGACTGGCTGGGTTTGAAGTCACGTATTATTATTTCTTCTTGGAGAAAGGCTCCTTTAGGACTCTCCTTGGTTTGAAAATAGCTTTCCCTTATATTTACACTTGAACGACATTGTTTCAGGATAGGAAATGTGTGAATGTCTATGACTTGCCCCGGGGTCTTAGATGCATCCTTATCTTCCAGGCCACCATCCCACTTATAAAATTGTGCATCAATCTTCATCAGAGGAGTACGGGTTATGCATATATTTGCCCCATCTTCTGTCCCGAGACCGCTAGCATTTTGGCTCTAATGGATTTGGAATTTTTGTTCTTTATCTCAGGCAGCTTAGGACTTAGAAATCTAACCCCCAGCTCTATCTGTCTATACCATTTTCAGGTCTTCTGCTCTGTTGTGCATTGCTCCACATACCAATTTCAGTTTTAGAACTGCATCCCTTTGCTATCAAAGTTTGGGAGGGTGTGTGTTACGGGTTTTCTTCTTCTCCTGCAGTATTTCAATTCCTACTCAGATCCCAGGCATTGTGTCCATAAGACTGTATTTCAAAGACGCCATAATATATTTAATTTATTTGTGTCGTCCAAAAGTGAGTTGTGAAATACCATTTCACGTTCCTCCAAAATTATATTTCCTGCTGATTCTTTTTTCATGCCTCCTACTCCCTTTGCTTGTTTGATTTTCCTTCCTTCCTCTCCTTTTCCTTCCTTCCTTCCTTCCTTCCTTCCTTCCTTCCTTCCTTCCTTCCCTCCTTCAATGAGGAAACAGAAGGCTAGCTCAAGACAAAACATAAACTGACACCCTGCAACCCAAACTCCTGGGTGGGACACGTGTGACAGTCTTCCAGGGATCTCCCAACTGTCTGCATGTTAATGGCTTGCTAGAGGGGAAAACAACCTTAACAGGTATCCTGTGAGTCTTCTTTAACATATGAAAATCCTTTTGAAACCTCCGTTTTCCTTACCTCCTCCAACCCCATAGCAGATCATCAGCCGCCCCTCACAACCCGGGGGCAGCAGCTCTTTCTGCCCACGGGTCCTGTCCCCGAGCTTTAATAAACCACCATTTTGCACCAAAGACGTCTCAAGAATTCTTTCCTGGTCGTTGGCTCCGGACTCCACCCCACCAAACCTCACCTATATTCTGAAACCACATCACCTTCCTTCCCTCTCTCCCTCCACCCCTCTTTCCCTCCATCCCTCCATCCTTCCTTTCTATTCTGTTTCTTTATTTCACTGCTTTTTTAACCTGGTGTTTTTCTGAGAAAATGCCATGATAACTTACTTTCCACGGTTTCCTGATTTTGAGTGCAAGCCTTTGCCCCCGGGCTGGCTCCTTGCTGCAGAGCTCCCTCCTTGCTGCAGAGCTCCATGGTCAGGGCACAGAGGCATTTCAGGGCTGTGCTGGCAGGGGCTGTCCTGGTGCACCGTCTGCATGAACTTTCCCACCAACTGGCTGTGCCACCTGGACTCAGCCCGCAGTCTGCATCTGCTCTCAGTCTTAGGGTAAGTAGGGACCCAGGTGAAGTTCTGTATAGACTGCCGTGTGTGTGCATGTATGTGTGTGCATGTGCGTGTGTGCGTGCATGCATCTGTGTGTGTCTTGGTGTGTACCGTGTTAATGCGTGGCAACAAAATGAGTCCCCTCCCATTGTCCAGTCTTCAACTCAAATACCATGAAACTACGCTCTTTCTGAGGAAATAATTTCACCTCTTCTTTTCCTGACATGCTGCTAGGGAGTCCTCAGCAGCCCTCCTAAGCACCTCTCTGTCTAGAGCTCCCATTCCAGGGATGGGAGCATTGGTTGGGCACATTAGGAAGACACCAATTTTGGACGACTTTGGGGATGGATGAACGCGTTCTCCAAAACCTCCATGAAAACCATCACACAGTAGGGGCGAGGTCATGGGAATGATGAAGTCATTCTGTGAGGATGCCACCAGAGACTGTGGTGCATCCAACATAAGTGGGATGGGAAAACATTTCCTGCAAAACGAGGTAGCTTAGCTGAATAAGAAGTTATAATACCTGACCTGGGGCTTCATTCCTATAACCCAACAACAACAACGACACATGACCAAATTAGATTAGCATAGCATAGACTCTAATACAGAAAATGAGAGGAAAAGCAAGAAACGTTGACTAGAACATTTGACATTCCCTCTGGGCAGGTGGCACAGAGAGTCTCCATAGGAGATGCAGGGAGCAAGCTCTTCTAGAGAACTTGCCTGTGCCCACAGATGTGCCCCGCAGGCCTTCCTCACCGTGTTTCACTCCTTTTTGACTCTTCCCATGCTCTCTCAGAGAATGGCACCTCTTGTTCATGATGCGTTGATCTGCGGCGTGAAATAATCCTCCAGGTCCTTCCCTGGAGCATGAGCTCAGGCATGGCATTGATGGGGGCCACTCTGATCACAGCATCTGTGGGCCGCAGGTCAGACTGAGGAGCTTCCAAATCCCATTCCTGTTCCGTTTGGGTATTTCTGGCCAATGTGGGGACATGAGGAATTCAGGCAGATTGCAGACATGCTCGGTTGAAGTGATGACAGCTTGCACTTTAACCTGGCCTCTCCGTGGCCCACCTACTTTCAAAGAAGGAACGGCTCCTGGGGGAACATCGTGTGACAGCAGAATGTGTGTAGGAAGTAATGAGGTGGAGGCACCTTATTTTATCTCACAGGGTCCTGGACCTTGCCTATCCATCCATCTCACGATGAGCTTTCCAAGGCGGAGAGGAAGCATGCCGGGAAATCACAGTGCACTACAAATCTTGCCCCTGTGGCCTGTTGACTATTCTCAAGAGTGGCAAAGACCTTGGAGGGCTCTCTCAATCACTCTTGTTTCACACTCTGTCTCAGTGTCATGTGTTGAATGATTTTGGGGTGGAAAAGGTGGTAAGAAGTTACAAATGTATTCTTAACAAAACCATCATAAAACTTTCAGTAAAAGAAGCAGCCATGGGAAGGAAGGGAAGACACGGTCCTGTATTTTCATGAAATACGATGACCCCAAAGAGGAACCATTTATTACCAGCTGCCCAAAGATTATTGGACACTAGAAACAAATCTCCTTTCTGTGATACACATGCTCACGTGTTTACTCCTACCACGTATTTCGTAGACCAATGGGTTGTGGATTCCAGCACGCCACGTGCAGCGGACAATAATGGTTCGTAAAGAATTTGCAAACCTTGTTCCTACGAGATGTTCGACATGGTCTCACCTCCTCACTACTCATCTTCTCTGAAGTCTGTCTTACTCCACAAATAACTATGATCAATCCCTGTGTATGTAAAGCAGTGGGAAAATCCCCACTCGTTCTATTCTGAGGTATAGTCTAGGAAGATTTACATTGAAATCTCCAGATGTCATTTTGCCAAAATGGCATCATGTGTGTGCTTCCTCCTACACACATTGTAGGAATAAGTCGTGCATGGTTCATAATGAAAATAATTACTCCAGAGGAAAACCTAACACTTGTTGGTGTGGGGAACTATGGTTCTACTGGAAGACAAAACCCATATGAAAGAAGAAGATAAGAGCCCAATGGGAATGGCTTGACATTAAAGGTATCCTTGTGAACTGTTGATTCCCAGAAGGGGCACGTGCCAAGAAGGTGTACCTATACCTGTGCTTGACCCTTGAACAACACAGGTCATCAGGAGCGCCAGCCTCTACACGAACAAAAACATGCATGTCATTTTGGACTCCCCCAGAACTTGACTACTAGCAGCTTCCTGTTGACCAGAAGCCTGGCCAATAACAAAACAGTCAATGAACATATGCTTTGTATGTCTCTTGTATCATATACTGTGTTCTTATAATAAAGTAAGATAAAGTAAAATGTGATTAAGAAAATCATAAGGAAGAGAAAATACATTTATAGGACTCTACTGTATTTAGAGAAAAAAAATCCACATCTGAAAATCCACTGTGGACTCACATGGTTCAAAGCTGTGGCATTCAAGTGTGAGTGTGTGTGTGTGTGTGTGTGTGTGTGTGTGTGTGTGTGTTTAAGCCCAGTAATGTGCATATCTTTGCATACATACACATGTTTCGTGTCCCGTCCTCTGAAATAGCCAAGAATCAGGCACCCAGTAGTAATGAGGACATCTTGCACCCAGATATTAGTTTTTAATATCAATCCCCTGTAAAGGTACTGAGTTTTAGAGATACAGCTGATTTCAGGGTTAAGCTGGGTAGATAGAAGATAAGTATGGAATCTCTTCAAATACCAAAAAAGCAAGAAACTGCTCAAAAATATTAGAAGAATTTGGGGTGCCTGGATGACTCAGTCAGTTAAGCATGCAACTCTTGATTTTGTCTCAGGTCATGATCTCAGGGTCATAAGTTTGAGCCCTGTATCTGGCTCCAAACTCAGCGGAGAATTTGCTTGGGATTATTTCTCTCTCTGCCCCTTCCTCTGCTCTCTCTCTCTCTCAAAAATAAATAAATCTTTTGAAATATATATTAGAGGAATTTATCAGAAGGGCATTGGAATTGTAATAAAGAAGCTCCCGTTTTGGGAAACTTCAAGCACCAAATAAATTAAGTTCAGGAATAGATTATAAACATTTGAAAAAATGGCAATGCATGTGTCCATAATGAATGTATATATTTGTATATATCCATATATACTGTATGCATGTATCTATATGAATAGCTGTATATCTATCTATATGAAAAAAGGACTACTCTTTATAATAAATGCCCAAACCTGACTGGTAAATATGGAGCAAATTCTGTAGTTGGAGAAATGTGTATATGCATTGCAAAACGACACTACAGACACATGCATATATGTATTTATATGTGCATGTGTGTGTCATTTTGCAATCATCATTGTACAGATTGGACTGGGCAAGAACTATGAAATCTTGCTAAACATAGGGACAATTTTGAAGAGAAACAGGGTATTTACGTGGTCCTAAAGTATCTTCCTTCTGGCCTGCCTGGCTGGCTCAGTTGATAGGGCATGCAACCCTTGATCTCGAGGTCTTGAGTTCAAGCCCCATGTTGAGTGTAGACTTTACTTAAAAAAAATAAAAATAACAAAGTACAATAAAGTACCTCCCTTCCAAGAGCTTGACTGAGCAAAATTCACATCCGCGATGGATAACTGACGTTCTTCCAGACGTGGTGCCCTGGGAAGGACAGTGTATCACCTGGGTAGCTCCCCACATGCAAAGACACAACCTGAGTCTCCTCCAAAGAAGGCCAGAAGCAAACAACAAACAAACAAGGGAATAAAAAGCACAGTATCATTTCCACTTCCATCAAAAGTTAGGAATAATTTGGAGATGCACTTACACAGAATCTATGCAAGATCTATGTTTAGAAAACACACACCAACAAATTGATGAGAGAAGTGAATATGTGTGTAGAGACATTGATATGTGCTGTGGGTATGACCAGCCAAAGGAGGTAATCAGAGGCAACTTTCGGCAACAAAGTCAGAAACTTGGGGTCCTCATTGTTCTTCATCCTTTTCCTGAGTAATGTCATTTCCATCTCCTGGGATTGCATGAAATGCCTGACATTTTGGAGTCACAAGTGCATTTCCTGTGCCTCTTTCAGGCTGCGATTGGCTCATATCACCCTCTCACCATATTCCACGGCTATGCTGACATCTAATCCCAGGCACACATTGAACACCCAGCATTCATGGCCGCTTCCCAGGACTGCATTGGGAGTGGGGGTGCAGCGTCCTCATGACTTGCATTCTTGTAGGCGTTGAGTGCAACATGGGCCAGAAAATGAGGAAATGTATACACAAGTAATTTCAGGAGGTGATCAGTGCCACCAAGCAATTATAGGACAGGAGTGTTAGGGAGATTGGGTGAGGTCTCACTAAGATAGATGGTCCTGTTTGGGAAGACATTTATGTTGAGGTCAGAGGGATGAAGAGAAGGCACCGTTTTCAAGATGGAACAAGAACTGTTCAAAGAGGACACCCTAAGTTCAAGGGCTCTGCAGAGCCACCGAGCTGGGCTGGTTCCAGAAAGAGAAATATAGTGAGCCTGGCTGTTGCTGGTAGATGCAGAGAGCATGGAAGGAGATGAGCTACGGGGTAAAAGGAGAACCAGGATCCCATAGGAGCAGAAGGGTTGTGGCTCAGTATTTGCACTTTATCATCTGAGAAATGAGAAGACCTTGGTGCATTGCCTACAGGGAGACCAGTAGTCTGATTCACATCCTTACCACCTCTTCTGACTTTGAGAAGCAGTATTTATGGTTCCTTTAAAGAAAGCAGTATTGCTTAGGCTAGTGTGCTATTGAGTCTTCATTATCATTATCCTGTGTTACATAGACCCTTCCTGTGGCAGACATAGGTTTGAATGTGCTCGGTGGGAGTGATAGTTGGTCATTTAAAACATATTATGACAATTACAACTATACAGTTACTTAAGTTAGTAAATGTGAGTATGCAAAAGAGTAATACTCTTTTATTCAGCTATAGAAAACTACAGCAGGGGCACCTGGATGGCTCAGTCATAAGTGTCCCACTCTTGTTTTTGGCTCAGATCATGATCTCACAGTCATGAGGTCGAGCCCTGCATCGGACTTTGCACTCAGGGAGTAGTCTGCTTCTCCTTCTCCCTCTCCTTCTGCCTCTTCCCCTGCTCATGCTCTCTCTCTTTCAAATAAATCCAATATTTTTTTAAAATGGCAGCATGTGTGCCTAGAAGTAAAACTTAAAAAAAAAGGAAGAAAGAAAGAAAATCACAGCAGTGATCTCTATAGTAGTTGGACCCTCGTGAAAAGAGAGCATGTTTCTTGGTGCTTCTTCACGTATTTGGGTGATTCAAAATAGTTATCTATCATTTCTACTGAACAAATGCACCGAGGGGCTGGCTTTGTTAACTAAACAAACGTATCCCTAAAGACAAAAAAAAAAGCCATATTTCATCCTCACTTGGGAAGTGAGATGCAGCCTATATGCTCATCAGCCACTCTCCTTGTGTGTTCTCCCTAGGAATCCACATTCACAATATGTTAATTCACGAGGAAATCTCCATACATCAAGCAATTAGTGTTTTTCCCTTAGACAAACAAAAAGATTTGTCAGGGTGGGGGAAAAGTGTGGTAATTAAAAGAACACTGGAAAAGTTTACAGAGAAATATTTCAGAGTAAAAGCCATTTTGTGGAGCTTCCTGGGTGTTTACACACGTTTCATTTATGAAACCAAACATCAGCTCCAATTTCCAGAGCAAAGTGAGTACAATTTGGAAAAAAAGTAAGAAAAAACACCAGTGTGGAAAACAAGTCTGATGAGACACTGGGAATGTTCACACCTGATTCAGAAACAGTGGACAGTTGTTGGAGGCTTTCATGTTTCACTTCTTCAATCATGGAGGTAACCACACCTGTTCCTGAAACAACACCATAGATAGGACTGAAGTTCTCCCCACCCAATTAGAAAAGTAACCAAAATCTCATAGTCTCTGATCCATTCATGTTGCTCTCGAAGTCTGCAAATCTAGAACCCAAGATATTTTCTCTGGGAAGGAAGAAGGTAAGGCAATGGAAGGTCCCATTTGTGAAAGGCCATTTGAAGGTTTGCATATGGTAAGACAACAAAACCTGCTCCATCCACAAGGATGCATTCATCCATTCCATCTGTGCTGTGTGTTTCCAGCCATTGCTAGCTCTGTTGCACTGCTCCTTCCTCGGTGAAGTGCACGTGATCTCCAACGCCCATGGGGAGATGTTTCCCATTGGAATGTCAGTATCCCTTCCTATGGAGGGAGACCTTGGAAAACTGGATACCCAACAAATATGCACAGGACTATTTCCATTCCTACAGTAAATGTGAATTGTGGACACACTGTTGGCCAGAGACTGTTATCTAGCTTCATTAAATAAAAAAAATAAAAACAGCTTTTTTGGTGGGGGGAGATACTCCTCTCCAGTTGAGACCCAGACCAATAACAATATCAACGCTTAGAGCCTGATCTGAACATCATCTCTTTCCTGCCTCACACACATAGATGGTAATTTTAATTCTTCCACTCTCTGAGAATAGCATACAGTAAGAAAGTCTGCTTTCTCTGGGAATACCGAGTAATGTGCGATTGAAATCTAGACCTGTTGTGGATTGGTGTCTTTGGTGTTAAAGATGGCTTCCTAGACACCTGCTTGTGTCACCTCCTCTCTCTGGAAATGCTGATGACATTGCCTCCGAATCCTCTTAGAACCCTTCTTTGCTGATTTTGAATGTCCAGTCTTTATTCACCTGGAAATGCATCTCAGTAAGTTGTTTGTAGACTTCTCTGTGAGACACCAAGTGACCTGAACACCCTGGTGTGTCGACATGTTCTTGCAGCTTCCCCCCAGACACGGCTCCTTTCTCCACTTGTGCTCACAGATGCATTCATAATCTCCCTTCACCCTCAGCTGTCACTTCAGATTATTCTCAGGGTCCTCAGTCTGATTTATTAATAAGTAGACACACTATGATTCTGGAGATGGAAGACCACCATGAAAATACAGTCAGAAGCTCGATGCATTACTCCGTTTTTATTAAGTGCCTCTATAGGCAGAATCACGCTAAAAAGACTGTTCACACAGATTTCAAAAACAACAGATATGTGTAATCCCACAGTTTTCTATGTTGAGGTAAAAAATGGCATGTAATTAAAAAAATTCAAAATCAATATTGTAGGATCAAAATACTCATTCAGTTTGCACATTAGAACGTCATTCTTCTTACACATTAAAATGTAACCCTAGTTTAAAAAGAAACACAAATGTCTATTAGAGATTCAAATTTATTGACGTTTTGATGGTAGTAATGGTAAATTACGCCAGAATGCTAAAACTCGTACACAAAAATGAAACATTTATCGTAGTTTTGTTTATAGAAAATGAACACAGTCTATTTAGATTAAAAGATTATGCTGAGTTTAGTGTTTTGTTCTATAATAGGATGTTATGTTTTGGGAGAAGCGTGAGCTTACAAAATAGATGATGGATGGATTGGGTTGATAAGTAGATGTTAGGTAGATAGACACATTGATAGATGGGTAGATGATAGATAATAGATAGATGATAGATAGATATAGATGATAGATAGATAGATAGATAGATAGATAGATAGATATAGATGATAGAATGGATGGGTAGATGATAGATATATATAGGCAGATAGATACATGAATAGATATTTTTCATGTTAAAAAATTTAAGGTAAGCTAAAGTAACATATTGACACAGATGTATACAAAAAAGTGTGTTTTGAATTTTTCTTGAGATTGCTGTGTTTCACACAATTTCAACAAAGTGAGGTACAAACTTCCTGTCCATGGTGTTCCCATCTTTTGCATCATTCGTAAAAAAAGTACAGAGAGTACGTATAAGCAGGTTAGGGCAACTCTCCCCAAAGGGCCAGCCGTTGGTGCGATTTTGTTCTAATTAGTGTTGTTTGTCCTGAAGCACCTACAGTCCCCTTCTCTGTGTTTCCTTCTGCTTCTTGAGAATTGGTGTCATGCTGCAGTTGGTTTTCCAAGACCTTTGTGAGCATCGCATGCTGCTGCTGTCGTTCACCATGCTGATACCTGGAATCAGAATTGCCCTATTTATTGAGCAGATGATCTCCTTTGAGAAAATCAGATCCTAGTGAATATTACTGATGACATTCCTTGCTACAGGTCAGTGAGAATCTCAGGAGACATTGGGAGGCTAAGGCAGGGCCATGCAGCATACTTTTTTGTTGCACTCCCGAATATTTGAAATAAGAAATACTCTGTCACAGGGCCTCCCACCTGCAGCCTAGAACCCAGTGCACTCAGACCAAAAACGAACCCAATAGAGAAGCAAATGGAGAAATATGGTGGAGCGCTCCTTACACTTTTCACCCACCTCACACAAACCAATAAAGGTCACGTGCCCTGCGTCCCCGTTTGAATAAAAGTTTTGAAACTTATTCACAGTATTTACATTTCATTCAGTGCCATCATAAATTTACTTCCACTCATCATGCCGTCTGAAGATGTTGTATTTATTTAACATTTACCTATTGTCAGAACCTCTGCAGGACCACCTCACTTCTGCATCAGGTCGCTAGCTGTTAAACTTCGATTCCCAATAAACACCAAATACATTTTCATATATGTATGTCAGTGCAACCATTGGAATGAACTTACATTAATAATGAATTTGGTGTCTACTGGAAATTCAAATTTAACTGGGCATCCTCTATTTAGTGAAACCACACTAATTCTGGAAGAAAGGTAGAATGGAATCACCATCAGATTGTTTCCCTTCATATGGACATAATTTGTGCATCTCTCCATGTAAACAAAACAATACAAAAGCATTAGTGAATATATATATACATATATGTATATTATGATGATTATGTATATACATGTATATATTATTCACACGAAATTGCCATATTTTAAGTTAAAAAATGGTTACACATTGTCAATACCAGCAAATTTATATTTCATATGATACAAAATGCTGCATGTATGTATGTCTACATACTCATGTGTCTGTCTATTCATCTGTCCACATATTCATTCATTATCCATCCATCCATTCATCCATACAGTCATCTACCTACTCGTTCATCATCCATCACTCCATGCATCCATCTGTCCATCCTTCCATCCATCCATCCATCTGTCCATTCATCCATTCATCCATCCATTCATCTACCTAATCATTTATCATCCATGCATCTATCTATCCATCCATCCATTCATCCACCTACTTTTTCGTCATCCATCCATCCATCAATCCATCCATCTATCCATCCATTCATTCATCCATCCATTCATCTACCTATTCATTTATCATCCATCCATCCATTTCATCTATGTGCTTCCCTATACCCTTCTATTCCTCTCCACAGGTGTTGACTCAAAAGACCATTCTAATAATGGCATGTTAAATTCCATCCCCTAATCTGTGTCACAGAGAAACTAACCTGCACTCCATCTCAAAGACAAGCAACACAATATCTTCTTTGCACTCTCTGTGGCCACGGTCAGAGTGCCCTGCTGAAAAAAAAAAATCATTCACTCATTCATTCATTCACTCATTCGTTCTTTATTTATCAAGCATTGCTGAGCACCTGATGTTTTCCATATCGTATAGGTGGTGTTGAGGATACGGAGCCCACATAACAGGCAAGAAGATACTGAGGAAAAAAGTGTCAAATATTCCCATATGTGGTTTAGGAGAAGTTTGGAATTGATATTCTAGAAGCGGCAAGAAGGATGGGCTATACTGTTCTAGTCGGAATGGCAGATGAATTCTTGACTCCTGAAATTTCATGTTTGCTCAGGAGACTTGAATGGACACATTTGATTAGGGAGACCTACTACCTTTATTTTAACAAAAGAAGGGAATTAAAAAAGAGGAGGAAGTAGGAGGAAGGCAGAGAAAAGGGACAGGAAGGCGGTATGAAGGGCAAACAGAGATTCACAAAAATATCCTGTAAAATATTTAAACTCTTGCTTTATTTTAACCAAATAACTAGCTTCTTAATCACTTTCCATCTCCATTTGCCCCTCTAACTCATAGGATGGATATTTTAACCATAACTAATCTTGAGTGGGTCATACACAAGACTTAAGGTAACTCAACTTTCTGAAATGGGAATTATTCTATAGGATTCTGTAGCCTTGTTTCATAATCTGCTATTCCCAGAACCAGGTCCCCTTTCCTGAAATTCATTTTGCATGTTCTTTCAGAATTGTTTTCATACATTGTAAGTCTTAATACATAAATAAGGGACTTGGTCTCTGACAAAAGCATATATTTGGCACCAAAGAATGTTCTGCCCAAATTGAGTGGTACATATTTTTCCCCCAGCAACACATTCAGAAGAATGAGTAGGGTGCCCCATGTGTAAACATGTGTTTCTGTCTGTGACATGGCAAAGGGCCCAAGTGGTACAGGATGGTGTGTTTCACTAAACTACCCCTCTCAAGTATACTAGTGCACAGAAAAGAAAAGAAGGAAGGAAGGAAGGAAGGAAGGAAGGAAGGAAGGAAGGAAGGAAGGAAGGAAGGAAGGAAAGGGAAAGAAAGAAAAGAAAAGAGGGGAGAAAGAAAGAAAGAAAAAGAAAGAAAAGAAAGAAAGAAAAGAAAAGAAAAAGAGAAAGGAAAGAGAAAAAATTTTGCATACCAGTCTTCACACTGTTTCCTATTTGGTATTCATGGAAATGGTGCTCAGAAATCCTATCACTTAAAAGACCCAGGGGTTCTCTCTTGATCCTCGGGATAATTTTTTTCTCTTTCTTCAACTTTAAATTGCACGGAAGCTCATCGAACACATGCATAAAATCCACTCTGCTCTGAATTTAGTTCAGAAAGAGGGTTCTGATATTCATGTTGTAGTTCATTTACTTGGTATGTAGCTCATGTTAATGAAAGCATTTCTGAAAGGCTCTCAGCACTTCTCCCCTTGATGTCTCAAATTTTCAGAATTATAACATTTATTCCTTGAATATATTTTGGGGATGAATGGAGAGAAGGGAGATGTTTCCTTTAAAGTGGGGGAAGAATGTCCATGGATGGAAAGAAAGGGTTCCTTTCTAAACTCTTAAAACAACTAACCATCTTATTTGAATATATTCAAATATAGTTGACTATATATACAGTTGAATATATATATGTAATTTCCACCTAAAAATTTGGCAATATTAAAGAAAATGTATAAACTTAACAACAGTTGGCAAAGAAATGTCAAAGCGTGATGACCACGAATTAATTCGCATTTCAAAATGAATTATTTTGCACATTATGTTTCCTCTCATTTTGGTTCTGTCTTACATTACCGATATTTCTTTCAAGTAGCTTTCTTTTAAAAATGCTGTGTTCCAGCCATTTTTGAAAACTTGCTGTTTTACCAAATCAAACCTACAAATTTTATATCTTCAACTAGTAAATGAAGAAAGTATTATCTGTCCTGCTCATTCCTGTCAAAAAGGACTATATATAAATACGTATATATATGTGTACATATGCATAAATATATATACTACGAATACACATATACTTAAAGGGAATTTTAAAATCACAAGTATATATGCACATGCAAGTTATGATTCTTTGTTTTAATTTAAAATAAATCTCAATCATGGCATTTCTTATTATAGGCCAATGTTCCTTTTTTGAATAATATTCCTTTCTGTGGAGAGACAAGAAGCACAAATCATGTTTAAGTACAAAGAAATACAGTATTCTTTTGCTTAAAATAGACATAGTTCATTTACCAGGCAGCACATAAGATAACTTTTGGAAGTAGGAGAACTTGTTTGTGTCTGTACAATATGAGGCTGTTTGGTGGAGGAGAAACCACAATACCAGGTTTATACAAACAGGTTAAGAAACTAGTTAGTAGTTTGTGTTTTTTTAAGACTTTATTTATTTATTTGAGAGAGAGAATGTGCAGGGGGGGGGGGGAGGCAGAGAGAAGCAAACTCCCCACTGAGCAGGGAGCCCAAAGACGTGGAGCTCAATCCCAGGACCCTGAGATCATGACCTGAGCTGAAGGCAGACGCTTAACTGACGGAGGCACCCAGGTGTCCCAGTAATTAGTCGTTTAAGTTCTCACCTAAGATGACAGCAAATATAAGGAAAAAAATGAAAAATGTTGCAGTTGGTCATAAACTAACCTATATATTTGTGGAAAGTATTTGCTTATTTTAGCATTCCAAACTTTTTCTGTAATTCAGTAGAGAATAAATATTATCAACTTGGTGAGCTAAGTGGTCTCTGTCTCAACTACTCAACTCTGCTTCTGTAGCATGACATCAGCCACAGAAAATACATAAATTGAATGGACATCACTGTGTCTCAATAAAACTTTATTTGCAAAAACAGTTGGTCAACACATGGGCCATAGTTTTGCAGCCCCTGTTCCAGATTAATATAGTCGAGGTGCTATATTCTACAGACTTTGTTAGGGCTACATGAACCTGACTACCTTTTGTTTCAGGCAGTGATTGTATGCAAATGTAAAGATGTAACCAGCAAATAATTTCATAGTGAGATTCAAGACCCTGTGGAATAATGTAGTCATTCAAAAGTTAGATGACTTCTGGATAACAGCCTCCCTCAGAATCACTTATCGCTCAGAGGGGTAAAGCTTCTTGCTTATCACATCAAATCTAGGCAAGACTCAGTCCAGAGCCCTGCAGGGCACTCCAACCCCAAACTGTTATGCACAAAGCCTGCCCAGATCAATCTGACACCCACATCAAAAAGCTATCTCATAGCCCTTGAAGTGAGACCTCCAAATGCTATCAATAACTTCCCTTGATCTCCTCCTTTTAAAATATTCCTAAGATTCTCTAGTTGGTGCTCTTTCTCCGCTGTGCTTGATCAATCCATTATCCTGAGCATCTTTTTTTTCCTTAAGATTTTGTTTTTAAGTCATGTCTACACCCAACATGAAGCTCAAACTTACAACCCCGAGATCAAGACTCCTACTCTACGGACTGAACCAGCCAGGTGTCCCCTGAGCATCCTTTTTTGAGGACTAGATGTCAATAGGGAGAAAAACAACATTTGTTGCAAATAAAATGTCCTAGTTTTCATATTTTCCTATAGATCCAGGAGACAGCCAGTCTACCCGCTTTAGGGAAAAGAAAAATCAGAAAAGCTGGCATGTATTCAAATCCCTGCATTCTGAAAAAACATTTTGTTTACTGGTGGTTTCAAATGAGAAGAACAGAAAGCTTCTTTAGGGTTCTCCTTGCAGTCCTCAGAATTGGATTCGGTGTGAATAACCCTTTTTGAGTGCTTATTAGGTGAAAAAAATGTTTAAATTTTTTCCTCACCCAATTCCTTTAAGGTAATATTTACATGTTTACTACTGAGGCATAGAGCAGCAGAGGTTGGCACCCTAGGAGGGCATCTGGCCCACCACTGGTGTTTGTAAATAAAGTTTTATTGGAACACAGACTCATTCATTTGTTGACATATTATCTGTTGCTGTTTTCATGCTCTGTGCTTGAAGCATGAAAGCATAGTCATGACAGAGATGAGTGGCCTCAAAAACTACAAATATTTTCTGTCTGGCCCTTCACAAGAGAAAAGGTAGCTGACACCTGGCCTACAGAAGTTATCCTGCCTCCCCAAGGCCAGAAGACTCCTAAGAAGTTCCTGATCTTAGTGATGGCCACTGATTAAGATGCTCTTTCCCATTCCCGCATTTTTAGTAATGTCTAAGGGATGAGCTGTAGAGTAGTACATTTTTAGCCCCCTATTAAGATAGTCTTATTTCACTACTTCCAATGCAGGGAACCATTTTGTTATTAAAAGTTCTAAAAATTTGTCTCTAGATTGTTAACTTCTGATATAAAAACAGCTTTCACAAATGATAATCACTCTTTTTTAAAAAGATGTTATTTTTAAGTCTACACCCAACGTGGGCTCAAAGTTACAACCTCAAAATTAAGAGTGGCAGGCTCTACTGACTGGGCCAACCAGATGCCCTGATAATTACTTTTTTTTAACGTCAACTTTTTCCTAAAGACATGCGGACATTCAGTGTGTACAGGAAATGAATGATGGGGAAACGTCTATGTCTCCACTTCTCATGGGTTTCACACGGAAATAAAGACAGATTTTAAACTGACATTGATTCACCAATTCCATTCCTGGTATTCTTTGGGATTCCCAGAGAGGCAAAAATAGTGCTTAAACCATAAGGGGTATTTATTTCCCTGAAGGTACTAAAAAGTACACGTACAGCTGTTTAAAAGGAAAACAAAATGTGAGATGTTAACCAAGCCACACTTCCCTTTACCTCCTTCTCTGCTGTCCATCCCACAACACCTAAATAAACGATCCTACTGTACAATGTATACTTTTGTACGTTCTTCTCTACTTCTCTGAAACTCATAAAGAAAATCCTACATACTTTTTTAAAAATCTTTTTTTAAAGTTGTTTTTATTTTTGAATTAAACTCTAAGCCCAATGTGAGGCTCAACGTCATGACCCCAAGATCAAGAGTCACGTCCTCCAACGACTGAGCCAGCTGGGCACCCCAATCCTATATACTTTTAAGAGTAACTGCAAAGCTAATGTTTTTAAGGATTTACTTATTTATTTTAGAGAGAGAGAGAGAATGAGCAGGGAGTGAGTAAGGGGGGAGAGAGGAGAGAATTTCCAGCAGACTCCCTGCTGAGAATGGAGCCCAATGCGGGGCTCCATCTCATGACCCTGAGATCATGACCTGAGCTGAAATCAAGAGTTGGACACTCAAAGGACTGAGCCACCCAGGCACCCTTCAAGCACACAGTAATTATTTCCATATAGTAGTTATGTTTTTCAAAAATTAAAAAAAAAAACAGTTTTTCAGAACACATCTTGTACCATGTACTTAAATAAACTGCCTCTTCAATGAATTGCAACGTTATAATAATGAATTATTATTATTTTTAAAAGATTTTATTTATTAATTTGACAGAGAGAAAGACAGCCAGTGAGAGAGGGAACACAAGCAGGGGGAGTGGGAGAGGAAGAAGCAGGCTCCCAGCGGAACATGGAGCTGGATGTGGGGCTGGATCCTAGGACCCTGGGATCACGCCCTGAGCCGAGGGCAGACGCTTAACGACTGCGCCACCCAGGCGCCCCAATAATGATTTATTATTGAACTGAGATTAAGATAATAAAACTTAAAAAAATAAAAGATAACTATTGTCAAAGTAGGTGCTATGTTTTTAATATAGCACAGCACAATAAATGTAGAGATTTATTTGCAAATGAGATTTTTTGTCACAGATTACTTCGTACTAACCTAGTCCCTTTGATACTTCTGTTTGCTGGTATCTAGAAATGGTTGAATTTCTTTGGAACCCACTGTCGTTCCTGCTGTGAAGCTAATTGCGGCTTCTCCCCTAAACAAGGGTCATTAAAGACACAATCTTGTTGAAAATATCCTCAAAATTCCCCTCGAGAAACAGATGCCTATTTTCTGCTCAGCAGCAAATTCTGACTCTTCAAACAGCGTTTGACATGGACAGCACAAAACTCTGATTTTATCTCTTCTAAATTTATCTACTTCGCCTTTTTTAAAGTTCTGGACTGTTTTGTGCTTCTCTTCTCCTTATTTTTTCTTTTTCGTTATTCAACCATCAAGCCTTTACTTGAATAGGATATTATGTAGGGCATCGGTAATTCAGAAATAAAAATATCAGTGGGCTCCCCTACAGTCATCTCCAAGTAGATCCCTAAGTGATAAAGAAAAATGTATGTTATACAAAATTCGGGTGGGAAGAAAGAAGAAAAATTCAACTGCAAGCTAACTAACCACCAGTACAATTATTGTTTACATCTTAGAAGTATGCCATTCCAGGTTTTTGGTGCATTTTCCAAAGTTGGTATGATAGATCTGTTCCATAAATTGCCATGATTTTCCACCCCTGAGAATCACAGATGACTTCCCGCTTCTTCCCATCGACAGATGGACTGTTTCTCCATCCTTTGCAGTCTGAGCTCCTGATTGCTTTGGGCAATAGGATGGTTGCAGACACATGGTGTCAGCACACACTTGGGAAGACACTTGTCTTCTCCTGGATCCCATCACTGGACCATGAGACACCACATGGAGCAGAGCTCAGCCATCCCAGTGCTAGCCAGTCAGACAGCCAGCAGTCAACTGCCAACCAACCCCAGACACATGAAGGCACCTGGCCAAGACCCACGCAGTCTGGCCAGAAAGACCCAAACTGTGCATCCATTCACTCGACTTACCAGTGGTTGGTATTTAAAATCACCGACTTTGGGGGCATTTTGTTTGCAGTGATTGCCAGCAGACCCACTTCCAATCATACCCACATTGTCACCTAAATGTTATTTACATTTCCTTTATGTGTATTAAACGTTATAACCAGGGGCTCCTGGGTGGTGCAGTCGGTTGAGCGACCAACTCTTGATTTTTGGCTCAGGTCGCGATCTCAGGGTGGCGAGATCAAGCTCCATGTCTGGTTCCATGCTGAGCTCAGAGCCTGCTTAAGATTCTCTCTCCCTCTCCCTTGGTCCTTCCCTCCCCCACCATAAAATAAATAAATAAATCTTTTTAAAAAAACATTATAACAATAAAGCAGTTTCCTAGTGTGGGAAATGGAGGCTTCCCAGAATAATCTAACAAAGACAAAGAGGTTCTTCCGTGAGTACTTGGCCATGCAGGTGATTCAGTGTGTCTCAGGAGAGTGAGCAAACCTATAAGCACATGCAAACCAAACACTAAATTTTTAGCAGTTAAAACACTTTCCCCTTTGGTTTTTTGGGATTGTTTTTGTTTTTGTTTTGTGGCAGCAAAAACACTCCCCCCCCCCTTTTTTTTGCTTTGTTTTCTTTTGGTTTTTTTGTGGCATGTATGGCGTTCCTCTCTGCTGTACTTTACGGGCTGTTCCTCCAGCCTTTTCTAGCTTTCATTGTTTACGACTAGAACACTGCCATCCCTCTTATCTCTGCCTTGGATAGAACACATTTGTTTTCCGTGGCTCCTATTAACATTTTATTTTTATCACTGGTTTTGAGCAACTAGATGGTGATGTTCCTTGGTGTGGGATTTATGTTTCTTCTGCTTCAGGATCACTGCAATTCTTGTATCTCTGGTTTATAATTTTTTTTTTAACAAGGTACTTCAAAATAAAGTTTATTTCTTCAAAGGTAGATTTTCTTCTCTGTCCCTTTCAGTATTGTTCTCAGGCTCCAGTCATGTGCAAATTACAGTACCTGCCATGATTCCATAAGGCCAGATGCTGCTCATTTTTCTTCTTTCTTTAATTTTACTTAATTTCTGTTAACTCTGTCAGAGTTCACAAGCCTTCCCTGGTACCGTGTGTACCTGGCTGTGAATGACATCCAGTTTATTTTTCATTGTTCATCTCGGATACAGCCTATTTCCTTTCTTAGTCTGGTTTTTTGTCCTTTTTAAAATCACTCATGGGGCGCCTGGGTGGCTCAGTTGGTTGGGCATCTGCCTTTGGCTCAGGTCATCATCCCAGGGTCCTGGAATTGAGCCCCCTCCCCCCAGGGCTCCCTGCAGAGAGGGAGTCTTCTTCTCCCTCTCCCTCTGCTGGCCCCTCCCCCTGGTTGTGCTCTCTCTGTCAAATCAATAAATAAAATCTTTAAAAAATAATAATAAATCGCTCACATGTCTCCTTCCTATATTCACTTTCCTATGTTTCCTTGAGTATGGAGAGTCGTCAAAGCCCTGTTCTCCCCGTTCCATCCTGTTTTTACATCAGTCACCGGGTGTGATGACTGCTTGGCTCGTATCCTTCCTCCTTCTTTTCATGCTCACTAAGCTTTTTTGTTGAATGCCCACCCACTGTCCTATGTAGTGCTCGGTGCTATTTTTCAAACATATCTCTAGATGTGTTTTTCCTTTGTACTTTGGCTGTAGTTAATTTGCCTTAACTTCCCCACCCAGCTCTTCATTTTGAGTTTTGAGGGAGCAGCACAGGGAAGTCTTCCATGTGGAGCTCATTTGGCCCCACCTTGTAGGTGACACCACCCTGAGAATGCTGTGGGTGGTCCCCTGTGTTAGGTCATGCCACTCTGGCTGATGAAGGTGGTACACTACCCACAGCTCTGTGTGAGCTCCAGGGGTTGCCCCAGCTAATCTCTTCTGCATCCCAGCTCTTGTCCACACCTTGGCGCTCCTACCCACATTCCCTCAATTTTCAGGGGGCTCCCTTGGCAGAGCTCCTACCTAATTGGTTCCTTCTCTGCATTAATTTGCTGTTCAAATTCTACTTGCATTTGCTGCCTCAAAGCTCATCCTCTGCCCCGGGATTGGGAAGATACCCCTGAGCTCTGCTAGTGTTTGCAAGCCCTGAGCATCAGGACGCTGGGTGCTCACAGGGCGTACTTAATTTGTTTTTCTTCTCCAAATGATCACAACCTTGTGTTGCCTACCATCCAATGTCTAAGAAGGACACGTGTCCCATGATTTTGTCTGGCGTTCCCATTTTGTAAAGTGGTGGAGCATATCCAGCCTGGCTATTCCATCATGTTCTAAAGCAAGCATCTGGATAGTCAAGTTAATTTGGAGTGTTCTGTTGAAATTTTATTCTGCTTTCTATGTTGGTTTTTTGGATTTTTTTTTTTTTTTTTGTGGGGAGGGAGTGGACAGATTTGGGGTTTTGATTAGCTAAAGTGTGGGTAGATGAAGTCTGCTTTTGGCTAAAAATTCCTTGGACAATAGTGACTGGTTGGTAAGCTTCCTAGTTCAGTTGGACCCTTTTCTGTCACCATAGGGAAGTACACCTCCTTCAAAGGATTTTTTTTAAATTTGTGATCTGTGGGGAAGAGAAGAAATAATGGGGGTAGGATTATGTGTCATTCACTATTTTTTTTCTTGCAAGGTTCTGTATGTCTCTAGTTCTACTTCCTGATACCACCCATGCTCAGGGGCACCTGGCTGGCTCAATTGGTGGAATGTGCAACGCTTGATCTCAGGGTCATGACTTCAAGCCCCACGTTGGGTGTGGAGATTAACAATAAAAAAATTTTTTTTAAAGATAACATTTCACTCCTTGTTTTCATCCTTCTTCTTCTCAAGAATTGATACTTTTCCATGTGTACCACCATGAAATTTGTAAATCTTCCCTGCCCAGCCTTCTGGTAAACAGACTGATATTGTAGAACCCTCTATGAATATTTTTATAGTTAGTATGTATTTTTTTAATTTTTTTTTTATTTTTAGGAGTACAGTAGTCCCATCTTTGGCTTGTTGCTCCTGTTCTCATTTCTGTGGCATTTCACCTAGAACCCCTGCCCCACACCCTGCTCCCAGTTCTTTTTGCAGATATGTGGGATCTCAAGACACAGCTCTTCTAGAAATTGTTTTCTGGTTTTTGCATTTTTGCATATTTTAATAGGTTATTTGAAGTCTGTGGTCTTTTCTTTCGTATAGTTATGCAGCAGACATGGGTTTGCTTGGTTTTATTTGGGGTTGTTTTGTGTTGTTGTAGTTTGGGAACTCTAAGTTGTTTTTTTTTTAAAGTCTGTGTTACGAGGTGTAACTTTAGGTGACCATTGTGATACTGGTTTCCTCCTACTAGTTTTTAAGGCCGACTCCTGTTTGGTATCCTCTAAGGCATCACTATTTTAGTGTTGCTTTGGGATTTGTAGAAATGGCTGTTTCCTCTTTCAACATTTGTGTTCTCAGAAATTCTTCAGTTACAATAAACTGAATTCAGAGCAATATGCATTTTTGGATTTCATTTTTTTCACCTTCCTAATAGCTAATAACTGATAATAAACTACCATGAAGCTATACTATAGGTAATAGTTAAGCATAAGCAGAATAGTACCTTTGTGCTTTTGTTAGAGCTGAATGGTGAAGAATCATTAGCCAGATTTAACTGTCCTGAAAAATTGACTTATGAAGTATTAATCTTCTCATAGTTATGAGTTGCCTAAAGTTTTAGTAAATTCTAACATTCTGCTCTTTCAATTTTTCTCTGTACCCTATTTGAATCCCAATAAGTCCTGACCCATAGAGAGTTTTTCATTCAAACATTGATCACTAATGAATATGTAATGATTTCTGAGGTTTTCTTAAGGGTCCACAGATGCATGGCCTTTAAATATACTTTACAATTCAGAAAAGACCCCATTAGGCATGATATTCTAAAAAATACCTCCATAACTTCAGCCCCTTGCCACTCAGTTCACACATGTGCCCATCAAATGACCTTTACCGTTAACGGTTTTTAAATAGTTAGGATTACTGAACATATTTAAGATGCAAATCCTGCATGCAGAATTTAAAAATGTATCCCATTGCTTCTGGCTTTAAGGAGGGAGTTTCTGAAGTTGTGAAGAAGTTCAGACCTTCCACTTCCTCCACCCAGTGTCAGTGATCTGCATGGTTAAATACAATGGGTTTTTGACAACTTTCCTATAAAGCAAGGAGGAATACAATTTTGGATTGCTAGTTAGGTTAATCTCTTCTGGATACCTCCCCTGGAGAGCCAAAGGCAAGTGGGTCAGATGCTGCTTCCATGTAAGGAGGCAATCTGAATGCCCTATCACTGCTCTTCAGAGGGAAACTCTCTCATACACCTTCAAGGGCTTTGCTTTTGTCATCCCCCACGTTACAGGAGCAAACATGCTGGCGATCTAAAGCTATCACAGGCTTCGGTTTCAACAAGGGGCAGTGATATCATGCTTCTTGATAGAATTCTAAAAACTAATCTTTTATTTAGAAAATGCTTGGGGGGGGATTTACTTTTAAATGGTAATCACCCTTGTTAACCCTTGTTTCTCAAGAAAAGGCATTTATCTCTACTCAATTTGAGATGGAGGTCAATTTGCATATTTCTCCGTTCCAAGATTACTTCTCTGTGTAGGATTTCGGATTTGCAGTTTGTCAAAGCAGGCAGTTGAGCACCCGAATTGAGACAGTCTTCCTCATTTCTCTACATAATATTGGAGAAATCATGATGGATGCAAATCTAGGCTTCATTTCTTTTTCCTTTGCTGTGTATGGAGTACATACGAGGAAATCCTAAAAAATGCCCCAAAACCACATGTGTCAGAGTTTACCTTCATTGCTAAAGAAGCTGTTTTTTTTATTTACCCGTGTGTTTATTTTTTAATAACTAGAAATAGTGTTTACGATCTTTTATTATAATTATTTATCTAAAGTCATATGTTTTTTTTTTTAAAGATTTTATTTATTTATTCGACAGAGATAGAGACAGCCAGCGAGAGAGGGAACACAAGCAGGGGGAGTGGGAGAGGAAGAAGCAGGCTCATAGCGGAGGAGCCTGATGTGGGGCTCGATCCCAGATCGCCGGGATCACGCCCTGAGCCGAAGGCAGACGCTTAACCGCTGTGCCACCCTGGCGCCCCTAAAGTCATATGTTTTTGATGAAGACATCATGAAACATATTGTAATACTCTGCAGCATGCAAACATGTAAGGGTACAGTTTTGAGGTGACTCATATTTGCTATGAACTTGTCTCCTTTCCACCTCCTCCGAGGTACCAGACAGATCTGCGCGAGCATAGCGTACCATTGATACAATCAGTGTTCCTCACCATCACCAGGAATGAGGATCTAGGGGCCCCCAGCTGGCTCAGTCACTGGAGCCAGTGACTCTCGATCTCGGGGGTTCTGAGTTCCAGACCCACACTGGGTGTAGAGATTACTTAATTTTTTTAAGATTTTATTTATTTATTTGTCAGAGGGAGAAGCAGGCTCCCCGGTGAGCAGGGAGTGGACACAAAACTCGATCCCAGGACACCGGGATCATGACCTGATCCAAGGCCGATGCTTAACCGACTGAGCCACCAAGGCATGGGGAGATTACTTAATTTTTCTAAAAATTAAAAAGAAAAAAAGAATAAGGATCTAATTTTAGGACTTAAAAATTAAAAATACATTTTGATTTAAAAAGCATGCCATTTAATACTTTATCTACAATATACAAATGAATGAATATATAATATATTGTTTATCTACAGTATACATCTAATGAAGGGTTTTTAGTGTCAGTACGAAATACATGCAACATTTTTAGAAGATTTTTACAAATTTTAATTAAATTTAAATTAAAATAGAAATTAAATTTAAAATAAAAAACAAAAACCACTGTATTATAATTTTAATAAATTTATTAATAAATTTTCCTCACACACTACCAATATTAATTTGAAAATAATTTTTAAATAATTGTACCTTATCTTTTTTTTTTTTACTAATCTCTACACCCACCATGGGGTTCAAAGTCACGACCCCAAGATCAAGAGTCACAGGCTCGTCCGACTGAGCCAGCCAGGTGCCCCTGCCTCCTCTATTTTAAAATTAAATTGAAGTCAGGGGCTCTCCAGAAAAATAGACATTGGGAAAACCTGATTAAGTAAATTTAGTGTCTGAATTCTGAATTCTTGAATATTGCCTCAGGGATTTTCACCCATATGCAAAGTATTTAGAACCCCCATTTCCCAAAGCAATTAACCTATTTTTGTAGTTAAAGTTTGCAAAGAACTCTCTCATCTTGGCAACGTGATAGTAATAATCCCCTCATTTATTTTAGTTGACTTCTGTAACACAGTGGGTAAGAACAGGACCTCGAAAGGGGAAGGAGTGGAATAAATGAGAGCGCCTGCCAGAGCTCCGTTAGCCACTTTAGAAAACACCCTTGTTCACAGTACGCATTAGTAATAATGCCATTTGGTTTGTTATTGAAATTATTGTCAAAGGCATTCAAATGAGCTTGTCCACGTTGCATCCACTGTTAGCTGTAGGAGGTCAGGAAGGCAGAAAATACTCAAAACCACCCGTGAAACAGTAAGACGTGTAGGAAATAAAAAACTCAGAAACAACTGCAGCATGTTGAATTGTTTCCCATGAAACGGTTTGAGCGGTTTGAGCGCAGTGTATCATTCATTATGCAGCACAACGCGAAGGAGCCCCGCCGCTTGCACAATGGGTGCAAACCCCGATCCTTGCAGCAGATAGTGACTTGTCCTTGGAGGTTCCTGCAACTGCGAATCCATCTCAGTGAGGGGAGGTGTCCATGTGATCAAGCAAAACAACACTCTTTTATTATGTGCATGTGCAGTCACACCCATGTGCAAATACACACTCCTTTGTTGTATGCATGTGTAATAACACACACGTGCAAACATGCTGTTCCTCTAAGGAGAGCCCATGGCGCTAGTGAGACCTGCCGAAATGCCCAGCCCCAAAAACGTGTAGGGAAGACTTCCCTCTTCTGATCCTATGAATGAATCTACAGAGCCTATGAATCGTTCAGTCCATACAAGTTACCCAGCAATGACTTGTTATCATTTAATCCATAATAAATGATAGAACAATGACACTGTAGAGTGCGGTACCTTCCAAACACGCGGCCACAGGTCCCACCACTGTCCTTCCTGCAGCAGCTCATACTCACGTAAGGCAAACAGACACGGACAAGCAAGTCAACAAGGAGGGACAAGCAGACTCTGAGCTGAGCACAAAGCCCAACGTGGGTCTTGATCTCATGTCCCCCGAGACCACGACCTCAGCCAAAATCAAGAGTTGGATGCTCAACCGCTCAACCACTCAACCAACTGAGCCACCCAGGCGCTGCTCAGCACAGAGCATTTCTTAAAATATGCAACTAATGTTCATGATTCCTCCATACAGATGCAACTTGTGTCCATGTTGAAAAATCACAGAATTTGCTGAAATATTAGCATGTTGTCTTGCGTCCCAGCGATGTGGTCATTTGGTTCCATTGCCATGAACTATTGATTTCTCAGATGTTGTGTAAATTTGCAAGTGAAAAGCTGGTGTGGATTGGTGTCACGATGGTCAGGTGACAAACACCTGCTTGGTCACGGGCATAAAACAGAATCCATGTCCCTGTCTTTCAAATACACTTCACATATTGGGTATAAGAGAGCGCCATTCTCAAGAAGAATTTCAGACACTCTTTCAGCTGCTCTTGAATTATTTTTAATAAGTGTAATGGCCGATTGGCACCTGGGTGGCTCAGTTGGTTGAGATGACAACTCTTGGTTTCAGCTCAGGTCATGATCTCACGGTCATGGGATCGAGCCCGTAGTTGGGGTCTACGTTCAGTGTGGAGTCTGCTGGAGATTCTCTCTCCCTCTCCCTGCAGCTCCCTCTCTCAAATAAATATATAAAATCTTTGAAAAAAAGTATAATGGCCATATTCACTAAGTTACCTATAAGTCACCTGTTTTTACATGTTGGCGTCTTTTAATCTTGCTGTTGAATATGTGATTCAAGCATTCTTGTAGTGATTCACATTATAGTTTCCTTTATATCCAGCCCCATGAGATTTTCAATGATATTTCTTTCTAACACACTGATAACTTGGACCCTAACTGTATTGCTGTGTCCCACGTCTCACTCCCCAGAAGGTCTTATTTATTGACTTTTTCAATAAAAAAATACATTTTTGGAGCACTTGGGTGGCTCAGTCGGTGAAGCATCTGCCTTCAACTCAGGTCATGATCCCAGGGTGCTGGGATGGAGTCTTGCATCAGGCTCCCTGCTCAGCGGGAAGTCTGCTTCTCTCTCTCCCTCTGCTGCTCTCGTTCACACTCTTTCTCCCTCAAATAAATGAATACAATCTTTTAAAAAAATACATTTTTACGTCTCTTACTGGCTCTGGTGTTTAAATCACTTGTCATCTGCCATGACTTAACTAAAATGTTCTCATTTACTTTCTCCGCTTACCCTGGCGATCAGGCACCGGTCTTCTCTGCATTGTACAAATCGGAGACATGTATCCCCAAAAGGCTGAGTGACTGTTGTAGTTTCTCAGGCTGGTAATGGACAGGGTGGCAATTTGAATGCAAACAGTCCAGTTCTCTGACAGTTTCTGGAGTCTGACATGCCCAACCTGAAACACAGATCTGCGACGTACAGAGAAAAATATGCCACCAGGAGCAAACACTGTGTTCAAAGGAATATATGAATTTTTAACCAGCATTTTGAGTTTCATTTTGAGCAAACACGGTACACCAAAGCTACTTTTATTTGACGTAGTTTTAACCTTTGAAGAGTAAAATATTGATGGGTATGTGTTCGCTGTTTATTTAGAACCGTTTCATTTTCAAAATGGAATGACTTTCCAATGAGCGGAATGCAGATTTCAAGTAAAACTCTGTGGTCCTGAGTTTCGTGCTTTAATGTGTAGGCATTTAGATGGTATTTTGCATAAATTCGTGGGTGCTTCAAAACTGTTACTAAGACTACACGGTCCATTTTCTTGTGTCTCAAAGAAAACAACCCTGCTAATGCAACTAAGAAAAACAGCTATTTTTTTCAGAATCTGACTGCTTATAACTTCATTGTCCCTCTAAATTATTTTTCATTGCTTCCACCGTCTTTTCTTCAAACGTGTGGGGGTCTTTTCCCCGCCTTTCTGCTGTAGGTCTTTCATATCAGAGGGCGGCTTTCCTTCTCACTCTTCTCTCCATTCTTACTCATCCACAGCACAGCTGGATCCTGAGCTTTGTTGGCTGGTGCTCAGAGGTTTTCGTAACACTTCATTTTTCTATTCCACACACCTGCCCGCCAAACTCTTGGCACAAACCCATGCTACTGTGTGACCCACTGAGTATTCCAGCCAGCCTGGAATTTTTCAGGGGAAAAAATTCTCTGCAGCTTATTTTGAACAAATTCCATCCTCACCTGCATACAAAATGCATTTGATTCTAAAATTTATCGGGGAACTGATATTCTGCTTTCAAAAATATTTATGCAGCCCGTCTCTCTAAGGAAATATGCTCGATGTTGACGTGTCCTTTTCATTTCTGCGCGTCTCCCGAGAAGCCTTTCATGCCGTCGCTTTCTAAGAAAAGTCTTCATCGAAAGTGGTGCTGTGGAGATATTTATTAGTCTGCGGTATTTTGATGTGCATTCACTTCCGTGGAAAATTTACCACTGAACAAATAAGTTTAATGAATGGAGAAAGCAATGCTTGCAGAAGAATCTAATCTCTTCATAGGGTGTTATATCCCTTAGAAACAGGTCCAGACTTGCTCTGTGTTACTGTGGTAGGAATAAGAAAAGGACTGCTCGTAGTACTTCTGAAGGGCTTCCCTGTGCAGTTCAGGAATGCAAATAACCCTACTTCTGATTGGTTTACAGGTGTGTATATATGTGCACACACACGTATGCTTGTCTCTTCTCATATGTAGTATAACTTGCACTATACAATAATGATTTTATAATAATAAAGATGTTATAGACTATCTAATTTATGTAATTTTAAATTGTATATACATTAACAATAGTTATTACAATGAGTACAATAATATACAACATATTATATATAATACTTATTATATATTATATAAAATAGACTATATGCATTATGTAAACCAAAGATAAGACTGGATAAAATCTGTCTAGATTATTACATTTTATATATATATATATTTTTTTTTTAAAGATTTTATTTATTTATTTGACAGAGACAGCCAGCGAGAGAGGGAACACAAGCAGGGGGAGTGGGAGAGGAAGAAGTGGGCTTCCCACCGAGCAGGGAGACCGATGTGAGGCTCGATCCCAGGACGCTGGGATCACACCCTGAGCCAAAGGCAGATGTTTAACAACTGAGCCACCGAGGCGCCCCTATTACATTATATATTATATCATATATATATATATATATATATATACACACACACATATATATAAATAGATTATATGCATTATATAAACCAAAGATAATACTAGATAAAATCTACCTAGATTATTACATTATATGTTATATTATGCAATATATATGTTACATATAATGTGTCTAGATTTATATATATATCTGGATAAAATCTGTCTACATCATTATGTTAAAAATTGCTATGCATAATATATAATAATTAGTACAGATAATATATATCATAATATATTAGTATGCATATGTATGTGATTGTGATATATAATAATATAACATCTTATTATATAATATATATCATATACAATTATATAACATATAATTATATACATAATATATAATATCATACACATTATGTACCTTTATATAACATATTATATTTTATTTATTGCCTGTACTATATATAAAAACAGATAAGCATATATATTATGTTATAAAATATGTATGTTTATACATACTATATATCCATCCATCTATATCCCTTAGATCAGGAATTTCATTTATACCATGTGAGGCACTTGAAATAAAACCCCCTGTGAACACTCTCCCTGTACACTCTTCCCTCAAGCATATAAGATAATATCTTACATCACCAACACAGACTTTAATCCAGCCCTGTCTTTGGTTTATTGCTTTGCATTCACCAAAAAACAAACAAGCAGAATGAACGACTCAGACAGACCCCCATTCAGTGGGGATAATGGGGGGACTCCTCTTCAACAACCACAGTTTGCTGATTGGATTGCCTGTGGCTGGGAATTGTCATCTCAATAGCAGGAAGAGGTCCACAGAGGTCCCCTATGGCTCCCGGGGGTTAATAGCACATGGGGAAGGTCCGGTCTGAAAGATCGTCTTTTCAAAAGTCTTGGGGGGGGGGGCGCCTGGGTGGCTCAGTCGTTAAGCATCTGCCTTCGGCTCAGGGCGTGATCCCAGCGTTCTGGGATCGAACCCCACGTCAGGCTCCTCCGCTATGAGCCTGCTTCTTCCTCTCCCACTCCCCCTGCTTGTGTTCCCTCTCTCGCTGGCTGTCTCTATCTCTGTCGAATAAATAAATAAAATCTTTTAAAAAAAGGTTTTGGAGAGAAATCTCTGCCCCTGTCACTTTATTTGTGGGTGAGAGATGCCGTGCACACTCCCATCATTCCCTGGCTGTGAATGCCACTCTTCTCTGTACATTGGCCGCTTTACTGTGCAGACCCTGCATTTGAGGTCTTTGTCTCCAGAGTATCCAATAAAACTGATTCAGGTTACACAGGTGCATGCCATCCTTGACCCAGTCTTGGTAGAAAGTTGTGTTCGCTAAGTACATTCTGCACCTGTCCACTTTTTCTTCCTGTTTCCTGAATTTGGGGGGACCTCCTCCAAATACTCTGCATCTAGTATTTTGGCAGGTTCTGGACAGACGTGGGCTCTTGATTCACGAATAGTTAATTTCTCAGGGAGGAACCTCGATATTCCACATACAGGATGAGACACAGTTCAAAAGCGAGGGATAGCGTCAGGAGTGAGATAGGTATTTCCATAGTTTAACATCAAGACAACTGAATATTCGCTTTCTGGTCAGAATCTAAGACAGATAATGGATGCAGGACGTTTTCAGAGTGCTGCTTATGCTTTATGTCTCGAGATCCCATAGGAATCTAATTAATGGCGGATTCTGAGTCTGTCGGTCTCTGGCTCACATGGAATTCAGTGTGGCTGGTCCCCCACTTTGAGAAGCGAGAGAATGGACGGCACTTACTAAGAGAAATATGCTTTTCAAAACTAGAATTTCTGCGAGGATTATAAGTCCCCAGATCTGTACCCATTACAAAAAAGTTAATTTACTAGTATGTGTTCCTTGAAAACAGACAATGCAACCGTATCGCTAATTATCGAACTGGCTGCTTTTCCAACAAGGCGCGTAAAGCAGCGGACCCTGAAAATAATGCACAGTGCAAGGCCAGAATCAGATAAAACCACACAGCTTTGCAACTTTCTTTAAAAACCTCTGGGGAGAATCGCAGTAGTTTCTAGGTTTACAATTGGAAATCGGGTCACAATGCCCCTAAAGCACATCACCAAGATGCCTTTTTAATCGTTCCGAACTCCCTCTCTGACACATGATTTTTAAAACGTACTTATTATCCCCTGTGTCAAATGTAGTCGCGTTCAGAAATTACTTCTCAGAGACTGGGTGCGCTAGAGTCCAGCTATCTCTAGAGTGCATTTTAGCGAGTTTGGAGAGAGCGATAATTGAGTTTAATTGTGGAGACTCACACGAAGCTTTCGCTGACATTTGGTCAAAGTCTATAAAATGGTAGTGTGGAAGAAGAAACACTTCATAACAAGTTTGTTTCTTTACTAGTTGAATATTGATATTCAAAAGGCATTGAATAGGGCATTCTGAGGCAGGTTCGTTCGTTGTTTCTTTCTCTCTCTACATCCATCACTCTATCTATCCATGTATCCATATCTACCTAGCATCTATTTATTATCTATCTACCTATCTATCCATCCACCCATCCATCCATCATATCTATATGTCCATCCATCCATCATATTTTCTATCCATCCATCATCCATCATATCTATCATTATATCTATCCATCTGTCCATCATATCTACCCATCATCTATTTATTATCTATCCATCCATCCATCCATCCATCCATCCACCATATCTATCTATCCATCCATCCATCCATCCATCCATCCATCCATCCATCTATCCATCCATCCATCATATCTATCTATCTATCTATCTATCTATCTATCTATCTATCCATCAGTCCATCCATCCATCCATCCATCATCCATCATATCTATCTATCTATCTATCTATCTATCTATCTATCTATCCATCAGTCCATCCATCCATCCATCCATCATCCATCATATCTATCTATCTATCTATCTATCTATCTATCTATCTATCTATCATCTTTTGTATCTCTCTGTCTCCCTTTCTGTCTAGCTATCTAGTGATTTATCCATCTATTCTCTCTACATCAATATTTAAACAAATCGTATATGCTTATGTCATATGTATATATATGTGTGTGTATGCTTGTGTGTGTATAACTAACTTTTAAAAAATCTTGGCACGGGGCGCCTGGTAGTTCAGTCGGTTAAGTGTCCAACTCTTGGTTTCGGCTCAGGTCATGATCTCAGGGTCCTGGGATCAAGCCCCACATCAGGCTCCCTGCTCAGTGGGGAGTCTGCTCGTCTCCCTCTCCCTCCCCCTGCTGTGTCCTGCTCTCTCAAATAAATAAATAAATATTTTAAAAAATCTTTTAAAAATTTAAAAATCTTGTCACAGATTAATTTTTTTAAAGATTTTTTTTTTTATTTTTAAGTAATCTCCGTACCCAACATGGTGCTTGAACTCACAACCCCAATATCAAGAGTCGCATGGTCTACCCACTGAGCCACCCAGGCGTCCCTTGGCACATGATAATTTAATGCATTTTCCGTGACAGACGCTTTTTCTGAGTAACGGCAAACTTGCCTCAGTTTGTAAACTAGTCTTTACTGTCATTTAAATCATCACTAAACCCCGCTCTGTGAGTAGTAATGTCTTTCTAATTTTAGAGAAGAATGCCCTGCAGCCCGATGTGCCCAATTTGCTGGGGTTCACACAAGTTTAGGGAAGAGGGTGCCATGTTATTTGTGTGGTGGTAGTGTCCAAGTCAGTGACTGCACCCCAACTATGTGAATGATCAAGGAGATGGCAGTTGTAGGCGCCTTTATGTGCCTTTGTATTGGAGGGGCTCCTGGGTGGTCCAGTCAGTGAAGCGTCGGACTCTTGATTTCGGCTCAGATCATGATCTCGGAGTCCTGGGATCAAACACCACGTGTGGTCCCCACTCATTGTGGAGTCTGCTTGGGATTCTCTCTTCCTCTCCCTCTTCCCCAACCCCAGTCACGCTCTCTGTCTCTTTCTGTCTCTAAAATAAGTAAAATCTTCAAATAAATAATTTAAAAAGGAGATGGCAGTTGTGATTTATAATTTCACATTTCCCATATACCGTACCCTCCACTGATTTTCTGCTATTTGGCGGTTCTGCGGGCTCACCCAAGTGAGGGCCTTGTAGACTTGGGCAGTGTTGGGGCAGGATGATTCTCCACAGTGGGAGTGCCCTGTGTGTTAGAAGATGACAGCAGCGTCCCTGATCTCCACACACCAGGTGACAGGTGGGATCACCAAATAATCTCCAACACTACCAATGTCCCCTTTGGGGCAAAGTCACCAACACTCCAAAGTCTCCAACACTACCAATGTCCCCTTTGGGGCAAAGTCAAGGTCATCTGTAAAGATAAAGCACAATTTGGTCGGGGCCATTTGGATCTGATGCAGAATATTTTGTCAGTAGAGTTTATCATCTTGCTTGCATTTGGTTAATGGTTCATGGCTCATTTTTTTAACATTTTTAAAAATTTAAATTCAATTAATTAACATATAATGTATTATTGGTTTCAGAGGTAGAAATTAATGATTCATCAGTCTTATATAACACCCAGTGCTCATTCCATCATGTGTCCTCCTTAACGTCCATCACCCAGTTACCCCATCCCTGCACCCCCCTCCCCTCCAGCAACCCTCAGTTTGTTTCCTATGATTAAGAGTCTCTTACGGTTTGTCTCCCTCTCTGGTTTCATCTTATTTTATTTTCTCCTCCCTTCCCCTCTGATGAAATCTTGCCATTTGCAACAACGTGGATGGAACTGGAGGGGATTATGCTAAGCAAAATAAGTCAGCCAGAGAAGGACACTTACCGTAAGATCTCACTGATATGTGGAATTTAAGACACAAAACAGGACCATGGCTCATTTTTCTTACCATAATTATTAGAACCTTATACGTTCAGAAGACACACATTTCAACCCTCTTTTTCATGGAGCCCTTAAGATAGCTATAAAATAAATTGAATATACTGCTATTTCAAGTCCTCTTTTAATTGTAACAATTGGCAACGTAATCTGGTGTTAAGTGCATGACATGTAGGAATCCCTTTAGATGGCATAACTTTTTTCAATAGGTATTGATGGTAGGATGATATTTCTCATTTTCTTATATTCTTGATCCAAAATTTCAGAAATACCTTTTGAATGTCACATACAAGAGTATTATTACAATACCGTAATAAAATGTTTCTTGACTACTGTTACAGTTGAAATATAATTAAAAGATGAAACTGTGGCATTATATAGGAAAATATGGCATGAACTATAATAATCATAAAATAAATTCAAAATCATTCCACGTGTGTTTACAGCAATGCAATTCAATGAGTACCATTACTTACCCTTTCATCTCAAAGGCCAATATATGTCATGAAAAGTTAATTATTGGATAACCTTCCGTTAGTTATGCACAAAAGAGTTTAATGAAGGGTCTATAATGGTTATGTCTCTATATTGTCTGCTTTTTGGTTTTGTATATATAATTAGTCAATAATCCTGCCTAGGCCATTTATTTCACCAGATAAAGCTGGATTGGATTAATTACTTGTCTACAAGGAGACATCCGTGGCCCCCGGGCTTTACGTGCGGTCCAAACTGAATCAGCCAATTGACTTTCCCTGTCACTAATCTTTGGGGAGAGTCCCTGTTGGATTGTATTAACTTCGCCACGGTGTTTGCTTTATCTCAGCTGCTTGTCCTTGTAATATTTATCGTATACCGAAGCATTGTTTCTAATGGGGAAATGAGCAGGGATTTGCAAAAACGATATGGTTTAAAACAGTGTTTTTGCAGAAAAAAATACGTAGAAATAAAGAGTGACTTCAAACAAGTGAAAGCGATATTTTTTCACTTAAAATCCACTCATTAGGGGCAGACTACTTAGGGCTCATGTCCTGGGTGTATGTATACTTTTTCTTTCTTTCTTTCTTTCTTTCTTTCTTTCTTTCTTTCTTTCTTTCTTTCTTTCTTTCTTTCTTCCTTCCTTCCTTCCTTCCTTCCTTCCTTCCTTCCTTCCTTCTTTCCTTTCCTTCTTTCTTTCTTTCTTTCTTTCTTCCTTCCTTCCTTTTTCTTTTTTTATGAAAAACTAAGTACAATTTTAAAAAATCTATCTGCAGAACATCAAACTCCAATTTCAGTTTTCTATTAACATTCTCAATAGCTTATAGTGATTTAAAAACACAGATAATTCAGCTCTATGTTATATATTATCTATTGCTCATACATGTTCTTTTTTTTTTTTTTTAAAGATTTTACTTATTTATTTGACACAGAGAGAGACAGCCAGCGAGTGAGGGAACACAAGCAGGGGGAGGGGTAGAGGAAGAAGCAGGCTCCCAGCAGAGGAGCCTGATGTGGGGCTCGATCCCAGAACGCCGGGACCACGCCCTGAGCCGAAGGCAGACGCTTAAGGACTGCGCCACCCAGGCACCCCTGCTCATACATGTTCTGAACTCCGAAATTCAAGACGTTTAAACACAGACTGTCACTGTGATTTATTTGTCTGAAAATCTTGTAAAGCTGGATGTCTGTGATAATCTGCTTTTTTTTTTTTTTTTACAGCCCTTACTGTTTTCGTGCAATAATTTGTTCAGGACTATTATAGCGTGAAACGAATACACGTGAATATACATTCAGTTATTTAAAATGTCGAGATGTAGTTCTAGAAATGAATTGCTCTGTTCTGTTCATTGGTCCTTAATCCTCAGAGAGAAGACACGAGTCAATGATGGGAGTTTCCTACCTGCGTTGTTGCGTATTAGGGCAGGGTTCCTCTTTCCCTTTCCATGCCGGGTATCTCCCTGTGAAGGCGAGGTATCCTGGCGTAGAATATTCTTCACAAACGAGAGAATTACAATATGATCTGCTTTTATCAGATAATAGATTAAATTATGGCCATAATTATTCGTGTTTTGAAAGACTGCTAAACACAGTTAGTACCATACCCTGCGGGCTCAGTCAGCTTGGTGTATGAGCACAAAGCACGAGGCCCAGAAGAGGAAAGTCAGCCAGAAAAGGATCTGAACCCTAGGGAAGGAATACAAAAACATCTCTTGATCCAAGGCAAAGAGCATTGCTGGAAGGTAGTTGGCACGAGGCAGACTCACCCTGAATGAATTTGCTGACGATTGCATTTAGGACGTACCTCACCAATTTTCAACTCCAGATTCAGTGGAAATACACGGCCACTGCAAAAACTTTATTTCATTTATTTATCTGATGGAGAGAGAGCAGGAGCCGGGAGAAGCAGGCTCCCCACTGAGCAGGGAGCCCAACGGGGGACTCGATCCCAGGACTCTGGGATCATGACCTGAGCTGAAGGCAGACGCTTCACCAACTGAGCCCCCTAGGTGCTTGTGCAAAAACTCTGAAAGCATTCAAGGTGTGAGTTGAGCGGGAACCTGATGATGTTTGAAGAAACAAGGAGGAATACTTAGAATATACGTTAATTGGTCAGCATCTGTTATGCGTAAGGGAATTCATGATGCCGGGTACGCAGTAAAGCAGCTCTAATACCACACAGCTTTGACTACATATGACCTGTTAAGACAGCTGTGGATCACTTTACAACCCTCCAGAGAATGGAAAATTGTGCAAACAGCCTAAGAGTTTAATCTGTTATTGTGTTTTCCAGGGGAATTCATAATAATGCACTGGTTAGGTCCTTTTGGTTTTTTCATTCCCAGAGATTTATGAAAATGGGTCTTTCCAAATGTTGTCCCGACCTCGCATTTATTCGTCTAAAGCCATGAATGGAGCACATACGATGAGCAAATAGGTGTGACGCTATCCAGAGATGCCACGATTGGCAGCGAGGAAAAGAGAGTCTGCTGGCAGATGACCGTTGTATTCATGCTGTTAGAAATCCACGTGAACAATGACAGGGTCTCATGACAGATACGATGAAGCGAAATATAAACTCTAGCAGGATGTGCCATGATTGTAAATCACAGAGCACAGAGGTCAGTGCTGTTAGAAAGCAGTTAAGGGGCGCCTGGGCAGCTCAGTTGGTTAAGTGTCTGGTTTCGGCTCAGGTCATGATTCCAGGGTCTTGGGATGGAGCCCCACATTGGGCTCTCTGCTCAGCGGGGAGCCTGCTTCTCCCTCTTCCTCCACCTGCCACTCCCTCTGCGTGTGCAGACACTCTCTCTCTCTGTAAGATAAGATAAGATAATATTTAAAAAAGCATTTAAGAAGCGACTCTTACAGTCCAGGTCGTGTTGTAGCCCCTTGGACTCAAGTTAGGAGAGAAGTTATGTACTAGTGCCTTTACTGGAGAAGTGCCATTTGCATGCGGGGCATTTGTGGGACGCTATGGCATGGAACTCAAGGCACGTTGGAGAAGGACTCACTGAGCAGTGATGTCTCAACCGAGAGGTAGGGATGGACAGGGCTTCCGCACGCAGGAAAAACAAGCAGAAAGGGGACTTTCGGGAATATCAGAAGCTATGCCGGGGACAGAGAACAGCATGAATGGGGAAAGGAGTGAAGGACTGTTATGTATTCCACACACCCACAGGGGTGGCCATGGTCCTGAGCTGAATGGATGTGTCCATCCCTAGGTGCATAACAACCCTATCACGCTCTGATGTCTATCCCTTACTTCCTAGTTCTTGTTTTGCACGTTGCCTTGCAACCATGGGGTCATTGAACACACGGAATCTGCCTGTGCCTTTGAAGATGAGTTCATCCAAGTCTCAACAAACTGCCAAAATATAACAAATAAAACTGATTACAGATGCCGGATAATTGTAGTTTGAGTATGCCTCTGCTATTTGGGATAAGGGTGTTTGTTTTTTTTTTAAGGTACACTAATTTACATTTACATTTTTTACATTTTTTAAGGTACACTAACTTCAAGTTCAACACACAAATTAAAGGTGGAAAGCAAAGGATGTCCAGTCATTGGAAAGAAAGAACATGACAGAGGAGGCTATGACGGGAGGTAAAAAAAAGAAGAGGCTTTTCAAAATATAACAGATATTTCTGGTAATAAGTGAGAAAATTTACATTTATTTAGTGTTCTGAGAGAATTCTAAGCAATGATGAAATCTTAAACCAAGAACAGCTTTCTAGGGGCACGTGGGTCGCTCAGTCGGTTAAGCATCTGCCTTCGGCTCAGGTCATGATCCCAGAATTCTGGGATCAAGTCCCATGTCAGGCTCCCTACTCAGCGGGGAGCCTGCTTCTCCCTCTCCTTCTGCCTGCAACTCCCTCCGCTTGTCCTCTTTCTGTCTAATAAATAAACAAAATATTTAAGAAAATAAAAAAACAGCTTTCTATAAAATCACAGGGATTAAAAAAAAAAACAAGAAACAATTATAGAAATTTGAAATGTGATTGGTAATTATTTCTCCTTCCATATAGAAGAAATTGAAAAAAATCATAAATGGAGCCTCTTTATAAAATAAAGGACATCTGGGGCACCTAGGGGGCTCAGTCCGTTTAGCTTCCGACTCTTGATTTCGGCTCAAGTCATCACCTCAGGGTCCTGAGCTCGATTGCCGCCTTGGGCTCCGCGGTCAGGATGTTTTCTGCTTGAGATCCTCTCTCCCTCTGCCTCTGCCTCTGCCCCTCCCCACGCTCGCACATGCACGCGCCCATTTTCTCTCTCTCAAAACAATTCAATACATGATTTAAAATAAAGGATATCTGTCATTATGTATGTCAAAAGGAGAAAAGTGATTTTGAGAATGCGGGGAAAATAAGAGACAGAAAGGCAAATGCAGGAACTCCTTGGGAAATATTAGGATTTTAAGATTGAATTTTTACCAAGAGAGAGGTGGTAGGAGAGAGAGAAGAAAAGTACAGAGATACAATAAGCAGGGAGGGAGGTGGGGTGGAAGACACATTTGTCTGAACAGTGTGGGTGCCCTTGACTTTTGTTTTTAGATTTATATACAATGTAAAAGAGACACATATATGTATACAACACAACAACAGTGGTAGAAATCTAAAAATAATTTTAAATTACTTATTTATTCCCACCAGAAGTGAAAAAGCATGCATGTCCCTACTATTTGTTTTTGTTTTTTTTTTTTAAAGATTTTATTTATTTATTTGACAGAGAGAGACAGCCAGCGAGAGAGGGAACACAAGCAGGGGGAGTGGGAGAGGAAGAAGCAGGCTCCCAGCGGAGGAGCCTGATGTGGGGCTCGATCCCATAACGCCGGGATTACGCCCTGAGCCGAAGGCAGACGCTCAACCGCTGTGCCATCCAGGCGCCCCTATTTTCATTTTTTTTAAGATTTATTTATTTGAGAGAAAGAGAGAGCATGCGTGAGTGCACACCTGTTGGGGGGCAGAGGGACAGAGAGAGAGGGAACACAAGCAGGGGGAGTGGGAGAGGAAGAAGCAGGCTCCCAGCGGAGGAGCCTGATGTGGGGCTCGATCCCATAACGCCGGGATCACGCCCTGAGCCGAAGGCAGACGCTTAACCGCTGTGCCACCCAGGCGCCCCCTATTTGTTTTTTTTACATTTTGGAGAGCAAACAGTTGAGGTATAACGTAGTTGAGTCAATTGTTAGAATTTTAGTAGAGTCACATTATAAAAGTCAGCATTAGAAAAATTAAAAATATTCATATATAAATAAAGTTATGCCTTTCTTATATATTTTAATTTTTAAAACACTGTGCATGTTGATATTTACATCATTTTAAAACCGTTTTCAAATATCTTCTAGTTTATGGCTGTATTTTTGTTTCTTCCATGATGCTTGTTTAAGAAAGTTCTTAATTTTTTTTTAAGTCATCTCTACCTGCAACAAGGGACTCAAACTCACAATCCTGAGACCAAGAGTTACATGACCTACAGACTGAGCCAGCCAGGCACTTCTGAAAGTTCTTAATTTTAGTGCAATTAAATGTGTCCATGTTACCCTTCATGAGTGTAGAGTTCAAGAATTCTTTCAAGGAAAGAACTGAGAATGTCCACCATTTTGGGTAGCAAGTAGTTCATTTCAATTTAATTATCATCGTCAAAACTAGGAACAACCAAAGATATCTTAAAAGGGAGCATTGATTTTTAATCATTCCTTCATTTATTTACTTTTAAAGTTTTACTCATTTAAGTAACCTCCACGCCCCACGTGGGGCTTGAACTCATGACTCCAGGATCAAGAGTCACTTGCTCTTCTGACTGAGCCAGCCAGGTGCCCCAAAATGGAGCCGTCATTTAATGAGTTGTGGAATGTGCATATCAAATTATACTAATTGAAAATAGTGTTGAAGTCCCTGGCTGGCTCAGTCAGTAGAGCATGCGACTCTTGATCTCGGAGTTGAGCTCCATGTTGGGGTTAGAGATTATTTTTAAAAAATGGTGTAAATATTTACTGACACAGAAACATACTGTATAGAAGTAAAAGCGTATAATGGTTGGATCACATATTTATTATATATTAACTCGCATAGGTTCTGCAAGTCAAAGTACATGAGAAAAATATTTGACTTTTTATTCCATTATGTTTTTCTAATGAACATCTATTACTTTTGGAATACAAAATATGGTCAAGATTAAATTAGGGAAAATAAACACACAACAGAAATGCAAACTATTTCCAGCATGGGTTCTAGAAAAATACCACATCAACTCACTTTAATGGACCCTAAACTTATTTACAACTTCGCACTTAAAACTTGCTATACGAACGTACCTAATCGACTCTGAGATCATAAAGTTTACAGGAGGAATAATTAAATGCCAGTTTGAACCAAGACTAACCTTCCCTGCCCAGGGGAATATAGAGCGAGGAAAAGGGAAACATATAGTCTAGCTATTTTGAGAGTAAAAAGCAAATCACAGGGCACATATTTTGTTACAAACATTACAGAAGAAAATATGAAAAGGAAGAAAGTCTTGCACTACCTGGTATAAAGTACCATATGCTATATTTTCAGAAAAATAACTATAAAAATTTAATGACAGCAATTAATCCAACTTTTAGAAAGTCATTAAGAAGTTTCATGCTTTACTATTTTGAATTTAAAATATTAGCTAAGAAGCATCCCGCATTTATATGGATATATGTGGATTCCAAAAAATCATTTGTAGTAATGATAAATCAACTAGGGAAATGGTATAAGAAGTGAAGTGAACAATAACAATTTTTATTTGTTTACATACCAAATCTGACCATCTCCCTTGATATAGAATATTTAAATTTCATGAAAATCTAATGTCAATGTATTGTCTCTGCATTCTTCGTGGTTACTTAAAATATGTGATTTAAAAAAAAAATTTTCAGGTAAACTCCACACCCAATGGGGGGCTTGAACTCACAGCCCCAAGATAGAGTCACAACACTCTACTGCCTGAGCTAGCCAGTCAATATAAATATAAATCAATAGGTGATTTATAAATCAATGCACATAAGAAAATAATGTAGGGGGGCCTCGGTGGCTCAGATGGTTAAGCCTCTGCCTTCAGCTCAGGTCATGATCCCAGGGTCCCAAGATCGAGCCCCACATTGGGCTCCCTGCTCAGTGGGGAGCCTGCTTCTCCCTCTCCCTCTGCTCCTCCCCCTGCTTGCGCTCTCTCTCTCTCTCTGTGTCAAATAAATAAATAAATAAAATCTTTAAAAAAAAAAGAAAGAATGTTGTAAGTCCTTTAAAACAAAAGACAAGACTTTTCCCCCCAAAATTCTTCATACCTGTCAGCAGTCCTTGCTGTGATATCTTCACGTATTTGAAGGAAAGAAAAAAAAAATGCATGGATTAGTAATTTGGGGACCATATCAATGGATGGCCACGTGCTGGCTGGAAATTCACAAAGATTAATAGGTTTCTCCAAATTAACCAGAGGCAACCAATATCCTAGCATGCTCGGAAATAATAGTAAAAAAAAAAAAAAGTAAAAATTTTTGGAAAGCAGTACTTTTCCTGCATTGAAATCCATGATATGGACTCTGGGAAACAAACTGAGGGCCTTTTCTGGTTCCACACAAATGTGTTCCATATATACAATGGAATATTACTCAGCCATCAAAAAGAACGATTTCTCAGCATTTGCTCAGTTATCAAAAAGAACGATTTCTCAACATTTGCTGCAACATGGACAGCACTGGAGGAGATAATGCTAAGTGAAATAAGTCAAGCAGAGAAAGACAATTATCATATGGTTTCTCTCATCTATGGAACATAAGAACTAGGAAGATCGGTAGGAGAAGAAAGGGATAAAGAAAGGGGGGTAATCAGAAGGGGGAATGAAGCATGAGAGACTATGGACTCTGGGAAACAAACTGAGGGCTTCAGAGGGGAGGGGGTGGGGGAATGGGATAGACTGCTGATGGGTAGTAAGGAGGGCACGAATTGCATGGTACACTGGGTGTTATACGCAACTAATGAATCATCGAACTTTACATCAGAAACCAGGGATGTACTGTATGGTGACTAACATAATATAATAAAAAATTATTATTAAAAAAACAAACAAAAAGTATTGTTTACTAGATTAAACATAGCAGTTGATGATCGCAATTTACTCTTGAATGAGAATCTTCAATAAAAAACTATGACTTCAAAAAAAAAAAATCCATGATCAAATCAAATTCTCATGTCTACCTGACTCTGGTGGTCAATAGGACAATGAGCTTCTGGCTTGACTTTGGGATGATAAGAATTCATCACTTTTTGTTGCCACATAACCCTGACTTAAAAAACTACAAAGTCAAATTTAATGTGTCCCAGACCTATGACTTCCATTACAAACGGGGCATTTCCACATGTCTTGGGTGACAAGCATGATAACATAGTTTTCTCTAATTAGTAGGCTTGGTTCCCCAATAACGAGTCTACTGTTTAGGTCAGGTGTAATGTGCAGCTCCCAGACTTCATTTTTCTTCTCCTTTAGTGACGTCCTATTTCTTGCCGTGATAGACATTTTGCTAATTCGTCAACAGCATCATTATTCTGTTTATATTCTTGTACTGTTGGCAGATTCCACCAATCTAATTTTTCCCTGAAGTATTTTTTTTTTTTATCAGTAGCTTTACTCTGAAAACTCAGTGGTTACACAACTGGGAAATATAAAGCTCAAATTCAGACATCAAAGTGGATGAACTATTTCCTCTGTTAATTTTTTCAAACGTTAATGAAACTTAGTATTTTTTACTAACAAATACAGCAATGCAAGTTGTAACAAAGTCTGGGTGTCTGTGGGTTAAGCGTCTGCCTTTGGCTCAGGTCACGATCCCAGGGTCCTGGGATCAAGCCCCATGTGGGGCTCCCCGCTCAGCAGGGAGCTGGCTTCTCCCTCTGCCTCTGCTGCTCCCCCTGCTTGTGCTGTCTCTCTCTCTTAAATAAGTAAAATCTTTTTATTTTTTTATTTTTTTTAAGTTTTTTATTTTTTTAAGATTTTATTTATTTATTTTACAGAGAGAGAGACAGCGAGTGAGAGAAGGAACACAAGCGGGGGAGTGGGAGAGGGAGAAGCAGGCTTCCCGCGAGCAGGGAGCCCGGTGCAGGGCTTGATCCCAAAACGCCAGGATTACGCCCTGAGCGGAAGGCAGACGCTTCATGACAGCCACCAAGGCACCCCAATAAAATCCTTTTTAAAAATGTTTTAACAGAGCAGATTTAAAAGGAATCTTTCACTAAACTCAAGTAAGTGAAAATTATAGATAATATACAACAAATTCAGAATAAAACCTTTTTTATAATGTGCATTTATTTTATTATGCTAGCCCACATATTTAAAATCTCAGTTAATTTTTAAAACATTAGTGCATTGAATGATCTGTAGTGGGTTAAAGAATCTATTGCTCATTCTGAGCTTTAATATCTATATTTAAACATTTACTTATAAAAAGATGTCAAATCTCTTCAGATTTATCTCTGGATTCAAAATCAAAGTTAAAGCAGGGTTTTCTGTAAAAAGTGATGTGAATGATAAACTATAATGGAAATGACAAGTACTATGCATTGGTAAGACATTGTCATAAATAAAAAATATGGAGAATTTACACCATCAGGTGATTATTACAATATTTCAGCAGTGTGTTATCAATGCAGAAAATGACACAGATCGGTGGAAACTAATGGTGCACTGAGGAAGAGATGTATTGTGAAAGGTGACAACGGTGGCACCCTAGAGAGGAGCAAAGAATCTTTGGATAGAGAAAAAGCAAAAAATAGAATATGGACTTCTATCTCATACCATGCACAAAAATCAATTTGGATCATATTGCAGATCTCAGTGTGAAAGGTAGCACAGAAACATGCTTTTTAATTTGACAGTATTCAACTAATAATCATGAGAGGGAAATGACCTTGTCGTCCAACTGAAATCTTCCTGGAACCCCCTGTTCTCCCCCAGCCTACAATTTTTATATATGTATTTTATGTGTGCTAGCATTTTTGCTTACTCTGTTAATAAAACAGTGAACCTGACTTATATGAATGTATGGTAACAGTGAATTAAGGAAGAGCTACAATTTGTTCTTGATAGTTTTGAAAAATTTTCTCTACTTTGTATGGTAATTTGTAGGGTATAACACAGAGCAAGGAATATATTAATCTAACTTGAAGTAAAAGAAGAAAGAGCATTTCACTGAGAGTAATGTGACGTAAAAAGAAGCACATACTTTTCTTGGCAAACTCTCCCATTGATGTTTTAATTTAATTCTTAAATTTAGTATTCTTGAAAAAAGTATTCTGTCCTATTTGATGAAGTAATGAGAAAAAGGGCAGCATTTCCAGATAAACAAGTATATACACATACAAAAAACAAAACCCCGACAGTTATTTTGCCATTTTATTTGCCATAACAATGGTAATTACATATAATAGACTTGTTGATCTATAAGTAACTCTGTAAGTAGTATTGTCTATAAGTAGATATCAGTTATCTGTGTTCATATTATTACATAAATATAAAAAATTAAATTCCAAAAGATGGGTTAAATGCAGAATAGACTCAGTTATAAAGAGTATTAGAATTCTGGAAACTTGGTTGAAGAAATTATACTGAACTCCCTATAAAAGCTGAAGATCTAAAAACGTACAGGAATCATTAAGAAATAGTCTTACACACTTCTGATTAAAATTGAGGAACATTACAGATGGAATTGTATTGAAGACAATATCTAAAGGGACCCTACCAAACTTGTAAAAAATGCTGTTTTCTAGATTCAAGAAGATGAGAATTAAGAATTCCCATCAGGATTGGGAGGAAAAAAAAACCAATTTTCTATATATTCATTCAAAATATATAAAAGGAAGAGAAAAAAGCAGACTAAAGTAGGACGCATAGAAAAGTCTGAATAAAATACAAAAATATCCTGCTACATGTCCTGTATGAAAAAGAGAGATCTAAAATATAAGGACCCAAAGGTTTATATAAAAGTAGTAGAGAAGGAATGGCCAACCAAAACAAAACTAGCATAATTATATTAATATCGGCTAAATAACTTTGAGATAAAGGGGGTAGCTATAATGATGCAAAATTATGTTTTATGTGGAATGTAAACTTGCATGCAACAAATAACACAGCTACAAAATAGGATGGCAAAAAAAATCTCCATGGAAAGCAATCAACATAGTCAGACTCTCCTTTATTACCAGGTCAATTGGAAAAAATAGAAAAAAACAAACCCAACTTGATTAGCAAGCTTTGTCTAATTCATAAATATAACACCACGAGTAGAAAAAAAAAAAAAACCCAACTTGATTAGCAAGCTTTGTCTAATTCATAAATATAACACCACGAGTAGAATTTGCTATAAGCAGAGACATACTGACTATGAATTAGGTCACACAGCAAGTCTCAATAGATAACCTGAGTACAAGTATCTTCCAAACCATATTGATTAGGAACAAATATAAATTTGAATGAATGAAATATTAACTAAATAAACACCTGCCTGGAATTTCAAAATGCACCTGCTAAAATAAAACGAATCATGTAACACATTAAAATGGAAATTTAAAAATCTACAGAAACGAATAATAATAAAACTGCATTAAAACCTATTTCATGTACTCTGAGAATAAATTATGAGATTCAGGATATAATAAATAAGAAAGACTTTATAAAAGTCGGATTCATTGTTGACTGTCATTAGATTTTTAGTTATTTTTCTGAAAATATAGCATCTGGCACTTCGTACCAAGTAGTGGAATTTTGTACATTTAGTGGTAGACGATTTTAGTCAATGGTGAGATTTTTCCAGCGTGTGCCCTACAAGTAATTTAATCTTCACTATCAGTAATAAAGGAGTGAACTTTCCTGGGCGGCACGACATCATTGCTCCCCACCTAATGATGAGGGTTTATTTTACAGGCACCTCCAAATATTTTAAGCAAGCATGCTTCGCCATATTTTTTTTTCTTTAAATAACGAGCATTTGCCTGAATATGGCCTTATGGAGTTTGAAAGAGGGAGCTTGCGGAGTAAATACCTGTGATTTATAAGAGTCCTGTGTTTGGTCTTCGTCCCCATTTCTGGAACCGAGCTCCTAAAACCCTTGGAATTTCCTGTGGTGGGAGTGAGACAGGTGTCTTTTGTTAAGTTAATGAAGTGATATTGGATGGGGCTGGTTGCCAGGGGAACCAACGCCCTATCAGAGGGTTACAACTTTCAGCTGCACCCCCTGACCTCTGCGGAAGGGGAGGGGCTGGAGGGTGACTCCATGGCCAATGGCCAATGAATCAGTCCTTCCTCTGATAGGAAGCGTCCCTAGAAAAGGAGGAGGGGGTTCGGAGAGCTTCCAGGATGGCGGACACGTGGCGGTTTGGGGAGACAGGTGCGCCCTTCCCCACACATGGCCCTCTGCATCTCATCATCTGGCTGTTCCCGAGTTACATCCTGTTCTATCAACCAGCGACCTAGTGAGTAACATGCTTCCCCGAGCTCTGTGAGCCGCTCTAGCAGATTAATCCAACCCGAGGAGGGGGTCTTGGGTGGGTCAGAAGCACAGGTGATAACTTGGATTTGAGATCGGTGTCTGAAGAGGGGTGAGGGGGGTCTTGTAGGACTGAGCCCTAACCTGTGGCACCGGACGCTATCTCTGTGTAGGTGTGTCAGAGCTGAGTGAAATCGGGGGTGGTGGGGAAAAGCCCCCTCCCCACAATGGAATTTGTGGCCAGAATCTCTTACTACGTCGTTGAGGAGGCTGTGTGCTGTTTCCCTCCTTCTTCCATACCCTTTTCCCCTATAACTAGAGCGTTCAAAGGTTGCTTTTCTTTGTTTTACAACTTGGTTGGTTTCTCCAGAGTTGACTTTGAAGATGGTGGTGGGGAATTGGATTTTAAAATCAAATTTGTTGTAGGTGGTCATGGAAAGGCTGCCATCAGAATCCCATTACTAAACTATTGCAGATTAACACGTGGTTCTTGGTGTTGAAAGTATGTTTGTTCAGTTGTGACTTGTGGCGAAACTGCATTTCATTCTGTGCCACAGTTTCAAAGTTAATACAGCTAAACAAGGTGCCCCAGATTGAAATAGAAAATGAATAAATGGTGATACATGAGGAGTGGCTTGGAGCTCAGATGCAATCTTGGAGCACTGAAACAATTTACTTGAGATTCCGTAATTCATTACGGAAAAGAAAATGTTCAAATGCGCTAAGATGTGGAGTAAAAAAATGTTAAATTCCTGCACTTCGGTCTTGCATTATCTCAAGGAGAAACAGTGATTGGCTTTGTATTCATATAGAGAATACGTATGTTAACCTCTTTACAATATTACCATATTCTGTCGATATGTATAGCATAACATGCTACATATGAACATATTAATAGGCTCGCATATCGATATGCTGATCAATATGTTTATGCATGAGCCTTCGTAGAGCAGAATTTTGGACCATTACCTTATTCTCTGTAATGCAAGTAAATTATAAGTAAATTGAGCAAGGGAAATCATCTGTGTATCGTTAGATTATTCGCAGATCCAGAAGCAAGTTCAACAGAGATTTGCAAGACTGTAAATGAATTACTATGATAAGACTCCAGCATTAGTGAAAAGCATTGAGATGGCTTGGTAGATTCTATAAGCACACATACTCCACAATGCCAACTTTTCATCTGAGGAATGACCCAATGCCACTAGTCCTTAGGAAATACTCATCATCTTCATGTTTCAATCTAAGACAGGAGTTGTCCCTCGTAAAGTTAAAAACTAACCTGTCGGACATACATATGCAATCAACACAAACTGAAATGAATAAGTAAATTGCAAAGTCCTTTCCAAGTACCAGGGATTCATGGATTTCAAAGCAAGCAGAACGTTTAGGGGAATCATGATTTGTGATGGTATCTCTCTGTCTCTGTCTCTCTCATTGGAGTACTTCTGTCTCTCTTTATATGTATCTATATGTGATCTATATATGTTTACACACACACACATATATGTGTATATATATATATATATATATATATATATGAAGTGCTTATTGAAAGAAACATAAATAATGAAAGAGAACCTAATTTTGGCCTTTTACCAGAAATTCATGAAAATCTCACTTTCAGGACCACATCAACTGACCTTTATATTGACTTGGTTTATTTGTATTATGGATAGCTGTGTTCTGTACTCTCCTGAATGACTTATTTTGCACTTACCTTGCTCTGTTTTTACACCTATCCAACTGTCTAGACGCTGATAAGGCAAGAGGGCTGTGACGATGTAGTCACAGCTTCCAGCAAATCTCTGATGTTTTCATCCTTCTTAATAATTTTGCCCTCTGGTTGAATTCCTTGAAGACGCTGAGAGGAGGAAGTGGCTAGAGTGAGAGTTTTGGAGCTGAGCCATCCGTAGGTCAAGGATTCGGTTAACTTTTCAACCTTTATAGCTCAGGGTGCAAAAATCCATAAATTGATGAATTTCTGTCGGCATTTTGGACAAATGCCCACAGCAGCAAGTTTAATCCCTCCCCTTATTTAAATCTCAGGGAGCAGTAGTGACTATAAAACAGGATTCTAGGCACCAAGTAACAACTACCAAATCTAAGCTAGACCATCAGCATATAAATAACAGATGTTACAAAGCACGTATTACTTTTTAGGTAAGAAATACAATATAGCAATTGACTATTAGTGTAGAAACACTATATGGCACTTAGGCAAATGTGGGAGTAGAGACAGACCATGACATTTTTTGAGAGGTTTGACCAAATGGTGACTGTGCCTCTATAAACAGAAAAAATAAAATTAAAGAAACACCAACTTGAGCAATTTTTAAGTGCTCTAAAATTGATGGATCAACTATCCACAAAATGGGGGGGGGGTTGTAATGACCTGTTTAATATGCACGACTCACTTCACCATTTTCGAAGGAGCGTAGAGATCTTTCTCTTCCCTTCCAACGATTGCTCAGTGTCCTGAGATCCATCAGCACGATGCTCTGTGTTTTTCTTAAGTCTTCTCTGTAAAAGCTCTTCACGGCGTTTAAAGAAAAGGTCTGTGGGGTGCTACGATCGTGGGTATGCACCATCATGCATTCGTCCAAACCCACAAAACGCACAACGTGAATGGAAACAACAGACCCTGGGTGATGATGACGTGTCAATGCAGGTGCATTGGTTATGATAAATGCACCCTCTGCTGGGAATGTCGATCACGGGAAAGACCGCATGAGTGCAAGTAGGGGGTATTTGGGAAATCCCTCTACCTCCCCCTCAATTTTGCCGTGAACCTAAAGATGATCTAAAAAAAATAATCACGTCTGTTTTTAAAAAAGAAAGAAAAAGAAAACAAAGGTCGTGTTCTTGCAAATGACAAATGGCAAAGAGAGTGGATTTCGATCCATGCATTCAGCAGTTCTCTCCATGCTACTTGCAGTATATACTCCATTTAGACTGATAGGTTGTGGCTTCATTATTATACCAGGGGGCACAGACCCCCAGTCAGCATGCCTAGACACCAAGACCTAAATATAAGCCCTTCTGTTTCTACCAAAAACTTTTCTTAAAATAGCTCTTTCCCGACCCTGAAGACCCTCTTCTTGCACCTGAGTCACCAGCAGACACTCTTTTCTCAAGGTACCATGTTTGCCATGCCCTGTTCCCTTCCTTTAAGAGCAGGTCTTGATCAGAGACAGCATCTTCCAGGTTTTCCCATTCTTGGTCTTGCAGAACGAAGTAGGTTTCCTTGCAAACGTATTTCTTTGGTTCCAGTGACCACCTCAGGTTACAACAACCTGGGCTGTATCACGGAAGGCTCCCCTACTCCCTTTGGTCCCTGTCTCAGAGAAGTGGATGTTTGCTCCGCTAACATCAGCAGACAGCCAAATGTAACCTTTTCCCAGCGTGGACCCTTTTCAAGCTTTGCACCTGATTAAAATATGTGTAAGAGTGTAGATGTAATGATGCCTGAAAGGTTTCTATCCTCTTGATCGAGTTAAATAGCACAGGAGTTTTTTCCTAATGGTGTGTTGACTTGGGCCCTTGGATGGGCACTTGACTTTGTGGCTGGAGGGAAGGTTACAGGAACTGCTTACAAATTCGGAATGGCGCGAGCCATTCCGAAAAGGGAAGATGATTCTCATAATGATAATGACCTCCAATTTTACTGTATCTTACATCCAGAAGGATCATAAAGTGCCTAACAACTCCTCCACTACAAATGAATATGACGGTCGTTTCACATACAACTAAAATGTGTCAGCTGCTTAACACAGCATAGCCGGATTAGTCAACAATTTAGACGGGAAACTGAACAAAACAGTTTAAATGCACAAATGGCAGGGATATACATGAGACCATTTTACAAGCTGGAGCTGCTCCATGGACTGAGGAATATTTCGCCCCAAGTACGTAGGAAACTCAGATGGGGCGAAAATGTCCTCCAGAAAGGAGACCTGAGAATCACGGAAGAACATGGAAATACAAACTCTCATTAAATGCATCGGACGCTCCTGTTTCTATCTGTCGCTAGATTCAACGGATTAACCTGCCTGGGGGTATTCTGTGCCCCTCAGAAGGAATTCCTGCACTAAAGAAGGCAAAAAACACAGAATCCATCAGAATTACCATGTCACACGTCACGGGCCCATTTACCAAACCCCTCATTCTGCAGGAGAGTCCGCGAGATGATTGGAATCAGGCCCTAGTAAGAGAATGTCGTTCACCTACCTAACTCTGTGTTTATGGGGAAAGAAAAGTCCGATTACCATTTTGCTAGCCACTGAAGTCTGCCTCCCCGTGGACTTCTCTTGTAATATCCCAGTTTCAGTGAGAGGCATGCATTACAAATTAATACTTGGCATCCTAACATCGTGTCTCTGTCTTGCTCTTTGGTCCTTTTGAATTTTCTTCCTCCGTAATGATGGCTCTACTCTATGTTTACAAACTCGTGTTCCTGAATCTTCATTATTGAGGACCAGGTCCTGTAATATAAGAAAATCAGTTCTTAGGAAGTGTCCAACATGCACTCCCATGACATACCACTTGTTTGTAATATATGTAAAATTATGTATTATTTATTTATATAAAAGTTTAAATATGTTATTTAAATTAAATATATAAATAATATTTATGTATAGATATTTATATAAAATATAAGTAATATTAATTTATAAAGAATAGTATTTATCACGTATATATTTATTCATATATAAATATCTAAGTAAATTTATATATAAATACATCAATAAATTTATATATAAATAAACATATATAACACATAAAATATATAAAATATATAATGGTTTAATATATATTTATAATATATTGTAACTTTAATAATTTATATAATATATAAAAATCATATTATATATCTATATATTATATATATTTATTATATAATATATATATATTTATTTACATATATATTTCTTATATATAAGTTTATTTATATATAAATATATATTATATAAATAATTATATGATATATAAATTGAGCATACAAATTATAGTTTCTGTATTTAGATAAAATATATAAATACATAAAATATTATATATCATATATACTTTATATATCAATTATATATATAAATATTAGATAGATATAGATACAGATTTAGATTTGCCCTTTGGAATTTCTTTGGTTCAGCATGTGGAATAAACAAGGGAAAGCGTGACAAAGCATTTATGTATTTGTTCTTGCAGCCAGAAATCTTATATCGTATGCCTAAGAATTACTCAAATACAGCAAATAAAAGGGAAGTTTTCCAAAAAAAAAAAGTGAAGTTTTCCTGCCCAAACAAAAGTTGCATTTCAGCAGACTGTGTTGTTAAACCGTGTGGGGGTTACAAAAGTCTCTGCACTTTTGGATGGCAGCATTACAGTCAACATTATTTAAATAGACTTGTGAAGTCTCAGAAAATGTGTAATTTTAAGTGGTCACAAGTAATTCAGTTGGGTGGTGCCAACAGAATTCACTGATGCATGTTGGTGAGTACCTCTTAGTAAAGATCTACCTGTATCTACATTTATTGCTATATATCTATATGTAAGTATATATGGCAGGACCACTGATGTAATATGGACAGTTCTCCTGGTTCTGAGTCCCCGGGGAGTGGAAGTTTGATTGGCGGGAAGGTTGAGGGGCAGATACAGAACCATATCTGGGCAGGTATCACAGAATGTTTCTCTCTGTGTGTCATCCCACAAGTCCTGGTGCTTCTGGGATATTCCCCCATCCAGGACGCTGCTGGTTTTCCTGAGAACACATGCACAACTGATCGTACACGTTGTGCGTCAAACCCATCTGTCTCCACCCCTGCAGGGAGCCCTGGCCTCCACCTGTATCCCCATGCCCAAATACTCACATTAGCCCTTGCTCAGGACATCTTCTAGACTTCTCATAATTGTAGATATTGCAGTTGTGGGGATCTGGGAAAGCATGACAGGTTCTTTACCACCTTTGCATTTTTCCCCCATTAATATCTTGCTTCTCACTGCAGGGGAAAAAAGAAAAGCACAAGAATAAGGGGACTTTTGGGGGAATGTGGTAGGGCAGCCAAATCACACACCAAAATAAGGCACTCAAGCAAGTATCTACAAAACTCTACAAAAGAACATTTTAAAGTGGCTTTGTCATTTTGGAGGGATAGGAACAGAAATCCTTAGGGGTCCTGGGGAATTTCTGAAATCCTAATGTTAAAGATATTGAAATGGTATAAAGAAACTTTGCAGGATGGGGATAAATGTCTTCCTCCCTTTTTCCTGGAAGAAATCCACTTTGAGATGAGGCAGGTGCATTTTCATCTCGCTCTAGTGCTAAACTGGTATTTTTTTTTAAATAAAGTGGGGTTTTTTTTTTTGTTTGTTTGTTTTTTGTTTTTGTTTTTGCTGCCAATCTGTGTTAGTAACACTCTGGCCAAACACAATTACAGATGGAGCCTCTTCTGTGATGATGGACGGTCTGGAAGACGTATGTCCCCACCCACCCATGTCCCCGTCTACTCAAGCTGATCCTGGGTAGACGCTTTCCATGGTCTAATTTGGAATTCAGGGAACATTCTTTTCAATGAAGAAATGAATTGTTAAGGCCTCTGGCTAAGACGACAGAAGGGCTTGTCATCGTGCCCGTCTCCCTGAAAACGCGGAACCCATCATGTACTGATCCAGGCAAATTAACGTTAGTTTGCACACAACAATTTTATAAGAATGTGAAGATTTTGAGCCCTCTGTGAGGTATTTCTTCATTTGCCGGTTCAGGCTTCCCTTCACTCCTTTTCATTTACAATACGTCTCCCTTGACCATCAAAACACAGAATGTTTTTATTTGCCATTAGGCAACCTATCAGTTAGAAAAAAAATGTTAAAATTTGGAAGAAAGTACACATTCCTTTTTGAAAGTTAGTGGGAAGACTGAGTGTGGTCTGTCTTCATCATGTGTCCTATGATAAACATCTCAGCAGTACCTGTCAACAAATTGAGCTTTATTTAGGTTCAGATTTTTCACTGTTGAGGGTCAATATTTGCATAAAATGTAAGGCCATCTTTTATGAAACTTTGCTAGGAGGAAAGTAAATATTTGTTTAGAGAATAAAAACGCCATTTGGTAAAAATACACCCCTCATTAGCAGGAAAGCTTCCCCACCTCAATTGCTCATAAAAATATTGTTCTGCATGGAGATTGTGGTCCCTTTCATTCCAGAGTAAATGTTAGTAGCCTAGAAATAACTAGGTAATATTGCGGTTGGTAAAACCTTATCTACAAGGAGAAGAAGAGAAAGCAGAGGGAGTTCGACACATCTAGGAGGTGGGCTGCATTGGACGCACATAGTTCTGTCATTGATTAATGGCTCGCCCAAATCTTCTTACAATTATGGAGTATCCCACATAGGATGTGTCCTGTGGAACACCATTGCTAAGAATGCTAACCTGAGCCCTTAATGGAATCCATTCCCCTGGGGGAGATTCCTTGAATCGCCCTGAACTCGAAACCATGAATCAATGCAGGGTCGCTGATTTCCAGATGGTCTGTCCACTGCTCTGTTCACACCTCGGTGGAAGCTAAGAGCTCCCATCTCCTGCAAAAATCAGAAAATAACCAGGAATGGAGGAAACAAGTCTCCTAGTGGAGGAGAAGAACAAAACTTAGGAAGCATCATTTCCAATTGGTTTTGGGTGTACAAGGCAGACTGTGTTTGCCTCTGTGTTATGTTGCATGAGCAGAGGGGAAAAAAAAAAAAAAGGTTTGATACATAGAATAACCGAGACATCAGGTTCTTACAGTGAGAAGATGAGGCTTAGAAGACAGTCATTGCTGGCATGTAGACATTCCTCTTGTCTCCCAAATTTTGCCTGCCATGAATATCAGGAATTAAGAACGCTGGTCATATTTCATTCACGTGATGCTAATTTAATGTTATATGGCCTCAATCGATCTGACCTCTGAGCTAATTCCCAGGTGATAAAGGGTACTTGAGATGCCCCACAGCCATCTCTAATAAATAGGAACAGAAGACAGGGAAGTCTGAATCTAAATAGATCAGCGTTTCCAGGTGCCCAGACCCGGGGCATGCCGAGGAAAAGCGAATTCACGACCTCTTACCACGTTCTCGTGCACCTGTCTTCACTTTCTACCCTACCTGTGTCCGCCACACTTTATTTCTGTCCTTTTTGTGATGTCCCACCCCATTGCTGACCTTTCGCTGCATCATCTCATTGTCTGAACGTTAAATTCGCTAACTCGCGTGACAGGTCCCATGATAATAAACGCATTCCTCTAAATCACTCGTAAAACTTTTGAGAGTTGGTAACTTGTACTAATGATGCTCTGTTTTATTAGGGCTGTTTTGATCAACTTCCCTGAAACTGACACTTGGGTTGACCCTGTAGATGTTTGCATCCTGCGTTAAATTCTTTTTTTTTCATAATAATATTTTTATTATATTGTTATTCACCATACAGGACATCCCTGGTTTCCGATGTAAAGTTCGATGATTCATTAGTTGCGTATAACACCCAGTGCACCATGCAATACGTGCCCTCCTTACTACCCATCACCAGCCTATCCCATTCCCCCACCCTCCTCCCCCCTGAAGCCCTCAATTTGTTTTTCAGAGTCTTAAATGTGCAGTGGTTACATCCCCCACACTCAAGAGCAGACCTTGTAGCAGACAGGTCTTCAAGAATTTTTGAGGTTGACCACATGACTGGATAAATAAATATTAGCTTAATCCTTAGCCAAGTCCCACGTGCAGGAAAGAAAGCAGCGTGTGCAACCAACTATTTGATTTTGTCCCATGCAATAAAAATCATAGTAATGCAAAGAGGGGATACATCTAAGGCACAGCAAAAAACCAAAACCACGTGCACTAAAGAATCAAAACGAAGGGGACAGTCTTGAATTTTCTTTCCTTTTGGGACAGCTGTATTAGGAAGGAAACATGACAAATACAGGTGTTTGGAAGAATGGATTCACACAGGAAATGAACAGGGTCCCACACTTCCCAAGGACTCCCGGGTGTCCAGTGTGATTTCCTCAAATATTTCCTTTTCTTGCCCAGTGGCTGCTCTGCTGTATTCTGGAAACAGGAGAGGCGGGAACTGGCCATTCCCATCTTTGAAGCGCCCAGAGACCGAATACATTCCCGTCACTTCTGCATAAATTGAGACAAATCCCAACAGCTCTTACCGCAAAAGAATGGGGATCACCGTTCAACAAAGGCAAAGAGACGTTTGCCACATGATACTACAAATCCGAATTCAAAGAGCTTCATAATACTTAGTGATACCGGTGCAGTCACATTGCCTAATTAAATAGACTTTGCACAGTGTGTTTGAATTGAGTATTTGTATTTGAATGCTTTGAGAATCCAAAGTTTCTTGTTTGTTTTGTTTCCTAATTTAAACTATTTGCAAGTTTTTTGTTTGTTTAGGTCACTTTGTTAGCAAAAATGTTTGCTATTTATTTACGCTGTGGGAATACCTCAGCTGATAGTGTCACAATATTTGTATGTGGCTGCAAGAGACAACAGTTATGTAGATTTTCATTCCCAATACTCTTTAGCAAGATCTGTGTGATTTCATTTAAAATATCAGCCCAGTACTGGTGCAAAGACAGAAAACATAGAGCTCCACACAGATAAATCTCAGAAATTGCTCCTAGCAGATTGGCGAACTGGGGTCTGGCCATGTTGATTTGGACAGGGAGATAGGGTCGTGGGATCTTGCCTTCATCCCACTTCCTCCAACACTGACGTCTTGTGTAGTCATGACATATGGATCAAAACTAAGAAATTAACTTTGGGGCAATGCTGTTTATTACTAAGCTACACGCAAAATACAAAGGCCAACCCCAAGAAATCAGACGCTCAACTGAGCCACCCAGGGGCCCAAACACCATTTTTTTAATGCCTTTTTTTTTTTTTTTTCCTGTTCCAGGATCCAATCTGGGATCCCACGTTACATACTTGTCATGGCCACTGTCTGCCTGCCTGTGTGGGGAAGGTTCCACATCATTCCTGATCTTTCATGACTTGAATACCTGTGAAGAATAATGGTAAGTTGTTTTCTACAGTCTCTCTCAATGTGCACCTGTCTGATGTTGGAAGGACACAGTCATCAAAGTGAAGGAGCTTTCAGTATCAAAAGGTGGGAAAATGGGCAACAAAATAACAACAGCACTGAGTTATAACCCCTAGGGTAACACAGAAATCAAGAGTTCATGCAGCCATAGGCTATTATTTAATGAATAAATGGGTAAGCAGGGACAGCTCTACTTTAGAGAAGACTTTTTCTTAATCTCTATGGAAAGGACGAGGCTAATGTAAATTCAACAGCAGCCAAAATACCACAGAAATAATTATTATAGCCAATATCCCCCAATAGATGCTGAAATTATTGGGCACAGAGTTGAGGAGAAAGACAGTATTTTCATAGTCTCATTCCCACAGATACCATGGTAATTGCAAAGGGATAAATAATAACGTTAGAGAGGCAACTCCCCACAGACCATAATTCATCAAATAACCGGGGTTACCAATAAGAGTGGCACCACAATAACCCCATAGCGATGTCCCAAAAACGTTCTTAGCCTCCTTTGCAGTCCTTTTCTGCTGCTGTGGGCGTGTAACTTATCCAGAACACACAGCACCTCCTGCAATCAAAACTGGATCCCTTCTACCGTAATACGCTGTCGATACTGGATCCCTTCTACCGTAATACGCTGTTGAAACTGGATCCCTTACCATAATACGCCACACTTCTAGTTGTATGTATGTAGCCTACAGACAGTCTCGCTTGTCGGCACCAAATGCAAGAAAAACACAACGGCATTCCTTCACCATGAGTGTGTCGATCTAACAAAGAGCGAAAGCAACCGAGGTGCTCCCCGAGAGCAGGATACAATTAGCGGTTAAGACACTAAGCTACGGTCTTTTATACGAACCTTGATAAATGTAACATGTATCCAGTAAAAAGTCGCCAAAACGGCTGCATGGTATATAATTTACGTGGAGGATACAACGTATAGATCCTTTGCGGCTATACAGGCGTATTATAAAAATCTGGCACATGCATGGGAAGAATCCCAATGTCTGGGTGTTTTTGGTTGACCTTGGAGCAGGGGTGCAGTGTTGTGCGATTGAGAAGGGTGACAAAGTCGGTATGGAATTGTCGTATCAACGGTCTTCATGTTTTGTAGCATTAAAAAACTATCAGCGGCCGTTCTCTCTGAAAGTTGTTCACGGGGTGGTGATGCTGATTGGTCCTAAAGTAAGGACAGATGTAGAGTTTCTATATTCGTATTTATACTTGAATTATCCCGCTGTCAACTGAAGATCCTTTAAAAGTGCAAGGGGAGAGAACGAAGGTGTGTGTACGGGTCATAGCACAGGATGTCTGTACGTAAGGGGGGGACACAGCTCTGCTTTGGTGTCATGAGACTCTCGGCATGCGTTTTGTCCCCGAATTATCATGGCCGTTGTCCAAGTCGGGCACTGTTCCTCCTTATGGCCTGAGCCTCACAGAGTGTACGTCAGCACGCCGTAGCCACAGGTCGAGTACGGGGTAGACTCATGATGTGCACACAAACACCTATACCCTCCCCAGCCGTCTGGCCTTGCTTTTCCAGAGCCCAAAAGTCTCCTGTTTCGGGAATATGTTGAGACCCCCATTCTCCACTGTAGAGTCACGATGGCGTGCATCCCTTTGTGTCTCCCAGGTTGGGTGTCGGCACGTAACAGGTGCAGAAACCCAGCCTTCCGTCCAAACCTGGACAACGATGGCCATGATTTGACCGGCGAGAAAGCATAAACCCCGATACACTCCTGGGTCCATATACTTGCCCACAACATGCACGCCTTGGAGGTCACGCCTCAGTTCCCCTCGCTGTGAACTGGGCACTCCTTTGTGCGGGGCTGTCCCTGACCACGTAAAAAATGCCCTGTGCTTTCTGTTCTGCCTCTTGGGTTTTGCACACCCATCCGCGTGCCCCATCGCTGGGGTGGCTACTGTTGCTTTGTTTTGATGCTGGGTTGATTATGCCCTTGTTCACAGGTGATGTGTCAAGGGCAGGAAGTACTCCTCAATGTCTGCCTGAATTCCGTCTTGAGCTCTTCCTCACCTTCATTTCTGTAGAGAGACGACCGTGTGTCGCATTTTTCCTTGAAGTACGTTGCATGGGTGTGTTTGAAACTTTCTGTCACGCAAAAGGAAAAAAAAAAGCAAATTCTAGGTTTCCTGGTAGAGTTCTCCCTTGAACCACACTCGAGACAACCATCCTTCCCCTGTCAGCTGTGGATCTAGGACATGATCATTTTACGCTCATTTTCCTGCGGGCTGGACAGACACCTACGTAGGAGTCCAGAATACCGTAGAAGGAATTCCCTTTATCTGTGGTCTTGCTAGCTGTTTGTTCTTTCTGCCAAGTTGTAAGAGTTTCTACCCACGGCCTCTAGACCTCAAGCCACTGAGAACAGCTGGATAGAATGGCGTCCCATGAGGACGCAGGGCATTATCCATGCGTGGTCATTATCCATGCATAGGCTTCCATCTAAACTTGGCTTCCGTTGGCTCTCTCATCAAATAGTTATTGAGTTCTACCATCTCCCGGTTGTTACACATACAGATAAGATTGTGGGACTGTAGAACAGCATTGGACCTAGACCCCACTACCCACTTGGGGTGGAAATCCTCCCATTCACTCTACAGCCAGCACATTGGAGTGGAAACCAAACCTAACAGTCGTGTAATGTAGTCATGCAATGCACAGCTCTGGTGGAAAGCTCTCTTGAAGCCAGTGGCTTAAATTTAAGGTCTCGGGGGGATTTTTAATCTACGTTGAATCAACGTCTGGAGGTGAGTCAGCGCTGGTACACATGGTTGAGATGATGGACAGGCAACAGAGAGAAGGTACAACATGGCACCCCAGATTCATTTGCCCAAAGGTTCACCTGCCAATAAAAGCTCTCAGCCAGCATCCACTGTTTACCCTTCTCCTCCATCGGCAGCCTGGCCTTAGAGGAAGGCAGGGAGTAGATAAACAAAGGCCAGTGCATTCGGTGGTGGTGATAAAAGTGCATACATGGGACCCCTTGCCTGCAAGACCTTGGACTCCACTGGAGGGGAGACCTCACATAATGTGTTTCAGTGACCTTCCCACCATGTCTATCGCCGGCTTGCTCTGGAATGTTTAAAAAAATAGTACATCCAGGAAATAATTGTATTTTATTGTGCATTTAATTTACATTCTTTTTTAAAAAGATTTTATTTATTTATTTGAGAGAGCGCGAGAGGGGAAAGCACAGAGGGAGAGTGAGAGGGAGAGGCAGACCCCCGCTGAGCAGGGAGCCCGATATGGGACTCAGTCCCAGGACCCTGGAATCATGACCTGAACCCAAGGCAGACGCTTAACCAACTGAGCCACCTGGGTGTCCCTTTTGGTAGATTTTTTAAAACTATTTGAATCTTTCCAAGAGCTTTGTCTATCTCTTGCCTCACAGAAGGAATCCTTATCTTAAGTTTGAGTAACCCAGCAGTAAAAAACAAAAACAAAAACAAAAAACTTGTTTCATATTTGAGGTTTGTTTTGTTTTATTTCATTAAATTCTCTCCATGGACCCATCGTGGGGCTTGAACTCACCACCCTGAGATCAAGAGTTGCCAGCTAGGCACCCCAACTCGGTATTTTTTAAAATTCTCCTAAATGTGAACATATCCATAATAATTTTAGTAAATTACGTGATTTAACATCTATAAGGGGAGCCTGGCTAGCTGGCAGAGTGTGCAACTCTGATTTCGGGGTTGTGAGGTCAAGCCCCACATTGGATTTAGAAATTACTTAAAAATACAATCTTAAGAAAAAAATAAAAATAAAATCTATAAATAATATATCCAGTTATGCATAGAGTTCTCCCAGATAGTTATTTATTTTTGAGAAATATTCATGTGGCTTTATGTAGTAGATAAAATTTATACCTTTTAAAGATGCATTCAGTATTGTATTATAGGAATAGATCATACAACATAACCTATTGATGGGCATTTTGGTTCTTTTCTGGGTTTTCTGCAAGTGTTTGTGGGTTTTTTTTTTCATGCATTTCAAATGTCTGTGGATTTTTTTCATGCATTTCATTTTTTATTTCATGCAGTGCTACAGCAGATAACCTGTCTCATGTCTCTTTGAGTGTATACACTGGAATCTCAAGGAATATATGGGAAAGAGACACAAGATTATGGGGTTGTGCTCATTTTCAACCGTATGGATTAAGACTTCTTTTTCAGTTATTAAAATGCACACTCCCATCAGAAGTGAGTGAGGATTGTCAACTCCCCACAGGGCTTGCCATTATCAAGTGTTATGACACGTTAATTCTTGACAAACTGACACTTAGGCAATCAAATTCACTTTTATTTTAATTTGCAATTTTCTAATTTAGCAGTGACTTTGAAGATCTTGTCATTTACTGATTCATCATTCTTCTCCGGGGCGGGGGGGGGGGCGGAGACCCAGCCTATTCGTATATTTTGCCTAATTTTCTAAGGAGCCACCTGTGTTTGCTACAGAATAAAATACAGACTTGTGAATGGTTATTGTACATATCAATCTGTTGTCTTGGGTGTGTTGCAAATCGACGAGCAAAACCTGGAGTTTGTTGTTACTTTATGTCTACGGTGAGATGTTGAACTAAGTCGATATTTTGGGGAGGGGCGGTCATTATTCTGCTTACCACAGACGAACTGTCCTTTCAACGGAGGGAATGCTTTGTCCTAGCACACTTTGTGATAGACTTTGTGAAGGAATAACGATGCTCGTGATAACAACGACAATGATGATAGCATTAGTGATATAAAGTAGAATGTGGTGGTCATGGTAATGTGAAATCCGCTTCTTGCTAGGAGGAGCTCATCAGGTAGGCTCTGTAATTGGAAAGTGTGCGGTGGTAAAGAGAGGGGGTATTTTCTTTCTCTGTTTGTGTACAAATGCCATGTCCGTGTTAGGAGCATGTCCAGACCTAGCTCAGGTGTTTGGTAATATTGTCTTAGATAGTTCTTAGCTCTTCCCCATAGCATGACTTGACCATTGCACGATAAAACTATCTTCTGCTTGATCAGCCTCCCTTGACGGATGCCTCTTACCACATCTAGGTGATCTAGTAACAAGATCATATTGTGGTCACTACCCACGCACACCTTCCAAACTCTCAGTAGCCAGGAGAGCTAACAGCCCTGTGGGTTTGGACACCACCTGCATTCTGACAGTACACTTCCTTGCTTAGAAAGATGAGCACGATTCCAGTTACCTCCAGAGGGTGAATGACGCTACCCTATCAAGAAAACGACCTGACAAAAAAGGAAATTCAGCAAGGTCCAAGGAAGCCCCATCAGGTTAGAATTTATCAACAGTGCTGTTTGTAATTTTTATATTTTTCAAACTGAAGACTTGTTTATTTTTTTAAAAAACGTCCATCCTTGGCTTTTCGGGAACCAATGAATCCCGCTGTTTGAGAGGAGCAGATGGCAGGGGGTGGATTATCTCAGTCTGAGAGAGCAACAGTTATTGTTCAGATAAAGATTGTCGCAATTATTTTTCCATCTGAGCGCTCCTCAGCACTCACTACCTCAATGGAAACAAACGTTTGTGGAGTCTATTCTCTGCGTGTTATTGTAGCAGACGCTATCCGTGGAGTCTCTGACAACACTACTTCTGGAGTCTCTCTTACTTAGACAATATGTTTTCTGCTTCTATTAGGGGTGTCCCTTCTGAGCCAAATAATTTAAGGGGCTTTCAAGGACCCCATAACTGGACCTCTGTCCTACTTTTGCAGTTGGTCTTCTTTATGCTGCTGGTTAGAATTACATAATTATAGATAGATATCAGTATAGAGGGTTGATAGATATGACAGATGATAAATGGATAGATGATAGATAGTAGATAGATTGATGATAGATAGATATGACAGATGGTAGATAGATATGGCAGAGATGGTAGATAGATGGATAGATATGACAAAAGGTTAAGTAGATTGATAGATATGACAGATGGGAGGTAGATATGACAGGTGGTAGATAGATGAATAGATAGATATGACAGATGGTAGGTAGATGCATAGATACGACAGATGATAGATATGACAGATGATAGATATGATAGATGGTAGATATGACAGATGGTAGATAGATTGATAGATATGACAGATGGGAGGTAGATGAATAGATAGATATGACAAATGGTAGGTAGATGCATAGATACGACAGATGATAGATATGACAGATGATAGATATGATAGATGGTAGATATGACAGATGGTAGATAGATTGATAGATATGACAGATGGTAGGTAGATGAATAGATAGATATGACAAATGGTAGGTAGATGCATAGTTATGACAGATGATAGATATGACAGATGGTAGATAGATATGGCAGAGATGGTAGGTAGATGGATAGGTATTGCAGATGGTAGATAGATGGATAGATATGACAGATGGTAGGTAGATATGACAGGTGGTAGATAGATGCATAGATAGATATGACAAATGGTAGGTAGATGCATAGATATGACAGATGATAGATATGACAGATGGTAGGTAGATGGATAGATAGATGATAGATAGATAGATAGATAGGACAGATGATAGATATTATAGATTATTCATAGATAGGTATGAAAGATGGTAGATAGAACAGACATGTGATGTAGATACATATTAGATAGGCATAGGAGATAGATGATAAATGACAAATAGATGGTAGAGGTAGATTGCCAATGATAGATGATACAGAGGTGTAGATTTTTATAATCATTCTTAAGATATGCATATATAAAATTATGTAATTATGCATATGTAGAGGATGGAATTGATATATACGGATATATGATAATATATGTGTGCATATATCGATAATGTGTGCATAAGTCCATATGAAGCAATTACATATTGTATATACAGATGCATAATGAGGTCACTTAAATACGTGTATAGACGTGTGCAGTATAGACGTATGCATTAGTGCATATGCACACATTGTCTAACCTCTCCACCCCAGTCATTGCAAGTGGGTATTTCCAACCTACAACTCCATACTGAGATCTGGAGCTTTGTTCACAAGGATCTGGGACATAGACATTTGGATATCACCTAAGTAGCTTGACATCATTTTGCCCAATGTGAATCCAAAGTTAGAGGATGGATGGTGTGAATTATCCAAGTTCTTTAACACCCTTCCAACTATATTTTTCAAGGTGTGTTGGGTCCCAGCAGGCACCAGCATTCCCACACAAAGGACTAGGGAACACCTTAGATTCATTTCTTTCTCCCTAAATGTGGCTGTGCTTGACCTTTGCCCTTTCAGAGAGCCTGGGGCTAGTGACCTGAATGGCATATTATAAACATGGGTTGAAAGAATGGCCACAGCTCCTCAGCAATCCTGGCACACAGATGATGATCAGTGATTTTTGTTTGTTTATTTTTTTTTACTCATTGTTTATGAACAAATTGTGTCACTAAATGAGTAGTAAGTACACAACCCTTTAAGAGGTGTTTTTTTTTTTTTTTTTTTAATTTCTCACCATTAAGCCGGTGGCATTATTTTATGTAAGGTTATTTTTATATTGACAGTTTCCTAAATTGAGAACAACTTACTTTTACTTAGGAAATCCTTGGAATATGGTGCCTGTCCCCAATAATTGTAACTATTCCCTTCCACCCACAAGTATGTCCCAGTATGAATGATACTTATAGGGCCAACCTATTTATACTTCAAAAGGAAGACCTTTATCCTGAATATCGCCGCGAATTAGCAGTATGGTAGCAGGGATGAGAAAGTATGGAGCATTAGGCCTGCTTTCGTAGAATCTCACTTGTAACCTTGAACTTTAAAAATGCCATAGGAACAATTTGATACAGATTATAAATTACACCTCTTTACTAGGAGTTGTCTACTTTGCAACATGTCCTTATTCTAATGTGGCCTTATTTTCCCTTCAGGGTGTAATTTTGAGATTAATTCAATTCGGTTTTATTGCATTTATTTTAGCCACGAGTCAGTCATTTTAGGGTCTGAGCTGAGTTTTCAAAAACTACTCGGAATGGCAAGAACATTGCTGCTTTGTCACGGGTATATTTCTGAAAGAGAATTTCTGCGTCTAGTAGTTGGAATATATTCTTGAAAAGTAATTTTGTCTTGGGAGTAAGTAGGAGTTTAATGTCCCCATATTAACTGTATTAGAGAGTAGGGGAATGGTGAAATCTCCTCTAACTTCCTAGAAAATGTCATGTAAATCGACTGGCACTGGAGTTCCTTATTCCTAGCAAAAGTCAATGTCTTCTCTATTTTTTTTTCTTACGATATTCTGAAAATATGAATGGTTTATAAGAGTGCCCTAGGGGCACCTGGGTCGTGCAGTCACTGTAGCGGCCGACTCTTGATTTTGGCTCAGCTCCTGAGCTCAGGGTTGTGGGATCAAGTCCTGGAGCAGGGAGCCTGCTTAAGATTCTCTCCCTCTCCCTCTACCCCTCCCTCAAATAAATAAATGAAAGAAAGAAAGAAAGCCAGCCCTAGAGTAATTTTGGAAAATTAGCAGTTGTGATCTTTACATCAGAAAAGGAAACGAGTTGGATTTTATGGAACGAATCTAAATCCTTTGGAAATTACAGCTTGAGAAAAGAATATATTTTGTTGCTGTTGATGCTTTATCTTCAGAGTACTGGTTTCATGGATGTCGAGTCCAGGGGTGCCTGGGTGGCTTAGTCAGTTAAGCATCCACCTTCAGCTCAGGTCATGATCTCAGGGTCCTGGGATCCAGCCCGGCATCGGGCTCCCTGCTCAGCGGGGAGTCTGCCTCTCCCTCTCTGTCAAGTAAAGGAATAAAATCTTTTTAAAAAATGAATGTTGAATCCAATTCTAATAGTGTGGACCTGATTCCTTGCTATTAATTGTGCTCTGGGATCTCATGTATTCAGTTACACATTCAAGCATGCATTGGACAAATATTTATTTGACGCACAGGCTATCCATTGCAAGTCACGGGGAAGAGAGCAGCAAACAAAGCAATGCTCTCTGCACATGGAACTGAAGGTCATGTTGGGGGACAGGCAATAAACCAATAAGCACATGGTGTGATGGCAGGTTTCCCTAGTTCCAGACGTTCCAGTAAAACAAGGGACCAGAAAATTAGGGCCCACGCCTCATTTTTGTCAATGAAGCTTTCCTGGAGCTCATTCATGCTCATGCATTTATATATTGTCCATTGATGCTTTTGCAACGACTGAGCAGAGTTAAAGTTTGAAATATAATTGACATGTTATATCGTGTAAGTGTAAGGGGTACAATGTTGATTCGATACACTTACATATTGCAATATAATGACCAACGTAGGGTTAGCTAACCTCTCCATGTGTGACATAATTATCGTGCGTGTGTGTGGTGAGAACATTTAATATCTACTCTCTTTGCAGTTGTAAAATTGTATCAGACAGTATTGTTAACAACGATGACCACAGAGCTCTAGATCCCCTGAGCTTATTTAACTGGGTATTTGTATACATTGACCAATGTTCATAGCAACATTATTCAGAGTAGCTAGAAGCTGGGAGCAATCCACATGCCCATCCCTGGGAGAACAAAGACAATGTGGTCCATCCCTCTAATGGAATTATATCCTGCAATTGAAAGGAACACACATCTGGTACAATGTTACATCTGGATGAGCCTTAAGAACATGATGGTAAGTGAAAGAAGTCAGACACAAAAGGCTACATACTGTATGTTTCTTTTATCTGAAGTTTCTAGAAAAGTCACAGTTTTCTAGAAATAAGTAGGTGAACACTTAACCTGGGCTGGCTGTGGTCTTGACAACACCTGCGTGCAAGGCTACTGTTGGAAGTGATGTAAGTGTTCTAAAATAGGTTTTCAGTGGGGCGCCTGGGTGGCTCAGTCGTTAAGCGTCTGCCTTCGGCTCGGGGTGTGATCCCGGCATTCTGGGATCGAGCCCCACATCAGGCTCCTCCGCTGGGAGCCTGCTTCTTCCTCTCCCACTCCCCTTGCTTGTGTTCCCTCTCTCGCTGGCTGCCTCTATCTCTGTCAAATAAATAAATAAAAATCTTTAAAAAAAATAGGTTTGCAGTGAAAATTGCACGACTGTATAGATTTACTAACAATCATTGAATTGTACCTTACAATGGATGAAAATATGGTGTGTAAATTAAACCTCAGTGAGGTGCTATACAATTTTTTCTTAAATAGTAGCAGAGACTGCCTGACCCACCATGCCTAAAATACCTAGTATCTGACCATTTTAGAAATAGTTTGTCAACCCCCGGTGTAGAGATTTATGGTTGCTTAAATTTTATTATAAGATCAACAGGGGTCTCTACAAGGACATAAACTTTTAACAGCAAAGTCTACAATTAAGTATGAGAGAAATCCATGGATCTATTTGGGAAAGATGTTTTCCTATTGGAAAAAAAAAAAAGCCCAATATGTGATTTGTTTTTGGAACAAAAAAGAAAAGAAAGGAGGAAGGAAACATTTAGAAATGTAACATGTCTGGGCGGGGTGTATAAATTTTATTTTTTAGTTGTGTAAACTTTAAAGTCAGTTTATAATGTGCACAAAAGAACTTGCTGGGATTTTGATTAGGATTGCATTGAATCTCAACAGATCAAGTTGGAAAGAATAGCCATCTTGACAATACTGAGTCTGCCTATCCATGAACATGGAATATCTCTCCACGTATTATGTTCTAATTTTATATCCTCAGAGTTTTGTAGTTTTCCTCATGTAGATCTTGTAATAGAAGTTTTTGTTAGATGTATGGAAAAGTATTTCATTTTTGGGGTTCTTTCTGCTGCTCCATTATTGCTTTATAGAAATGCAACAGATTTCTGTATGTTGATTTTATACCCTGCGACTTTGCTAAATTGCTATACCAGTTCTAGCAATTTTTTGGTGGAGTCTTTCAGATTTTCTACGTAGAGTATCATGACACCTGCAAATAGGGGAAGTTTGACTTCTTCCTCGCCGATTTGGATGCCTTTTATTTCCTTTTGTTGTGTGATTGCTGTGGCTATGACTTCTAGGACTATGTTGAATAGCAGTGGTGAGAGTGGGCATCCCTGTTGTGTTCCTGACCTTAGAGGAAAGGATCTCAGTTTTTCTGTATTAAGGATGATGTTGGGGACACCTGGATGGCTCAGTCAGTTAAGCATCTGCCTTCATCTCAGCTCACGATCCCCCAGGGTCCTGGGATCGAGTCCCACGTCAGGCTCCCTGCTTAGTGGAGAGCCTGCTTCTCCCTCTGCCTGCTTCTCCCTCTGCCTGCAGCTCCCCCTGCTTGTGCTCTCTCTCTCTGACAAATAAATAAATAAAATCTTAAAAAAGGAATAGAATGATGTTGGCTATGAGTTTTTCACAGTCAGCCTTTATTATGTGCAGGTATGGTCCCTCTAAACGTACTTTGTTCAGGGTTCTTATCATGAATAGATGTTGTACTTTGTCAAATGCTTTTTCTGCTTCTATTGAAAGGATCATTTGGTTCTTATTTTATTAGTGTGATGTATCACATTGATTGATTTGCGAATACTGAACCACCCCTGCACTCCAGGAATAAATCCCACTTGATCGTGAGAAATGATTTTTTTTTTTTTTTTTACTGTATTGTAGGATTTGATTTGCTAGTATTTCATTGAGAATTTTTGTGCCCATGTTCCTCAGGGATTTTGGCCTGTAATTCTCTTTTACTGGAGTCTTTATCTGGTTTGGTATCAGGGTGATACTGGCCTCTTAGAATCAACTTGGAAGTTTTCCTCCTTTTCTGTTTCTTTGAATAGTTTGAGAAGAATACATATTAACTCTTTAAATGTTTGGTAGAATTCACCTGTGAAGCCATCTGGCCCTGGATTTTGTTTGCTGGGAGTTCTTTGGTTAGCAATTCAATTTCTTTGCTGGTAATTAGTCTGTTCAAGTTTTTCATTTCTTCCCATTTCAGTTTTGGTGGTTTATATGTTTCTAGGAATTTACCCATTTCTTCCAGGTTGTCCAATTTGTCGGCATCATATTTTTTATAATATTCTCTTATAATTTGTATTTGTGGTGTTGGTTGTTATTTTTCCACTCATTTGTGATTTTATTTATTTGAGCCCTTTCTCTTTTTCTCTTGATAAATTTGCTAGAGCTTTATAAATTTTATGATTTTTTTTCAAAGAACTAGCTTCTGGCTTTGTTGATCTGCTCTATTGGTTTTTGTTTGTTTTGTTTTGTTTTTAGTTTCTATATCATTTATTTCTAGTGTAATCTTTATTATTTCCTTCCTTCTGCTGGCTTTGGGCTTTGTTGTTCTTTTTCCAGCTCCTTTAGTTGTGAGGTTAGGTGGTTTATTTGAGATTTGTCTTGCTTCTTGAGGTGGGCCTGTATTGCTATATATTTCCCTGTATTGCTATATACTTCCCTCTTAGGTTTATTTGAGATTTGTCTTGCTTCTTGAGGTGGGCCTGTATTGCTATATATACAGCTTTGCTTCATCCCAAAGATTTTGGACCATTGTGTTTTCATTTTCATCTGTTTCCATGTAGTTTTTAAATTCTCTGATTTCCTGGTTGACTCATTCATTGTTTAGTAGCATGTTGTTTAATCTCCAAGCATCTGTGGTCTTTCCAGATATTTTTCTTGTGATTGACTTCTAGTTTCATAGCATGGTGGTCAGAAAAGGTGCATGATAGGACTTCAGTCTTTCGGTATTTGTTGAGGCCTGATTTGTGACCTAGTATGTGATCTATTCTGGAGAATGTTCCATGTGTATTTGAAATGAATGTGTATTCTCTTGTTTTAGGATGGAACTTTCTGAATATATCTCTTAAGTCCTTCCTGCCCAGTGTGTCATTCAAAGCCCTTGTGTCCTTGTTGATCTTCTGCTTAGATGATCTGTCCATTGCTGTGAATGGGGTGTTAAAAGTCCTACTTAGTATTACTGGATTATTATCAATGAGTTTCTTTACATTTGTTAGTAATTGTTTTATAGATTTGAGTGCTCCCATGTTGGGTGCACAAATATTTCTAATTGTTATATCTTCTTGTTAGATTGTCCTTTTTATTATGATATGGTGGCTTTCTTTGTCTCTTGTTACAGTCTTTCTTTTAAAGTCTTTTTTTTCTGATATAAGTATTGCTACACCAGCTTTCTTTTGACATCCATTTGCAAGACAAATGTTTTTCCATCCCCTCGCTTTCAATCTGCAAGTGTTTTTAGGTCTAAAATGAGTCTCTTGTAGGCAGCGTATAGATGGGTCTTGCTTTTTTATCCATTCCATCACCCTGTGTCTTTTGATTGGCACATAGTCCATTTACATTCAAAGTAATTATTGATAGATAGGTATTTTTTGTATTTTATTACTTATTTTCTGGTTGTTTCTGGAGATTTTCTCTGATTTTTTCCCTGTCTTTTATGTTTTGCTGATTTTCTTTAGTGATATATTTGGAATTCTTTTTTTTTTTAATCTTTACATGTTTATTAGTGGTTTTTGATATATGGGTACAATTAGGTTTGTATATAATCTCTTCTGCAAATAGCAGTCTATATTAAGTAGGTGTTATTCAAATTTCAACCCATTCTTTTCTCCATGTTTTATGTATATGTTATTATATCTTACATCCTTTTTGTTTCTTGACTGATATTTATAGAAATATTCATTGTTACTGCTTTTGTGTTTCCTGCCTTTATACTGTCACTTCTGGTTTCTCCTTTCCCCTGAGTCCCCTTTAATATTTCTTGCAGGACTGGTTTAATGATCACAAACTCCTTTAGTTTTTGTTGTCTGGGAAACTCTTCAATGTCTTATCTTTAATTTGTAATTTTTTTTTCATTTCATCTCTTTACCAGAATGGCACATACTTGTTGACTGGCATATTTTCCATATATGTGAAATTTTAGAATTGTTCTTTCTACCCTTTGATCATCATGTATATTCATATATTTTCTTTAGAATAGGTTATATAGATTTATTGATTTTCTTAACCAACTACATAGTTCATGTTTATCTTCATTTGAATAACCATCAGTTTTAGTCTTATCTTGTATATCTTATGTTACCCTGTACTATATTTTTAAAGTATAATATTTGATTAATGAATGTTAGCTTAAAGTTCTACTTTGCTTTTCTCCTTTTGCCTGATGAACAGCAATACAACCTTAATGAGTAAACCACATTTTTTAGAGTTAAACTTCAATTTGAATGTCTCTGGATGTCCAGAAATACTTTACAAATGAATAACGGTGACTGTTCTGTAAATAAAAATGTATGTCTGTCTCTCTATGTCTCTGTCTATCTCTTTCTTCCTCTTCTGTCTATTTCCAACATGTTCACACATTCACATGCCTGAAGCAGAAAGGAATACCATGCATCAAAGACTTTCTCGCCCTCAGTCATGAACTTCCAGAACAATTAGTGGGTTGTACACCTTCAGCAAAGTGACCTGTCTGGTTCCGTGGTTTCGTTGGCCCAGAGAAGTGATTCCATTCCGTTCTCTAACCTGGCATGCCATTTGTACAAGAGGATGTTTTAAGTGATCACAACCTGCTCTATTTTCCATCCCACCTAAGTGAGAGGGATACTTGCCCAAGACCAGTTTATTTTTTAGAAACAGCCAATTAAACTCCCATGAGTTTCAGCTCCTTCAAAAGGGTGCTTTAAATTAGATTTTTAGGATTGGCTTCATAATGACTGTTAGGCAAAATTTGTTCATTAATTCTCTTAGATCACAAAAATCCACATGAAATTTGAGATAATCTTAGAATAAAATATGACAAAATACTGGTGATTTTTCAATGTTAACACTAATGCTTGGCACATACAATGCACAAAATAAATATTTGCTAAATTGCTTGGCATTTAGGCTAATGAGCTGTTTAACATATTATGCTTGTTTTATCAATAACAGGAAAGTCAAATTTATTATAAAAATTATAGTCACTAAAGTATTTCAAAAATGCCCGACTTTAATTATTAGCATTTTTCTGTGAACCAACAACATTTTCTAGGATAAAAGAGAGTCCTCATTTGTTGATCAGAAAAACACAATTTCCTTCTCCTGTATAGCAATGTCATTAATGAGTTAAAGGATGGGGATATTATGATTAGCCATATATATATAAGATTGCCACATCTCTAGATTTACTTGATGATCAGTAGGATTCTTTTTGATGGTTGGTAAATATTTCTGACTTCATGGATTAGACTTCCAATGTGTACAATTTCAAAGTTAGAGTTCCTTATGAATTTTTCATGATCTGGCATTACTTAACATGGTGCCCATATTAAACAGTAGCATCGTGAGGGCAGGGAGATAATTGAGACTTTGTTAAATAGGAGACAGCTTGGGAAGGAGATGAGATGATGAGATACAATAATTCTACTTCTCAAGCTTACTTATAATCTAGATAAATCTCATGCCCCCCACCTCTCAGTCCAGCATGGTTTTAGGATAGTCAGTGCCCTTGGGGAGTCTTCTGAATCTCCGGAGTGTATTGTATGTTCCATATCTCCCTGGTCACTGCTTGATTGGGCAGCTCTGCTCGGTCTAACGATTCAGTCATGTTTGATGTCTTATTACTGATCCTCCGTCCTCGTCAAGCCCTGAGGAGATTTAATTGTCACAGAATTAGACACCAGACCTTCCCTTAATTTACCAAAACACAAGAGCATACGGGGTTTAAGAGCAGAACCCAAGCCCTGGGAATATCAACAGGTGAAGGCAACCCGGAGCATTACTGGTTTCTATGTCCATCACTCAGAGTTTGAGTTTGGAAGTCCACCAGGGATTCATCTCTGGATGCCGTTCTGTTCCTGTGACTTCTTCCTCCCTGCCTCTTCTCTCTTCCTTGCTTACCAGGACCCTCAATCTCCATCCATAGAAGGACGATAAAAATTACTTACATGGTGTATGTAAATGCCTCTCCTGAGGAAGATACCTCTTCACTGTAGTCACTTTCAAATTCATCCTCGTATCCTAGACTTGGGCTTTGAGTCTTACCCTACATAAACAAAATCCCTATTTAAATTATTTCTCTACACAAAATAGCAGTCATCCTCAAAGGTAAAGTGTGCTTCCAACACCAAAGAAGAGAAATGTGGGTAGGCTGCTTTTCCATTTATTTTGTTTTGCATCTTTGTTAGGGGGCAGTCAGAAATCTGTGACCCTCTGTAGCCCCATCAGTGGAGTGTGGATTATAATAACTGTGTACATGACAGGGGACTAAATCACATATATATAATCCTCTGCATGGAAATACTGTGACGGAATTGTGTACTCACAGTGTGTGGTCTTCACATGGATGCGTGCAATGACCTACGAATGTAAAAACAAGATTGAAATGATGTTAACCAAATTTTATGGCCAAATATGATTTATTGCTAAAATCATGTAGATCGGGCATGAAAATGGGAACTCAGGAAGTAGCAGGAAATATCACTAGCATATTGTAGAATCTACAGAGACAGCCTAGCATGAAAATTCGGATCTATATGTTGTACATCAAAGGAAGATGGACCATGTGAACAGAACCAAGCCAAAGATAGAAATGCATAGCTAATATTTCAGAGTTAAAGGACTGAAATTGGAACTTTGATTTTTAAATGTCTGATCTGTTCCGTAGAGATCAGATAGCGAATGGAATAAGGAAGGGAGACATATACTGAATAACTTTTTCCAAATAAGATACACCAGTGGGTGTTATCCAAGTTTAGAATAGGTAAAGGTATGATTACCAAAGTTAAAATAAAGACAAACAGTGCAGAATTCTATATAGTTCATGAGGGTACTCTACCCTCAAGGAAGTCGAACATAATTCCTCAGTCCTTAGGGAAGGAGTGCACAGAGTGACTTACTTCCAGGGAGTATGACAAAGGGGACACAATACCGCCTTGTCAGCGATCAAATTCTACCGATTGCAAGTCTGTCTGTTTAGTAAACCTCCGAAGACAGTACTCCCCCAGCTATGTGAAGCAAAGCAGCTCTGTGGTTTATACTAGAAAGTCTGAAGAACATGGCAAAAAAACAAAAACAAAACACCCAACCACAACAAGAAAGTTCACACGTTTATCCAGAATGTCACAGAGTCCAAGTGTAGAGAGAACCCGCAGGACCTTCACCTTCAAGAACACAATTGCTTTCCTGCGGTGATTGGTTCCATTGCAAAATGGAATGGATTCTGGTGCTGTCAACACCTGTGGTTGTTCTAGTGTTTAATGGCCCAGGGTAAAGCATCATCTCTTCTGGGAATTGTTTCCAACACAAAAATATGCATAGTTGGTTCACCGTTGATTTCAAAATTCACGTATTCAATCTCCCTGCTCTGAAGGAAGGATTTATTTCGATTCTATTTGCAAACAGTGGTGCAGGATACAAGATTTCTCCCTTGGAACTGATTAGAAATTTCATTTTCTCTAAGGAATATGTTAAATTTCTGTCAGGTACAGTAAACTCTGACATCGATTATCCATGTGTATTTACTCACACACGAGAGCGCATGGTCTTGATGGTGGAGAGAGGCTAAACATTTCTCTAAAGATCTGGTGGACTCTTCCCAGTACTGTTTTCAGTGAAAAGTGACATGTTTCATCAACAACCCCTTGGCTACTATCACGTAGGACTTATTTGCACAAAGTTCCTCTTAAGGAAGCAAAAACACATCTTAAAATTCTCATTTGTACATCTTGGAATAGTCTGCAATTACCATTAGTATAATTTGCTTTATTCATTTTTAATTTATCATAGTCTTGATCTTATTACTTTATTCATTTTATTTCATTATTTGCCTTCAAAATCCACTGCTGTCCCCACATTCTCTTTTATATAAGAGATTCTTTTTAAAGGAATCCGAATATTGAAGATGCCCTTTTTAAAAATTAGAACACAGAAACCAATGAGAGCAGAGAAAATCGTGTTAAAAAATGATAAAAGGAGACAATGTAGGTGATGCAAATGAACTTGAACACTTTGCCAAGCAGACAGTGTCCATTGGTGAGCAGCAAACAGGGTAGAAGGCAGGAAGCTTATTATAGGGTCAAAAATAAAGAGCAGGAATTGACAAATAAAACATCTCAGATTGGCTGGACCACGTGGTCACCCTTGGTGTGTGGAGACTAGCCAGGTAGATAGCCTGCATGTCTGGTCTGGTGGGACACATACAAGGGCACAGAAGCCATCTCACTTCTGCTTTATAACATGGTAGCCTGGTGGGAACAGCTCCCTTTGGGAACTAGAATGTCATTCCAACAGTCAGAAGGGGATGATATTTTTCCTTTATTTTGTTTTTCATGCACACCATCAACATATTTTAATCGTTTATCCCTCATGCTATTTTAAACCTCTGAGATATGTCAAGAAGAAAATTTTATTAGGTAAAATTGGACGTTGTTTTTTTTTAATGCACAGTGTTGTGTTTGGTAACAGTTGAGAAGCACTCGTGTGTTTTTAATCTGAAGATCTGTGAACTCACACAACTCAAGGGCCGTTTGGAAGGTGTTGAGAAGCGAAATTGCACATGGCTTTGAGTTCTAGTTATTGCAGGAGGAGGAAATAATCTGAGAAACTGGAAAAAGAAAGAGGGACAGAGTGGTCAGCTGCCTCTGTTGGCAAATAATTTGGTTCCCTTAAAATTATCTAGACATGGGGCACTTGAGTGGCTCAGTCAATCGTCCTACTCTTGATGTCAACTCAGGTCATGATCTCAGAGTCATTGAGTTCAAGCTCCACATTGGAGCCTACTTTAAAAAAAGTAAAGTAAAATAAAATAAAATAAATAAAATAAAATATCTAGAAATGGAAATCCCCTACTAGGAACCAGTAATTTCAAGTTTAATGCCATTTTACCTATTTTTTGCAGATCACTTTTCTCCTATCCCTAAATTACTATCCTTGTATGATTTATGAATGATTGACATCAGACAAAAGGTGTGTGTTACTCAATTTAAGACGTGATTTTTAAGCAGTTCATCCATAGTAATGTCCTTTTTAAAAAAATACATATCTGAGTAGTTATATTTTTTAAGTAGGTTTAAGGCTATCAGTTCAGACCTTCCCTGGTCTTTTCATTAAGCTATTTATCTGAAAGCTAACTCCTGAGGGAGACATGTTGATACTATTCTATTCTCTCATTTTTCTGAGACCAGCACAGTGGAAGAGAACTTTTTGGGGTAATGGAGATATTCTAACCTTGTCCTGTCCAATATTGTATCTACTAGCCACGTGTGGCTACTGAGCCTTGAAATGTGGCAAGTGTAACTCACGCACGCAACCGTTAGTTGTTTAATTAACTGAAGTTTAAATATCCATATATGGCTAAGGGCTACCATATTGGATAGCCCAGATCTTATCAAAACTTCCTCCATTTCTTTACTGATTTCTTTCCTCTCTTGTCAAGAAAAGATTTCACTGCTTCCATCTATCTAGAGCTGATCCTTGTAGATTTACCAGGAAGGATCACCTGCTCCTCGTTCGTATTTTTTCCTTTATGACCCCAAATTTTGTTTCCTTCCAGCCTTTGACCTTCTTGGATACTCTGTTTATAATTACATTTCCTTTCTGTCTTTCTTAGAGGTGTATTACATCCTCATCTACCTTCTGTAAATTGGTTTATGTCCAAATGATGATATTTGTGTAATGAACTGGAAAAACATATAATTACATTTATAATTAAATCCAATTGAATAAAAGCACAGGATTCTTGGTGAGACTTCCTGACTTGAGATACTATTTACTGGCTAGATGAAAATGTGTCTAGTCCTATAATTTACTAGCTAGCTGGAAGTTGGGAGTTATGAGACTCAGTTTCCTCATCTAAAAATTGGAATAATACTAGTAGCATGATACTCAATGGCTGCTTCAGTGAACTGAATGAGCAACTTATGAGAGTTGCATTTATCAGTCTATGAAAAAAAAAGCAGCTTTTGACATTAATTTTAATCTTCCTGGTACAGGAAAATAGAGTATAAAGACTTACTTGACTCTATTAAAATGTATTTAGGAATAAATTATACCATAATAATTCATGCCGTAACATTATGTATGCCATGCCTCCCGTTACAAATTCCAAGTTGTTTTACCTTAGAAAAAACATCTTTGCATTTGATTGTAAGTAGCAAGTCCCCGATTTTTGCATAATTGACAGAAGTTCTAATGTTTTGAGTATCAGTATAGATATAGTGAGCTAGTAAGTGTCAGTGGTGAAACTGAGCTGTTTAATCCAATTTCACCTCAAACTCATAGATTTAGTATTAAACAATTGGTAAATGTGATAAATCGACCGCCTCTTTGAACAGCCAATTTGCTGAGTATCTGAGAGCACTCTAAGATGATCCTATAATCAAATATATTGGACCGAAAATGGGTAATATTGCCACATATCGGAGATGGTTTTGGAACACTCTGTCTCCAGTCCCTTGTTAGCCAGAACAGTGGGTTTGATTTTAACTGCAAGGACGCCGCCTGCAGAATTGAGCAATCACTGTGGAAGTGTGCATAAGCGTCCCCCAAACTAAAAGCATGGTGCATTATTATTGGGTTATATTATGCTGGCAAAATAGCTTTTCAGAATCATATTTGTTGGTTATAGCTTTGAGCTACTATGTCATTATGCAGCTGGATAGCTTCTCCATGGTTATATTTCAGTTCTCTTTTGCCTTTGGAGTGAAAATATTAAGAAAATATAATAAGGAGGCAAATATGCTATGAGAATTCCAGTATTCTATGAAAGAATGCACAATTAAGCAGAAATGATGCTATTCTTTTTAGGTTGTTCAAAGCCAATGTCTAAGCTTATTGAATTGAGATGTGTAAGCCTTTATACCTGAAGACCAGCATATTTCACTTTGGCCAGCAGGGAAGACATAGTCTGAGCAAACCGCACAGGAACCAGGGAAGAGAATTTGGGGAGGCTAAAGGCTATTATCTGAATGTATGCTCCCCTTTTTATAGAATGATGTAATGCCCTTGTATTTATCAAAGACAGAAAAAAAAAAAAAAAAGGAACACTTGATGAGTGAAAATAATTTAATGAGCTGAATTGTTTATTTTCAAACTCAAATACTGTCTCAGATTCTACAAGATTCTCAGATTGTACCAGAGCCCCCATTATCTTCTGCTGAAATCCGATGACGTGAGCACCGAGAGGGACCAGGTGGGTTCCCTAGGACAGTACTTCCTGGCTTTTTCTGAGCCATACATAACATTGAGATTCTAAAGCAGAGATTCAGGCATGCACATCTATATCAAATGACCCCCTTGAAGACAATCCATGGACTTGGATTAAAATGATCAAGTCAAGGGGCACCTGGGTAGCTCAGACGGTTAAGCATCTGACTCTTGATTTCAGCTCAAGTCATGATCTCATGGGTCATGGGATCAAGCCCCAAGTCAGGCTCTGTCCTCAGTGGGGAGTGTGCTGGAAAGATTCTCTCCCTCTGCCCCTCCCCCCACTTGTGCCTGTGCACGCACACACTCTCTCTCTCAAATAAATAAACCTTTAAAGAAAAGTCAACCTACGTACTAATTTCAGAAATTAGGAGCCCCAGTGCCAGGGGGATACATTATGTGCCCAATACTCAAAGAATTGAGTTCCATTGCTTTTACTCTAGTGTAGTCTTTCTGTGTTAGTACATCACCTCCTTTTTATTGTAGTTAGTGTTTTAAATAAGGACTTCAAAAGTATTTCCAATGTACAGTATGCATGCTGTGGAATAGCTTTACTTTCACTCTTCCCTACGGTCCTGTCCATCTTTGACTGTCCATCTTTGCCATGCAGCCCTGCAAGAGCAATGAGGGAATTCTCTGGAATTGGAGTGGGGTTTTTTTTCTTCTTTTAGTACATAGTAATTAACTTGAAGAGTAGACATGGCTTGCGGTAAAGTCACGTGGAGGTTGGTGTTGTTGTGTGGTTGTATCTGCTCTTGTTCTGTGTTGTTTTTTCAGGAAACACTGGGCCCTGTACTGAGCTACCATCATCCCAACGTGTATCTGGCAGAGAGTGAATTTGTGGTTCATTGGTAGTTGCTTCTATGACAGCGTTATTTGGAAGTGTGTTTTTCAACGACTAAGCGTTTTCTTGATGAACTTTTATTGGATGCCATTTTATTTTTATTGAGTTATGGAGACAGATGTTGACCCACAAATTATCAAAGCATTGATGTTTATGCATGTTCCGTTGACGTATTAAACAGTAGGTTCTCTTATAGAGGACTGAAGCATCCCTCCACGAGTATGGATGTGGACACAAAAGCAAATGATTCATGTTAGGACTCATTTTCTCTTTACTTTTGTTTTGTACTAAATCTGCCCAGCCTGAATGAGGTGTGTTGTGTGCTTTAGATTTCATTTTTATCATTTTCTGATTATTTCTCATTTATATGGTAACTGTCAGTTGGTAATATATACAGACTTATGACAGAGCATCAGAAATGCCATGTTCATGCGGCACCTTGTGGCTCAGTCGGTTAAGCATCTGCCCTTGGCTCAAGTCATGGTCCTGGGGTCGAGCTCGCATCAGGCTCCCTGCTCAGTAGGGAGTCTCCTTCTCCCTCTGCCCCCTCCCCCCCACTCGTGCTTGCTCTCTCTCTCTCAAATAAATAAAATCTTTATTAAAAAAAAGAAATGCCGTGTTCACTCATTAAAAGTTGTTTTGATTCTGGTTACCATGCTTAACTGAAAACTCCACATCTCTGATGCTCATATGACCTCAGTTACATTCTTTTTATTTGCATTCAGCCGGTACCTTTTTGTCCATCGCTTAATATTCAACCTTATTTATATCTATGCTTTAGGTAGGTTTCTGGTAATCAATCTAAACATTTTGAGTAATTTTAAAATTACAAAGTTGCACTTTCCATTTTTTAACAGGAAATATAACCCATTTACATTCAGTGTGACAACCAGTACCTTTTATTTTATTTCATTTTTTTAAAAAGATTTTATTTATTTATTTGACAGAGAGAGAGCACAAGCCGGGGCAGTGGCAGAGGCAGAGGGAGAAGCAGATTCCCTGCTGAGCAGGGAGCCTGATCTGGGGCTAGGTCCCAGGACCCTGGGATCATGACCTGAGCTGAATGCAAATGCTTAGCTCACTGAGCCACCCAGGCACCCCTTTTATTTCATTTCTTTCAACTTCCTTTGTAGTTATTGTTTTTAATACTTACTTTTATTTTGCTGCGGTAAGAGGACTTAACATGGGATCTACTCTCTTAACAGAAATACACAATACAATGTTCTCTCTTCTCTCTTTCTTTCTCTTCTGAATTCTTATATATGATAGAAATTTTGTTTATCCTATTCATTATGTGGGATGTTCAAACAGTATGTTTTTTTCCTTTAATCCTTCTTAAATATAACATTTGGTTTATTCAAACATTTCTAGTGTTTATGCAGTAAGTCAAAAAGCAAATATATAAATTAACTCCTGTGATATCCATGTCAATATCTATCTGCCTGTTATCTCGTATTTATCCATTTATCTTTATATCTATCTATATCTATTTCCATCCATGTCTATCTATATCTATATTCATCCATCTAATTGCATTTGGACTTTGAATCAGTTTCAAAGCATTCTTTATATCCAGGTTGTACAGAAGTTATTTTATCTCTATTTCTAAAATTGTACATTTTCCATTTTTTTCCATTTACAATTGTAATCCATTTGGACTCTATGCATTGTGTGAAATAGGGAATCTATTCCGGTTTCCCAAAAAGTTCCCATTGACTGGTGGTATCGGTATTTTATTGACTTCATTTTCATATGTGGTTGGGTCAATTTCTGGTCTTTGTCTTTGTTGAATTTGTATATGTATATGTGCAACAATATGGTGCATTTTACTGAGAAAAGATTGTTAATGTGTTTTAATGTAGAAGGACCGGTGCCCTCCATTGAGATTGCTTGTTGGTTTTTCCATGGTTCTGCTTACCTGCAGTACTCCAAAGTTCCACAGGCTCTGATGAACACCTTCCCTCCCCTACCCCTTCAGACCCCCAGGCTGGTAATTAAAACTTAATAATTTTGCTAGTGTAAACACACGGTGGGGATTGTTGAGTGCAGTCTTCTCCAACCTTTGTAAGTAAACTCTCTTCTGTACAGCTTTCGAGGAGATCTCTTTCCAAATGGTCTACCATCCCCTGGGGACTTGACCATCATTGTAGCCTTTCATATGTTGAGAAGACTCCTCTTGGGGTCCATAATCAATAAGCCTAATTCCCTATTTAGTACTTGGCTTGAGCCCTCACTTAGAGCAGTGCATTTTGTCATCGTCATTCATGGGGCTATTTGCTTAGCTTTTTCTTTCTATATGAGGTAATTTCTTTACAAAGACCATAAAGTTCCAGGGTTCATCACTTTAGCTGACTTTGCTGAACTTCTTCCACAATGTGCTTAAACTGTGGAGGAAAACTATGTTACCTATTTGTGTAAAAGGTGGTACCTGATAGCAAATTTACATCAGTCAGTGTAGCTTATTAGCTCTTCCTAGACTTTTTCCCCCTCAAACTCAACTTTCTTTTCCCCTCTTTGGCTCCATCAAAGAAAATTTCATAGCACAATGCCAAATTCAGGCTCCGTGGAATATAGAAATTCACATCCGCCCTTATGCATTTGTTTTCACATATCACACCGTGATTGGTAACCAGCAAACTTGACCTGTAGTTTAAGGAAAATAAAAACCCTAAGGCGGCTTCAGTGCAAAGCATTTCTTGCTTCAGTGGACAGATGGCAAAAATGTCATCTGGGTGAAGAACAGCACATCAGTTATAGGCTGTGACTTAATAATAGCTTCTTAGAAAATAGCATCCCTTTGTTTCGCTCTTTGGGCAGATCTTTCTAAAGTCTGTGGTCAAATCATTAGCTGTCCACTCAACGATGAGAGAGGACACGGGATCCTTTCTGATACCACCCTTTGCTGTTGACCTTTGCTACCCA